>NC_142201.1:67694494-68020922 GCF_049639895.1 Pseudopodoces humilis
GCTTGCTTCCCCTGGAGTTTGCACGCAGTGACAGTCTGACTCCAAGCATTCTGTGCAGGTTGCTCCTAAAAGCTCCTAAAACCTTTCTCCCAGTGAAGGCTGGAGGAGAAAGGTTTCATACTGATGCTGCAGTATGAAGGAGGGTAAGTAGGAGGCTTGAAAAGGTCACACCAAGGCTGCAATTTCCAAATGAGTGTGAAGGAACTGGATGCCTTAACACCCTCCAACTTAAATACTGAGTCTTGGCTGTTAATGGAGTGCACTGTAAAACTGTGTTTTCTTTACCTATTCAAGGAGAATTGGAGGGACAGATCTCTTAATGTTAAGCAGGAGAAAACTTTTTGGCTGTGAAGGCTGTTCTTCCACACAGGAAGGTTGCTGGCAGAAAATGACAGCTTGTGGACAAACCGAATCAGAGTGACTGCAACAACAAAAACATGGAGGAAGGGAAATGCAGCCTCAGATGAAAATGAGACAGTAAATAGAGAAATAACTAGTCTGAGGCATCCATACGTTTCCTGGACTCACATCCCTCCTTTTCCAGCATTTTGCTGAGCATCATAGCAATATTCAAGCCATTATTACATTAAGAAGTCTTTTGGCTTTTCTGCTTGCAAAAATAGTCATCACTTGTAAATTGAAGGCATCACTCTCTTATCTGGTATGCAGCCAGAAGGTCTGGAAGCAATAGAAGAAGTGTGAACTTTCTCCTTCATCTCAGAGAACATTAACTTCAAAGCCAAGCCATAAACTTTCAGATGTAATGACTATTTGTCCAAAAGAGAACCACATCAGCTTGATCAATGAGTGAAAGGTATAAAACACAGAGGTTACATTTGCTAAACACTTGGGAAAAATGTGTGGTTATGCTGGGGTGTGTGTGGAAGGGGGAGTGATTACTTAGTTATTTGGGCAGGCAGGCCCAAGAGGCAGTGTCAGGATTGTTGTGGGTGGTTATAGGCCCAGCACTGAGTGGTTTCTGTCTCAGAGGAGGCTGGGCTGCCATGTCAGAGTGTGCTCCAGCACGCCCATGGCTGCAGACCTTCATCACCGAGTGGGGGCCCTGTGGCTGTGCTGGCAGCCACACTACTCTGATTTTCCAATATACCATGGGAGAAAATATCTCTCCTTTCAGCTGCTCAGACAAAGCAAACAAAGCATTCAGGACCAGCAGCACTTCCTCCTGTCCTTGCTCCAGCTGTGCGAATGCTGACTGGAGAAAACCCCCTGTGGGTGCACTGCCTTGTCCCCTGAGCATCGCTGAGCTCCAAGACACAGGGTCCAGCAGTGCTAACACAGCCAGAGAGGTGTGCTCAGAGATTTCAGACACCTTTGGTAAGACTCCCCACATCCTTCTTCCTGTTTTTTAAACATGCTTTCCATTTTTCTGATGAAAGTTCCATGGAATTATTAGAATAACAGTGTCTTTTTGTTTCCATGGCTTGCATATGAGTAATTTAAAGGGACAAAAATTTATAAGATGTGACTTTTTTGCCAAGGAAAAACTGTTGCCCTTCCTGATAGCTCCCCTTCTCCACTCACCCATTAGGGCTTCCAGGAGGAATCTGGACCCCATCCTCTCGCTGGGCAGTGGGTGTGTGATCCTTGTGCATGACACACGGTGCTCAGAGAGGGCACTTTGTAGTGTTAATCAACTGATTAGTGAAAGTGTTTTTAGAAGGGGTAGTTGGGAAGACTTGCTGCTGGGCACTGGCTTCTGCTTGCCAGGGCTCCAGGGCTGGGGAATGAGGCCCAGACCTGTGTGATTCCTGTCTGACGATGGAGAGGAGGAAGTGACAGAGTATGAAGAGAGATTTTGAAAGGTCTGTAACATCTTCTGCCAACATCTTTTTTGGATCAGCCCTGTATGAACAAGTGAGATCCCGGAAGAGCCGTGTCATCCTTAAGGACAGCTAGGCTTGCTGGGGGGCAGCTCCATTTGGGATGGGAGGCAAAGGGTTGCTGCCACTGCAGGGGGATAAAGAAATATTGGTGGGGTTGCTGGCTCCACAGGCTTTGACAACATCCTGGTTTCCCCCTGTGTCATGCTTGTCTGTCCCCTAATTCCTCTGTGAAGTGCCAAAATGCCTCTATGGGGAACCAGGGAACAAACTTGAGCCCTTCTTGCTCACTACATGTTTTTGTGTCCCCAAATCTCTGCTGGAGTGAATGGAACTGGTGGGGTCTACTCAGGTAGTAGACCTGAGTACACCATACAGATGGTGTTGGGAGGAGATGGTGGCTCAGCTCCTTAAGTTTCTACCTGCCCCTAGATGTGCCCTGGCCTCCAGAAGCTGAATTATCTTCTCCAGGCTGTCCCCTCTACCCTCCTGAATTCCATACTGAGTTCCTCCCAGCATCCTGGGGAACAAGCCGTGGGGACAGCCATGAAATGCTGGAGCTGGGGGTATTTGTGGGGGTTGAGATGACATTCTGGAAATGTAAAGAACAACTGCATGCTGAATCCATCTGGTCACTCTTCTCCTCATGGCATATCATCTGCCCCACTTTTGTCCCAGTGGAGACACCAGGGACAAGGGCAGGTAATAGTGGGCAGAGGTGGGGCGAGAGGAGCAACAGGAGGGCAGTTAAATAATTTATTTCAAAGGGCAGATGGCTTTACCCAGGTAAAACCAGTGCAATGCTTCAAGGCTTCACATTCAGCAGATCCCCAAAGGTATTGGTGAAGCAGTACTCAGCCTCCCCTGCAACACCTCTGCTTGAGGAGGCAGCTGGATGCTGGGCTCCTTTTCCACTGTGGAGCTGTACCTGTGCTTTGTAGGTGTGTTGTGTATTTAGGTCCAGTCCCTTGCAAAGGGATCCACTGTAACAACCCCCTTTTATGTGCCTGGAGTCCCATTTTCTACCTCAGGATCATGTCCTGTGCTTCAAAGCACACGGGGAGCAGTGACCTGTTTTATTGCATGGTCATAAAGCAGTGGCCCTCCTCTGCTCCTGTGTGAATAATAAATAGTAGTTATATTGTTATATTTTTACATGGAGGCCTGCCAGAGGCTCTTTTTGAATATGAGTCTCAAGATTTACTCTGAGAAAAAGGAAGCAGAAAACAAGAATCCTGACAGTTTTCTACCTGGCTGTGCAGCTGTGCTGAGAGAGGTGCCCTGCAGATCAAAGGGAACCCGCTCCTGTTCTCCCCAGGTGCTGTGATGCTTCCCCTATTAGAGCAGGTATTGGTTATCAGGCAGCAGCGCTAAGAACAGCACAAATGTGCACTTTGCTCTCCAGAGGTTATGGCAGCCAGAAGGATGCCAGATTAGATTTAGGAAAGCACATATGGATGTATTGCCTTCTTCAGCCTTGCACTATTTCTTAAAATCCTCTGTTGCTCTGGAGGAAGACAGAAAGCACGGCTGTGGACAATCACAGCTGCAGAAGCATAATTGCAATTGCTGTCTCAGAGCTGCTTAGTGCTTCTGATAATCCTTGAGACCCACAGCGAGTCACTACAGGATGAAGGGAGAGCATTTTGGGGCAGGAATACAGCACAGGAACAGCTCTGCAGAAGAACTGAAAAAAAACCCCACCTCTAGTTTACATTTCACTGACGGCAAAGATGCTCTGAGGCAGCACCAGCACAAGTTCAGACTTAACCCCAGACTTCCTGCTCTGGGATTTCAGGTGTTTGGAAAGTGTCTCCAGCACCAAGTCCTATACCATGTCTTCCCCTGAGATGCCACCATAGCTCATCTCTCAACCCAGTCACTGGACAGAACTACAGCTCCAGTCCACTGACAGCAAATCCCACCAGTTCACTTCATATGTTCACAGCGGTGTTTAGCTTCTGGGGAGGTAAACAGGGAGGTGACAGGAGTGAAGTCTCGTTTCAGTATTGGCATCAACTGTGCTTCAGCAAAACCTCCTTCTAAGCCCCATACACTGCGTAACAGATGGCACATCTGTTTCTATTTCCAGGGTGATCTCACTAATCACTTTTTAAGAATCCAGCATCCAGGGTTAATCAGCACGAGCTGAATTATAGTAAAGGTTCCTACAGCAGTGGAAAAATCCTGTGTAACTTCCTTTCCTCAAGTTATCATCTTGGATAGTGGGGTTTATCCTCTGCCTGAATTCTCCCCAAATCCTCATGATCCCTGCATGATCTCTTTTCAAAGAGCTTCTGCCTTTTAGGGCCTTTGTCTATTTGACAAGACAGATCTTCCAATAGTTGATTTTCTGTTTGGCAGTCAAACTAAAGGCAAAAGAAGCATGATACAGGTCAACCCCAGAACCCTCATGGGAGTGGAAAGGGAGATTCCTACAGAAACTTTGCCCTCAGCCACAAGGCCTATGAAAAGAAGCTATCACCCACTACCATTCACTGCCTACAACACAGCCTCAGAGCACACAGGATGCAAGTTCAAACCCCTTCTGTTTCTCATATGGGAAATATTTTAAAAAAGCTTTCCTGGAAGCAGTATCACACCCAGTGTGCCAGGCAGCACCAGAGGAATGTTGAGGTGGAGCACAGAGAGGCAGGAGACTGGCTGTGCCTACACTGCTCAGCACAAAGACCAGGGTAGAGTGGTACCTCTGGGCTCACAGGCACTGTGCCTTAGAGCTTGCTTCCCAAGGAGAACATTTACCTTGGAAACAGCTGCTTGGAGTGATCCAAACCAGAGCCTCAGAGTTTGAGGAGAGCCCAGCAGACAATGAGCACAAATCCAGGGCTGGAGTCCACCTCTTCTTTGCTGGTGATGCAGCCATGCCTGTCAGATGTGCCTACAATGTCAGAAACAACTCCCCAGCTGACTGGGGAGCTTGACATCCTTGATTGTTCCCATAGTGTTGGTCAACACACACCTATGCTGTCCTCTGCACTGGGAAAAGCAGCTCCCTCTGGCTACCAAGCAGTGCTGCTCTAGGCACGGATACTCCTGGGATAACTTGCAAGAGCTACATCAACAAACTCTGTCTCATTTCCCTTGTGATGTTCCTCCAGCATGGTCTCACAATCCTTTTCATCCTCCAGCTCTCCTGAACACTCTCATGCCTCAGTCCAGGCCTTGCTACACATCTTATGGAATTCCAGCAGTGGTCAGCTACAGCATCATCTTCCTGACCATTTTATGCTGGGATAAAAAAAACCACCAAACTTACAAAAATACTGATGTGCTTTTAGGTCAATAGGCACAACACACAGGACCAAGCTAAGCTGGAGTCAAGTGCCATGGTATGCTGTGAAATCTGGTCTCTTTTTTGTTGGCTGGCCCTGAGCTCTGAAACAACTGGTCTTCTCTACTACCTACCAGATCCCAGGCTCGCTCTTTGGGGCTGGCAGTTTAGTCCTGCAGGTATTCCTGCTCTGTCTGGTCCAATAAACTGTAAATAATTATACCTCGAGCAAGAGCATAAGGAGAGCCCCATTGCAGGCTGTCCTGTGGTTTGGCCACACTCTGAAGATACAGCATATCAGGTAAATCCTTGCTCCAGCTGAGGTTTCCTTTTGAGATCAGCTTAAAAAAAAAAAAAAAAAGTTAAAAAAATCCCCAAACCAACAAAGCAAGCCTTTTTATGTTTCTAATTTTTGGGGCTAATTCTGATGAACAATTTGCACACCAATTGGCAGATAGCTTCAGTCAACCAGAAACTGCTTTTCAGTGAGTAAGCTGTACTTCAGACATCATTAGCTCTACTGTACTCCCTTACCACTGCCACTGGAGAGGGAAGGGATACTGCAGGTACTGCTTCATGTATGATCACTGCTGCCCTGGCTCTAACGTAGCCACCAGGTGGTCTTTCACCCTCTGCCTGCTCTTCTGCTTGCAGACATTAAGCACCTTCAGCAGTTACCATCTCTCACTCTGGGCAGCTTCCTCCTCAGTTGCACCTTTCCTACTGCTGTCAGAATGGCCATGGCAAGTCTGTCAAGACTCGCTCACTTAATTTCCTTATTGAGGATTGTTAGTTACTATTATTGATGATTCTATATGCTCCTTTCAGGACACAAATCTTTATGATCCCATCAGGTTATGCCATCTGCTCTCTGTTAGAATGTAAACACCTTTTTAGGGACAGGTACACACACAACAATGGGCAATGTTTGTTACCAGGACACAGCAGTGGGGCTCCACTGGTGGCATAGCTGAGAATGGTCACAAGTCACAGCATCACAGAATGGCTTGAGTTGGAAGGGACCTTAAAGATAATTTAGTTCCAACCTCCCATTGTGGGCATGGATGCCAGCCACTAGATCAGGCTGCTCATAGACCTGGGGTGTTCTCTGAGGACAAACCACTTGGCCCTGATTTTTTGCCACCTCCAACACCATATGCACCAGCATCTCCCAGAGCCCACTGGAGCCATTACAGGCTGATGAAAGGGTGGCTGGAGCACTGGTAGGGTGAGCACAGCCAGTGGGGGTAACAGCCATATGTTTGTGGGCATGCTTCTTTTAAAGATGATTTATTTTAGCAGGACTTTCACAGTGGGCAGCTGGCAGTGGCAGCCAGCAGACATGGCAGTGTCCAGGCTCTGCTTAGAGACTAACAAAGAAACTCAGGGGCTGGCAACAGGCTCCTGGAACCCTTTAGGGTAACCCTTTGGTTAACCCTGCTTTGGCTGACCTTGCTCAAGTAGAGGACTTGGCCTAGGTGATCTCCAGAGGTGCCTTCCAACCTCAGTCTTTCAGTGAGACTTATTTAAACCTCTGGCATAAAGCACAGATTGGATATTCAGGTGTATATATTCAAGTATTCTATAAATTCTCAACTCAGTACAAGAAATTTGGCTTTCAAGTCCAACAGCACATTGAAGCTTTACCAGGCTGTAAGGCCAGAGTTTCATGAGAGTTTTAACAACCTAACAAACCAGAGAAGTAAAAAACATGCCATGCAAGTCAGATGTTTCTATGCAATGACCATATGATCCCAAGTTTCTCAAACAAAACCATTTGCTGTCAGGACAGAGTGGAGCCAAATCAGTGTGATTCAAGTTTTTAGAGTAAATTTTGTAAAATATCAGGAGTTACTTAGTGCCACCCAGTGTTGGCAGCTAGAAAAAGGAAGGTTAAATATGGTTACAACTGGGTGTAGCCCAGTGAAACCGGTAAAAAATCCAGCTCTTGCTTTCTGTATCAGGGGTAAGTAATGTCACAGAAGCTGGGTAGCACCAGCATTCAGGGGTAGGTGTCCCAGAGCTGAAATGAAATTTAGCCATCTTGTTAAAAAAACCCCAAGCTTCTACTTTTTATATTCACTTTTCAAAGCAGGTAATCAGTTTGAGATGCAGATGGTCTCTGTTGTCACAAGACTCACTCTCCTAGTCTGAGTGAGAAAGTTGTGCTGACTTTTCTGGTCAGATGTTCAGGAATTTAGATGAGACACAACTATATAAACTGTGTCTCTTTCCTAGAATAAATAGAGTACAGTTAAACATGACTCTTTTCCCCCTTCCTGCTTTTGTCTCAGGTGCTGCACATGACTTGCCTTTTCCTTGAAGCCTTTAAAATTACACAGGATCTCGTGTATATCAGGCATGGAAGTACTCTCCCAGTTATGAACTTTGGATTGAATTGCAATGCTGAATCCAATTGAATTTGGATTGCAGTGCTGAAGAATTGCATGTCTGCTTTTGCCCTTCAAAGGACTGTAGAAATCACAGAATGGTTTGGTTTGGGAGGGGCCTTAAAGATCATCCAGTTCCAACTCTCCTGCCATGAGCAGGGACACCTTCAACTAGACCAGACTGCTCAAAGCCCCATTCAACCTGGCCTGGAACACTTCCATATAAAGCTAGTTGAGTGTCATGGTCCCATTTAACAGATGTGGAAAGTGAGATGCCAACAGGCATTCTCATCACAGCCCCATCACCAAGATGGGATGGAGGAGATCTGGAGCCAAGAACTCAAGTGGGAAAGAAAGGAAGGGGAAATCAAGGCCTGAAGATGCCTCAAAACCACCAGTTGTTGGCAGGATGAGGGCATCCCAGGGTTGTGGGGAAGAGAGGTGCCACTCCTCACCTGTAGTGGCAGAGAAACATTCCTTCTACCATTTTGGACTCTTTCACTCTGCCCTGAAGTACTCTCACTGCCCAGAGGAGAAAAAAGACAACAGAGGTTTGAGTGGTTCTCTGCTGGTTCTTTATTTCATCCCTAGAAGATGAGTCTCTCGACTGACACAGGAGTTTATCTCAGATTAATACAACAAAAAAGCAACAGTGAAGTGAAGGGTGGCTGCCCTCTGAAACAACCTCACTTCCATGAGCTGCCGCACTGGTGATCCATGCTTCTGGGTATAAGGACAGGCATTTTTACTTTTTTCTCCTTACTTATGGAGCCATCTATCTCCCAGTCACAGAACCTATCCCTGGGATTTGTGCTTGGTGACAAGTCTCCTTTCTCACTTACCTTTCACTGTTTACTGCACTGGGAAACAGGCCAGGCAGTATGGCCACAGGTCACAAGTCAAAAACTCCTCATCTGGGGCAAAACACATTTGGGGTGGGTTTTTTTCTATTCTCACCAGTCCTGTGAGGTTCCTGGAGGACCTGGGAGCTGGGCTAGCTCTGCTGGCTTCTGTTGGAAGACCTCCACTATCACTAATTGCATCTGCATTTCTCACTAGGGCCCTACATGTCCTAAGTGCTCTCCATGCTCTCCACAGCTATGCGAACCTCAGTCTCTCTCCCACAGAACTCACAGTTTAAAGCACAGGGTGGGAAATCACTAATTCCTGTGATGGCTGCTCAGCCTTTGCCTCAGGAATTAATGAAAAAGAGAATTTTCTCTAAGAGTGCCACAGGACACAGTGTGAACAGCGAAAGTTGGTAGAGGAAGGAGAGCAGACAAATACAGCAATCTTGGAAAAAAAAAAAACAAAACAACAAAAACAACAGTATCTGTGTGTATCCCTTCAGTTAGGAAGGTTTACAAAGTAGCTTCACAATGAGAAACAGTGCCTGCTCCGGAGGTTTTACAGACCCAGCAATCAGAAGCAAATAGCAGGAAGGGGAAAGGCAGAAGCAGGAGATCTATGAGTCCCTGCCTTACACGGAGCAACTGTGCTCAGTTTGCAGGTCCTAGGCATTTTTAAACCTATAAATAAACCGGGGACGTTAATGATGCCATTAATCTCCGCTGGCCGGCGTCCCAGCTATTTTCAGTGGCGGGGTTACCTTGCCTCTCCCAGCAGAAGTAGGTCTCGAGGGGAGGGTCGGGCGAGCAGCGCGGATGGATGCCGTGTGCCCGGGGCCGGGGCCACCGCCCTGGGCGGGAGGACACTGCCGCGGTCCTTGGCAGCCCACCAGGAGGAGGTGTCCCGAGCGCCAGCCCTCCTGGCTCCCAGCCTGCGGGGAAACACGAAAACAGACGTCAGATAATAAACAGCGACAAAAAGCAGAGTGTTGCCGGCTGCGGAGGGAGGCAGGTGACTGCTGCTGCCTGCAGCCCCTACGGCAGAGATGCCATCTTCATCTCCTACAAGGAGATACTCCCGATGGAGACCTTTTGCTCCTCTGGAGCTGCTGGGAGCCTGCTCCCCCACCTCCGTCTTTCCAAGGACAGAAAGTGGCAGAACTCGGAGCTACGGAATAGAGGAAGGGGCAAGCCAGGGCATCCCAGCATGCTGGTCCAGGGCAGGAAAGGGCTGGGTGCAGGTCCCTGCGGGGAACAAGGTCTGCCCTGAGACAGCTTCTTGCCTCTCACACCACTGCAGGCAGAGGGGGAGAAGAGCTCCCTTTCTTTTCCACTCAGGAGGAGAAGGAATGTCATGCACTTGGATGGTAAAGGCTGTTTTTTATCCTTCCTCCTGGAAGGAGAGAAGCTCCAGGACAGCATCTGCTTGGGAAAAGAGCAGCCCAGCATTTGCCCTCAGTACTTACATGGCACCTAGAGCTAGTTTGCCAGTGGGCAGTGTAGCCCTGAGGTTCATCTTACTAAAGCACCTCTTACAGATGCTTGCCTCATCTTACAAAGTATACCATGCTTTTGTTTATTTTACTATTTCTGTTATGATATGCCAGGAAAAAATTTATTCCTGACAGTAAATGAGGTTCACACTCACTGGAAATAGGCACCTTTGAAAACCACATCTACACATTGCTTTCCTTCCACCTGCCCCCTCAGGTATCCAAGATGGTCAGATACCACCACATAGGGTTAGAGAAATTACTGTTCCTGTACCACCAGAAAATAACACTGGCCAACTTTTTATTTTCTATTCTGCAATGAGCTCAAGTTGCTGAGACATTCACCAAATAATATTACAAAAGAATTGTTCACATGGTGGTACCAGGTGACATTTGGCTACTGTAGATATTAGGACTTATTCTTCCAAAGCATTCAGTGGCACAGGACTTTCCCCCCAATCTTCTCAGAAAATACACCCTGTTTTCTGTTCTTTGTGTTGCTTAGTATTGTTTCTTGAATTCTTAATATCTATAGTGGTCTGACTGCCAGTTGCTCATAATGTATCATCTAGAAAGAATTAAGAAAAATTTGGATGCTTTTCTTATCTTCTTACAATGATATTTTGGGGCCAGAGGCAGCAATTTCTCTGTGAAAGATCCACCCACTCTGTGAAAGATCCACTTGACATGGCTTGCATCTCACAAACAATACAACCTGTTTACTCTCAGGAACAGCTGAGAAATGCATTTCATTTACTTGAGTTTTGCTGTTGTGTCTCAACTACATCCAATGGACAATCTGAAAGCACTACTTATGGTACAGCTTCCCTGCTGCAGTTGCTGTCTGGCCTCTTTTAGGGATCATGCAGGATATGACCATTTGAAGGTCTCTGGAAGCCTGGGTTGTTTGTGCACAGAAAAATTTGGTTCTGCCTACAGCCACTTTGACAACCAGAGACACACCTGGATCCTTCCCTGTTCACTGGCTCTGATGTGAAGTGATGTGAAGTGTGGCTATGGCAATCTGAGTGACAATTGACAGGAAGTTTCTTTCCTGCTTTAATGAGTCTACACAGTGTTAAGCCATTTTTTGCAAAGCTGTCACAAAGGCTCCCAACTGATCCCTACTGCCTGTTACTGGTACTCTGAGGAGCCCATCAGCCCCATCACTCTCTTGAGATGCTGCTTTCCCACACCTGCTGATGAAGGGCAGCAAGGAGCAGGCGCTGCAGTGATTCTTTGGCTCCACAGAGTGTCTGCTGGTCACATGCCCAGCAGCTTTGGCAGACTTGGTGCAGTTGTTATTAACTCCTCATCTCTACTTGTGGACTTTTCTGGATAGTTGCTAGGATGAGAATCTTCTTTATCAATGGAATTTCATCAGTTGGGTTTGCTTGCCATACACTAGCTTGTCAAATTCAGAGATACAGCCATCTAAATCATACTGGTATAAACTGCAACAACATCACTCTCAGGAGGAAAGTGGGGGGAAAAATATCCCCTCAGAGGTATTCTGTGTCTGGAGAAACTGCATGTCCAAAAAGAACCAGCTTGCAGTTACAATTTTGCACAAGACACAGGGAGATACTCCAGATAGTCTTAACATTCACCTTGACAAAGTAATCAGCTTGTCAAGCAAAGGAGGTTATTGTGGCCAGAGTGGTAATGGAAGATAACTAATACTATTAATCTGCAGCATCAGTCAAATAGGGATTTAAAATATTACAGGAGAGGAGATCTGAAGTGTTAGAGAAGAAAACATATACACAGGAGTGAAGACAGCAGCATGTGACAGCCAAAAATGGAAAATAAATGCTAGAAATGTTTCATATTGACCCAAATAAATAACAACCTCAAATGAAGTGGTTTAGGCTTGTTTCATATGGTTAAGATATAGGCTAGCCTGGTCTCAGGCTAGTAATTTGCTCTCCCTAGAATGACATAAAAGGCATCCGTTTATCTTGGCCATGAAAATGTCATTGTCAGATGTCAGCTGAGCTCACTATGGACAGGTCACCTATCTCCTCCCAGCTTCAGAGGAGACCCATAAATCACTGTCCCCCAAACATCATACATCTGTACATCCTGAGTGGTTATACCTTCTCCTCCCTGAAGTGCTTGAGTTGTCTCAGAAGGCAAAGACCTTCCCTATTCCTGGAAAATTCTGCTAGAGAAAAATGTCACTGCTAGTAGTAGTGATAATCTCTGCATCCCCCTGAGCCCTCAGAGGGTTACATTCAAAGTGACTTTCATGGCAATTCCAGGTACAAGAATTCCTTCTTGCTGACCCTGCTGCTCACCCACCCCAGAGCATGGCTTCTGCTGGGACAGCTCTTCCTGGCACCAAGAGGGAAGTGCCAAGGTCCAGTGCCCAGAATGAACCAGTCAGAAATAAAATCCAGTGAAAAATTGCTGCTGCTTAGAAATAATCACCAAAGAAAAGAACCAACTCAGAGAATTCCCTGCTTGGCATGCCAATGATGAGGTAATACACTGAAACTCAGAGGTAGGAGGGAGCAGCTAGAGCAG
Organism: Pseudopodoces humilis; assembly: GCF_049639895.1. Lineage (NCBI taxonomy): Eukaryota > Metazoa > Chordata > Aves > Passeriformes > Paridae > Pseudopodoces > Pseudopodoces humilis. The sequence continues at coordinate 67,706,888 of NC_142201.1, forward strand.
GAGTGAGCACTGCTGCCAAAGATTTGCTTCAAACTAAAGCCAGTGTTTCCACATTTCCACAAAGATGGAGAGAAGGGTGACAGTGTCTCAGATGGGCAATAGCTGGATTGAGGTGGAGCTTAGCCGTGCACCAAGGCTTGAGTGAACCATACATGCAACCTCTGACTGACTACACTGGTGTTTCCAGGGAGGCCTGAGGCCTCACATCAATCTGCAGATTTAGGAGAGCAAGAAAAGTAGTGATTTATCAGATCAGTCACAGAAATGTGAAAATCTGTCTTGGTAATGTTAACAATTAACTCTAATATTTGCCTGAGGAAAAGGGTCCTGAAGCCTTTCTTCTGGGATGCTCAGGTATGTGGCAGTGGAAGCTATTGTTGCCTTTTGTAGGACCAGAACAATGCTGTGCTGGCAGGCAAGAAAATAATGTGGCTCCCCCAGACCTAAGTGAGTGCTGAGCAGGACACAAGAACACTGGAAATCCCCCAGCTACACAAACATGATATTCCATTGCACCGCTGAAGCAGCAGAGCCTCCTCCTGCTGCTGCTCTGAGCAGTCTGTGATCACTGGTTTGGGTTTCTCAGAGACCTGGAGGATATATTAGATGGTTGTGAGATTCAGTCTCTAATTAGGTCCCTGTAGTGGTGAGATTGCTTCCTTTATAATCACTCAGTGGGAACTGGTACTTTATCCTCTGTACTCAAATTTTTATATCTTTCACCCTCATTTTCCCTCCAATGCCCAGAGTCTCCAGTCCACTGGATGACAGCTGCAAAAGCCTCTGACATTCACTTTAAGGACGATTCTTTTCAGCTGCTTCACATTTCCTTTTGACAAGCTCTTCCAGTGATATTTACTGCAACTAATGAATTAACTCACAGCTGGACCACTTGCTAGCCTTTTCAGTCCAGAGCTGTTTTAAATCTTGATTAGCTGTTATGATTTGTAAATCTCATAGAACTGCTAAGACCAAGATTTCCTGTCTCACACTGTGATCAGGAGACTGTTCCCAGTCATGCAGAGCAGTAGTACACAGGCATTAGGCATTCAGGGGTACTCTACCTCTGCAGCAGGTTGCAAAACAGTGTATGATCCACAGGAAGTAGTTCAATTTACAAGGAAAGTTATTTGGATAACTTTGTTTGGATATTTTGGATAACGTAGTGTATTGGTTTTGCATGGCCTGCTTTTTGGTAGCAGGGGGGCCACAGAGGTGGCTTGTCTGAGAAGCTGCTGAAAGCTTCCACCATGTCTGGCAGACATGCTGCTGGCCAAAGCTGGGCCAACTAGAAAGGTTGCTAATGCCTCCATGATAACAGATTTAAGAAGAAAATCAAAACAAAGTGACACGCTCATGCAGTGTTAATTCCAGCCAGAGAAGAAGAGGAGGTGAGAACGTGTGAGGGAAATAACATGGAGACACCAGGGTCAGTGCAGAAGGAGGGGAAGGAGGTGCTCCAGGTGCTGGAGCTGAGATTCCTCTGAGGCTATGGTGAAGACATGGTGAGGCAGCTGTCCCTCTGCAGCCCATGGGGATCCATGGGGGATGCAGAGATTCATCCACAGCCCATGCTGGAGCAGGTGGATGGCTGGAGGAGGCTGTGATCCAGTGGGAGACCCAGTGGAGGCAGGGGGCCCTGCTTCCAGGCTGGAGCTGCCCATCCTTAGAGGACTGCACCCTGTGGAAGAGTGACCCACGCTGCAGCAGTTTTGGGAGAACTGGTGAGATTGGAAACACACTGGAGAAGTTTATGGAGAACTGTCTTCCGTGGGAGGGACCCCCACGGTGCGGCAGGGGAAGGACTCCTCTCCCTGAGCATTGGAAGAAAATCTCAGTGACAAACTGACCAAACCCCCATGCCCTGTCTCCCTGCACTGCCAGTGGGAAGGAGGGAGGGGGTTGGGGGAAGAACAGGTGTTTTAAGGGCTTATTTTACGTCTCATTATCCTCCTCTGACTTTGTTAGTAATAAATTCACTTTGTACTTCCAAGCTGAGTCTGTTTTTCCCTTGTAGTGTTTTCTCCTGGTCCTTATCTCAACTCATGAAGCCTTCATTAAAAATTTCTCTCTATTGCCCAGCTGTGGCAGGGGAGGATGGGTGAGCAGCTTTTGTGGGTGCCTGGTGTTTGGCCACTGTAAAACCACGATAGTTTTTGGTGTAGAATGCAGGCAGTCACAAGGACTTTGAGATAATGATATTAATTGGGAGAAATATTGGGCAAAATAAGTATTAAGCTGTGTTATCAAGCAGAAGGATAGCAGGGAATTTTCATTGTAATTGTAGTGAAGGGTATAGGAATGGATTTTGTGTAGCTTGTCCATTTTTGTTCTGTACTGTGATGATGTTATTTTAGGATCTGGTGTGGGGAATTTTCTTCTTTTTCTTTTCTTTTTCTTTTCTTTTTCTTTTCTTTTTCTTTTCTTTTCTTTTCTTTTCTTTTCTTTTCTTTTCTTTTCTTTTCTTTTCTTTTCTTTTCTTTTCTTTTCTTTTCTTTTCTTTTCTTTTCTTTTCTTTTCTTTTCTTTTCTTTTTTTTTCTTTTCTTTTCTTTTCTTTTCTTTTCTTTTCTTTTCTTTTCTTTTCTTTTCTTTTCTTTTCTTTCTCTTTAATTTAGTTGTTTTTGTTGTTCCAAGTAAAGATTGTATGTTGAATGTGGATGATTTTTTTACTGCAGACTTCCATGGCTGCTGCCAATCCTTATATAAGCTGTCTGATACTGTTAATATTATTAGCCAATACTGTTGTTATTCTATGGAATTCATGGAATTTGTCATCATCCTGGTGCAAGGGAAAAAAACTTTAGATGAGGAGCTATTAAAATCTGCCCTGAGGCACCCAGTTTCTGGGTTTAAGGGTGTGTGGAGGGATTTGGGCAGGTTCCTAGGGTGGTTATCATCTCCCGTTGCCTGGGACTTTACTCCTGAACAGGTAAACAACCCTAACAAACTGGCCCATGGGCTGATAGAAGGGATTCAGCATTATCCATGCTTAAGCCCTGCTCCCCAGAAGTGTCCGAATACAGCATCGCTTGCTGATGGGAAGTAGAGACTGACTTTTCCCTTTGCTTATGCGCACAGAGATTCTCATTTATTTATTTTCTTTCACTGTAATAAAACTGATTTATCTCACCCACTTGTTGTTCTCCTTCTTATTGTCTCCCCTGTCTCAGTGGCAAAGGGAGTGACAGAACAGCTTACTGGGCGCCTGGCACCCAGTCAGGGTCAACCCCCTACAGATAGCTGGAAAAGAAAAGGTCTCACTATTTTGAGCATGTGTGAAAAAATATGCAATGCAACACATACTACATTTCACAAGCATCTTGCTCAAGTGATATTACACAAATGCACCTTTCTCCACATTATTTTGCAGATCCTCTTTTCTGTTTCTAGCTTCTGAGCACATCCCGAGCAATGAACAACAGCCCAACTTTTCAAATTGGGATCCTTTTTTGAGTTCCTAAATTAAATTAGTTTGATTTGTATAGATTCTGCCCTCTCAAGTCCCAAGACACTTACATGGTCAAGTGTAGCTGTCAGGTCGTTTATATTTTGGCAACTAACTGTGCATTTAGGCATCTGAATTTTCAGTGATTTGAATTCCAACTCTAAGATTCTGTCCTGGAGGTAAGCATCAAACTGGAATTTGTAGCCCAGGGGCTGGGAATATGCTAGTCATGTAATTGCCTAAGTTCAGGATGAAAAGTCAATGTGCATGGAGGCTTTTCACTTATCAGAAGATTTACAGCAAAACAGGAAGTTATTAATATCAGAGCCTGAACTGACTTGAGAGTCAGACAATATCAAACAGGAGGTGTCTCCCCTTTTTCCTGTTTATCTCTTGCTAGCTCATAAGACAGGGGAGATGAAGAGGCAGAGTTTCATAATTTGGTGCTACAAGGCAGTGAAATTTAACCAGCAGGCTGTACATCAACACACAAAGTATATGGCATCACTTTCCTCAAGCCTTTAAAGCTTTTGCTGTACTTTTAAACAAACAGGGAAGCTATTTTGAAATGATGGGGTGGAACATGACAAAATAATGCAGTGAAATGGCATGCAGGAGTTCAGACAAAGTGAGCAATAAATGAAACTACAGGGGAGGGTAATAGGCTGCCTTGGTATAATTATCTTAGGAAAACACTGGAACTAAAGAACTTTCTCTTGAGAAAGTGTCATTTGATTTTTAAGTAACACAGGTCATTAGGACTACAGTTTCATGTAGTGTCTCCATGATGGTTTATCAAAGCGAGATCAAATTACTGGCAGGGTCCTGGGAGGAAGCTCCAGGGTAAAGGAAAAGTACTTTAAAAAGCAGCTTACCACCACACAGTGCAGAAATGAGCAAAACTTGCTGGATTCATGGCCCAGCCTCATCACATCAGCACAGTGCACACCAGACTGCATTCAGCTCTCTGTTTTCACTGCTGCCCAACACAGTAAAAAAACTGCCCTTTCTAAAAGGGAACTGGACAGAGTCCCTTCTTGAAAGACAAGATTGAGCAGGAAAACTTGCACTGAGAACAGCTAGCAAGGTCAAAAATGGAGTGCCAACCTGTTGGGATGTGGGGCCATTGGCTGTCTAAGCTCTTCTGTGTTTCATCAGCCACTGTGGAGGTAACAAGGCCTGGGGGCTGCCTCCCTGGTATTTGTGTTTGCAGAGAATTTATTAAAAGACTCATGCTGGGCACAAAAAAACTGGCACTGAGTAGGCAAAAATCAAACTCCAAGAATATTTATTTGTTTTGACTTATGATTGGGCAGGTCATACTTCCTAGTGTAACTTGGCTGTTCTCTGGAAAACAAAACATGAAACACTCTAAGTAGGTGTCAGCTCCCTGGGAAAGGTTTCCTTTCTTTTGGAAACAGGAGATTTCATGTGAGGATTTGTTCACTGGACGCTTTCACTCTTTCAGTTATCTAGAGGCTTGGGCCTCTTTCTTTTTTTCCCATTCTGTCTTGCTGAGCCACTCACAGACACATGAAATAAATTCCTAGAAGGAGATCACTCCCACAGAGCCTTACACTTCTCAATTTACACTTGAAAAACACTGTTTGTATATGCAGAAGATTAAAAAAATAGAGGTACATCTTCTTTTCTGGCCTTGATAAGGTTTCAGCTGCAAACAGAAGGCAAGAGTCACACTTTCTTTCCACTGAGATTGCAGACGTCAAACAAAAACATCACAAATTTCATTGCTGTTTAAAGGAGATCTGCTGTACATGACTTGCAGGGACCGCTACCTATGACAAGATTTGTTAACTACAGTACTGATGTACACAGTGTAACCCTCAGGGGAAGGCCCAGCAGTCAGCTGTCCCCCCAGAATGGCCTCTTTTCTCCACTCAGGCACTTCAGGCATGCTGATAAAGAGGGGTACAGCAAACAGCTTCCAGGCTCCCAGACAGGTGTGATCCCCTGAGCTCATGGATGAGGAGGAAGAGGAAAGGAGGAAGAACTGCATTAGGTAAAATGGAACCATGCAAGACAAAAGAGTAGTTACTAGCATATGAAAAAGAATTCTATAAATAAAGATATGAATAGTTCTCACGTTTAAGCAAGAAATGCAATAGGTATGAAATGAAGCAGAATTAAGAAAAAGAATTTTGTGGAGTGAAGAGAGAGATTTACAGCACAGTATCAATTCCCTGTGCAGCTCAGATCAAACATTGCTTTGCATTTGAAAGTCAGTTACACAGTGTGCTTTAAAGGATCCCCATTCCTGTCCATTGCCTATGGTAAAAAGGTAATGCAGACCAAACCACTTCAAGGCCTGATATGACTGTCTCTCATACTGCAGCTGAATTTCTCACAGGTATTAATCTCACACACCTCAGGGGTATGGAAACACATTCTTCCTTGGAGAATGAGGGGCAAAAGGCAGAAGGATGGGAGCACCTTCCACATGGGAGTCACTGGCAAGGCAGAAACCTGGATGTAGATCACCCAAGTTCCAAGCTAGCATCTGAACTTCCAGACACACCCTCTTCTCCCTCAAAATGTGAGAAAAGAAGAAATAAAACCAAAACCATACCACAGTGGTTTGAGTCATTTGAGAGTCCTGGCTGCAACCTCCCACACAGCAATCACCACACAATCTTGGCTGCTTTCACCATTGCCATCTTACCTTGCCCTCTCAGGCTTTCTGTTGTGTTCTGACATAAACTGGGAGCTGCCTGAGGCAGAAGCTGTTTAAGTTTCCCCATTATTTTGCATGTAGCAAAATAATTCAAAGTATCATGGGGTATCTCCCAGGTTTTGACTCTAAATTGATTTTTTGAGAGAGAGTCAAATTACTTAAAGTCACTTGAGTCTGCCTTCTGAAGCTTTTCCACACCTAGGAGCAGCTGGCAGAAGCAGTGGAAGTGAGCAAGAGCCATCTGTGCACATTGCTCAGGTTTTACTATTTCTGGTCACCCTGAGATTTTTGCTATCCAGAAAATTATTTAGGCTGCAGGAAATAGCTCTTGAGAGCAACAATGATATGGCTAGTGAGTCTGTCCTTAGGCTAGGCAAGCCTAAAAGATATGCATACAGCAGGACTTGCTTTGTAGGAATGAGGCCCTGCAAATTTTTTTTTTTTTATGCATACTGATGTCCGAAGCGTTGCTGTGAAGGATTTATGCAATAGATCTGTGACTATGTGTTCCTGTTCCACTGCTAACTATTCCTGTGTGTCTTCTCTCTCACTGCCCTTCAAGGCTTTGCTCTGAATATAGTGATGCATACTGTTCCTGAGGAGTCTTGGGAGAGAATGCAGAGGGCACAGATTTGCTTCAAAGCAGATCTTCAAACATCTGTTTGTACTTACAGCACGAAAATTCAGTACACTGCAGCACATAGCTGCCTGTAGCCTCAAGGCAAACGCAAATGCTATGAGGTATTAAACACTCATAAACATAAACAAGATAGCCAGGAGCAGCTTATCAGTTAGGTGGTAATGGGTGGGGAAAGGCTCATTATATATTTAAGGACCAGGAATTTTCCCACTGATTTTTGCTATGTTAGCAATGGGCCAGGGAGAGGAAAACTCTCATGTAATTTTGCCGGGAAATACTGCTCAGGTCAGTCAGTCCTGATTCTCTCTTGCTGTGGTTCCTTCTTGCTGCTGCACTGGGGTGTAAGGGCAGTCTCTGGCCAGACGCTCTCTGAATCAGGAGGGGAAAGAGACAACTGCTCATGCCAGCTCCATTCCTGACAGCCAGGCCACCACTATGGCAGGTCATCCCATAGCAGAACAGAGAATTACACCGAAGGATAAGGGACTTACCTGGCAGCAGAGCCTTGCTAGCTGGCCATACAGGAGCATCAGGGGAAGGCTCTGGCCCCAGATTATTGTTCGTGTGGAAAACAAATGAGCAGATGAAAACACTGTCACCCGCTGTTGCTTGACAACACTCTGCAACCACAGGGTAGAGTGGCACTGAGACACAGGGACATTTTTACTACTACCTGAGAGCTAGGTATCATGATTAATCTGATAGAAGTTGGTGTTTCAGTCCCTTCCACACCTTCTGGGTGAATGAGAAGGAAATTTGGCTGGCTTGAAGTCTCTATATAATTTTGTATTAGCATCAGATGACAGTTCTGGTGTAAAGGAGGGGACAGAAATGGGGCAGGATCTGTTAGGACTTGAGGCACAGAAGCAGAGCTGTTCTAGGTGGGCATAAACCATTATTGACAACATCTCAGTATCTCTAGTTCACAGTCTTCTGTTTAATCTAATCCCACCTTCTTGGAGATTGCAACTCAAATGCCATTTGGAGCTGCTCTGCCCTGGCCATATGTTGTCTTCTGCCAGCTCCACTGCAGGGACCATAATCTTTGCTGGGAGAACAGTAAAAGCAGCTGGGTGGGTCACCTCCTCAGTCACCTCACCATCACTTGTTAGAGCTCATTTATCAGAGCTCTAAATCACAACACAAACACTAGATATCAACCCAAAATGGATATGGTTAGACCACAAGACCTGAAAATTCTCTGAAAAGCGTGCAATCTAGTTCAATAAATGCTGCCTTCCCCAGTACAGATATTTTGCCTTCTCCAAGCAAAACAGTGTCAACAAGAAAAACATTTTACAGCAATATTTTTGGCAGTACAGAAACATCCCTGTATATTACACAGTACTTACTACAAGGGCAGAAGATTACAATGTAGATCCACATTCACTTTTGCGCTTCTGAAGGTGAAGAAGGGTTTTTAGTCATGTTGAGCTAATGCAACTGAGCCAACAGGAATTAAAGCTATGCCCTTTCCTGCCTGTTGAGACATGGTGAAAGAAAGCAGCTACCTTAAATCAAAGGGTCCAGATTCAGGGAGGTGCTCCAGCTAGAAATCAGAAGCCAGTTTACTTTGTTATACTTTGATAACTTGAGCTTTTATCATTCCACAGGCCCCCAAGATCAGTTGGTGAGGTCTGGGTAAGTTTCCTCATATGGTATTTGAAGGCAAAGACAATCTACATTTGCTTCCCACAGGCAAGCCCAGGCAGCTACAGCGTGTTATAAAAAGAGGAGATTAAATGCAAGTTTTGTAGCACTACTGTATGGAAAGATACAATCGGTCCTTCCATTAGGAGCTTAAGAGTTAGGATTCTAAATCTGATGTAGGCACCTTTGAAGCACCAGTTTTGTCAAGAATATCCCATGCTTTGTCTTGTCTTGGAAACTGAATTGTTTAGCTATTAAAAGAGATTAATGTAATCTCTGTGTCTATGAAATTGGATTTTGAAACAGTTTGCTTACTGTACTATCTCCAGTGCAGCGAATGAGACCTCTGCTGCTTTTCATGTTGCTATAATTACAGGTCACACCTTGTTTGAGCCCAGCATGTGCTGGCATCGCCAGCAGGACAAAGTGCCTGGCAGACTGCAGGAGGAGGCATGTAGCTGGCAGAGAGAGGGAAGCTTCTGTTCCATAGAGGCCATTGGTGATGTTCTGTGTTGCTTTGGACCCTTCAGTATGAGCAGACCCAGTTAGAGGGGTACTGAGACAGCTGGGGTAGAGTGTATGAGCTAGGAGCAGAGGCTGAGGGAGCTGGGTGGGTTTAGTCCAGAGACAGGGAGATGGAGGTGTGATCCAACAGGACCCTACTGCAAATCACACCTCCCTCAGGGGGAGACTGATGGACCCCAATCCATCCTGCAAGCAACAGATGGACAAATGAGGGGCAATAAACCTAGGCTGAAGCTTGGGAGAAGAGAATGGACATTAGAGGAAAACATGGAGAGAGGGAGATTCTGCATTCTCCATCCGTGGAGACTTTCAAGACTTGGCCAGACAATGCCAAAGCTGACTTGATGTAATGTGATAATCCTGTGCTAAGCAGGAGACTGGATGACCTTGTGTCTTCAAAGGACTCTTCCAACTAACATTTTTGAGTTTCTATTCTTTTCCGAGTGAAGGAAATGAACACTCTTTAGCTCCATGGATATGTGTCCTTTTATGCTAACTAAGGAGCTGGTCCTGCAGTCTCTTTCCAAAAAGCTAGAAGTAATGGTTAAGAAATCCTAGCCCCTCTCCACCCCTCCTTTTCCCACAGGCAGCAGTGTGTTGTGCCTACCTCCAGTCTCCACTTTGCTGCAGAAACATGGCTTGTGGTCCTGTGAGCATGGTCTACCCACGAGTGTTGACACTCCAATTGCTTCACTCAGAACTAAATGGTAGAAGAAAAGATATCCCAGGGCAGGAGGCAACTGCTGCTGGGAATTCTGCTTGTCATCAACTAACCCAGACCATGTCTCCTTGCAGAAGGTTCTGTTCACCTGAGGATCCTGGCATAATTACTTTACTGCTGCTTCCACTCATGCACCCTACAGACACTTCAACTCCTTTACTGCTAACAGAGGGATCATGAAGCATCCCTCTGGCCGCCTGAAGCAACTTCTCTCTCTAGCCAGAGATCTCCAACTCCATGCCCCAATCTTTGCAATGCTTGCTAGCCCTTTACATCCTCTGGATGTCCTCTGTCAAGTTTTCCCTCTCTTGGGAAAAGGGGATCTATTTGCTGAGGTTTTAATTACTCATAGTGGCAGACAAGTTTCTGACAAGCCATTTCTCTGCAGTGCTGCAGCCCTACACTGCTGTCCTGCTTGGGTATGGAGTAAAAATAAAAATACAGATAAATATTAAAATAAATAAATAAAAATCCTTTCCTTTTTGCAGCAGATGAAAATCTAACTTGCTTTCTCTTTACCAGAAGTAATCTTGACTGCAGTGGCTTGAGAAGCACCCTGGCAGTAGCGAGGTTCTTGTTAATGACTGATTGTTCCAGGGCAGGGGATGATTTGGTGCTCTGACACAGGGAGAAGGGCAGAAAGTCAAATGAGCAGGTGCCTGTAGTTGTTATGCTTCTCCAGATGTATCTGGCAGAGACTGCAGAAATGGCTGGGTGACCAATGGATGCATATGTGTAATATGGGGAGCCCCACACCCCAAAACACTACAGGCACAGACTGTGTCATCACCAGCAACAAGCTGTCCAGCACTGGTGGAAGGGACAAAGAACGAGCATGTCTCCTCTGCTCTCAGAGAGAAAAATAATCTTTTGTATTCCTCTTTCTTTTGGACTTTGTAAACAATTTGAGACTGTTTATATACAACTTGTTTTGTCCAGTTGGATACTTCTGGGTTACTTTTTCTGTCTGTTCTCTTCAGTTTTAGGCACCTCCTCAATAAATGCTGTTTCTTTGACCAAGCTTTTGCCCTCTGAATTCCATAATGCACACACATATACAGCCCCAATACCACCCTCAAAGCCTCTCAGGGCTCTGAGATGCCCTCAAGGCCAGATCCAAACCTCAAAGTGAACATATGGTACAAAAGTGCTGCCTCAGGGCTCTTCTCCACCCACAAGTGTTCTGGCAGCCTGTGCTAGCCTTTTCACCCCAAACTGTATTCAGCCCATGATGACTTGCTCCCAGCAGCTCCATCAGTCCTCCTCATCTGGCAGACAGCAGCCCTACAACCTCTGCTCTCTGTGCCAGGTACAGATAGGGCCAGACATTCTGGGGAGCTCTGCACAGCAGTATTGTGGTGGCTATGATGGACCTCACTAAAACTGACTGAACAGAGACAGAAGCAAAGATGGCATCACTGAAAGATGACACAGAGGAGCTACAGTTCCCTCAGAGCTGCACTAGCACCGAACACTGCACCTTGCTGAAATGTGCTGCCAGTAGAAAGTCCATCTGCATGTACCATATTTTCAAGTTTCAGGGAGACTGGCACAAGGTCTGGGGGGAGCTGCTACATGTATGGGACTGTGTGCATGCTCTGGAGCTGGAGGAGTACCCGGTTAGTGCTGGGAACTTTTTATATGACATTTTATATGCACACGCAGCTTTAAATGGTCTTTTTGGTTTCTGAACATTTGCTACTGCTTAAAAGACAGCCCTGTTCTGACCTGCCTACAGAGAGGATCTTGAGTACTGATTTTAAAGGCACGTGGATAGGTTGGAATGCAGTCATCGAATCACAGAATCATTTATGTTGGAATAGAGTTACAACAGCATTAAGTCCAGCTATTAACCCAGCAGTTCCAAGTGTACCACTAAGCCATGTCCCTCAGTGCCACAGCTACATGTCCCTTAAATACCTCCAGGAATGGTGACTCCACCACTTCCCTAGGCAGCCTGTTCTAGTGCTTGACAATCCCTTTGGCAAACAAACTTTTCCAAGTATCTTTTCCAAGTGAAAAGATCCTTTTCTCCCCTCTGAGACATGTGTGCCCCATCTGTCACTAGCAGTCCTGTTGTCATGTAAATTGATCCATGACCAAAATTCCCCAAATTTTGTGGGTGACACCAAGCTTAGAGACAGGTATTGATCTGTTGTCTCTTCCTGTTTCTTTCCTTATCATTCCCTGCAACTGGTATGATAAAGGAGAGCACTATTACCTGTGGTCCAGATCCCTTAACCAACTGTCCCAAAGCCCTGAAGTGTCTCCTGATTGCCCTTAGACTTCCTGGTGCAACTTCACTGCTGTCTACCTGAAAGTTAATAGCAGAGAATAATCTGAGGGCTGTGTGAGGGTAAGAAGCTTTCTCAGCTTTCACATCTTTAACCCATGTCCCAGAGAGGCAGCAGACCTCCCTCAGAAGTGATTCTGTGCAGCATATTGGGCCTTCTCCCTTCAGAAGGGAGTTTTCCATCTAAATGGACTGTCTCTTTTTCTTCACGGACAAAGTTTTGACACAGGTTGACTTAACGCTGGTGACAGCACCATGCAAGATGAGACACTGTCCCCACTGCTCAGTTCTACTAGCAGAGCCTTGTACCTATGCCTGCTCCTGGCCCTACATGATCCTACCTATATCCATCCATTTTTTCTTGCAGTCTACTGCTTTGGAGCATGTATGTCTTGTTCTTTGCGGAGTGTCCAGTGCAGCATGATCCTGGTTATAAGCATTTGCTCTCAGGGATTGTAACATTAACAAAATATCTGGTTATATTATTAATAAAATCCATCCACATGTCTATAGAATTATTAGTTAATGCTGATCTCTTTGGCTAGTGTAGCATAGCTAAGTCATACAGATTTGTATTGATAAGGCTTCCAGACCAAAAAGTTAGACCATATTTGCTATCAGCAAAAAACTCAGTAGTCACAAACCAACAACATTGCCTGAGCACCAGAAAACGTGGAAAAGTTCTTGACTCTGGCCCAGTAGGGCTGCCACTTAGATATTTTTTAAATTTAATTAAGCAAATGTCATCATTCCTAACACAAACCATCTTGCAGTGAGCATGCTTTTGAGTGCTCAAAGCAAAGCAGAAAGGAGCACTGGAACCCTGAGGAGTTAGGAATTATTCCCATATTAGGTACTATTTCCACAATGAAATGCACTTCTAGTTTATCCATTTTCATTATGCCAATTTATTGTATTTATGGACTAGGGATGCATGTTTAGATTAAAACCTCATTTTTGTAGGTGCAACATGAACAAGTGAAGAAACAGTTCCTGTTCCTGCAGACTTCAATGTAGTGCCATGGTCACCTGGAAGCAGAGGATAAAGAACATTGCCAATGGGGAGAACGTGCAAATGCATGTGCCCAGCAAAAAACCCACATTCTTCAGAGCAGGAAAAAATTTGCTTTTCAGGAGAAAACTGTACAGTGTGAAAGTGCATGTGGGCTATGCAGACATCTCATTTTTATTTAAGGGTGGGTACAGTCCTTATGAAATGAGAGAAATAAAAAGCCTGAGAAATTTCAGTTCTCTCCATCTAGAGAACAAATAAATCAGGTTGTTCCACAGTGACCTGCCAAGCCTGAATTTAAAAGGAGCTGGGAAGAAGAGGACAGTTCAGGCTCTGTACCCATTGCAGCTTGCTCTCTGTGTTCCCAGTTCCATCAACAGCAAGATCTTCATCACTGCCACCTCCCCATCCTGGGAAAAAGGGGCTAAGAGAACCACTACTTGCAGACTTCAGATGTGACAATAAATCCACCCACAGTCTGCAGTGATTTATAACAGCAACTTGCATTTTCCAAAGAGATTTTGGCATGGAGTAGCCTGAATTTAATTGTTAATGTGTGGAAGTCTGATGTAAATGAGTCTGTTTTGAAAACAGGGCTCAACCATGTAGCTAGAAAGCCAGGACGGACTTCAGGATATACCTCCCCTGCACCAAGTGAAGGTGGTCTGCAGAGCCCAAGGTGCCCCCAGGACTAGAATCAGCACAGCCTGGTTGGTTAAAGCCTGGCTGAATGAGCTTTGCTGTTTTGCTGCCATGTAACCCAGTGCCAGTGCAGCTATACCACACTCCCTACTCTCATAGCGCCCCTGCATGGCACTGCACAGCAGCACACGGTGGTACCAGCTGGAAACAGCTGCTGAGGCTGTGGTGAGGACACATCTGCAAGTGCTCACATATGCTGGGACCTCGGTCACTCCTCACTTCTCTGAGATGGCCTCAGGATCTGTTTCACAGGAGCTGGTAGGACCCAAGGGGCAGGTGGGACACCCAGAATAGCTTTAAATTCAGTGGGGGGGTGGACAGGCAGCTGAGAGAATGAGCAGCAGTGAGACCAGATGCTGGAATCTGAAGGTATAGGCAGCAGATTATTAATGAAAAGGCTTGTTTAAGTGTCTTGGTAATATGGCAATGAGAAACCTTGTTATTTCTGCTTTCAGCACAGAGTGCATATACAACATGGTATTGTGAAATCTTGAAATCTTTGTACACAAATACAGTTAGGAGAAGAAAAAAAGGAAAACTTGGCCGTATTTCTGAATATACTCTGAAGTATTTCTGAAAATAATATCACAGCCAGAACAGGCCTGCTGTATTCAACTCTCATGGACAAGTCCTCATACCTGGTTTAATAGTCATAATGAACTATGAGGGAAAGGTAAATAGTCTTCATTCCACATGTCTGAGGATAATAGTAAGAAGGAAGAGATTTCAAACATTGGTAATGACTTGTAGAGCAGCGTATTGCTTAAAACATTGACTATGAGCCAAGAAATACCCCTCAAGGCTGCAATCAAAAACAGTTTTTGGCTCTGTGCTATGAACAGAAACTTTATTTGATCAACAGAGTTATTGCAACAGACTTGCTGCTGAGAGTCTGGAAGCTCATCTCTAATGTGGCACCCCTCACTAAAGCTAAAGCTCCTGCATGGGAAAGTTCTGGGATCATGAAATGCAGCCCTGGATCACAACTTCAGGTTAATTATGATGACCACTGAGGACAGTTGATGCTTCTCCCTTGGCTGGCACAGAGGTCTGTGTAACTTTTCATGGGGAAATAAGAGAGATCTGAGACTGGCAAAAATACTCCTCTCTGTTTCTGCAAGTACCTGTTGATGTGGGAAAATGAAATTAGTTGAACTCTTTTTTGTGAAGAGCTTCAGCCTATTGCCCTCAGCAGCAGTACAAGCACAGGGGCAATCCCTGACCTATAGGCCTTGCCAGGCTAAGAAGAAAACAGATGTGGATTATCCCCTCTCCTGGCCAGAAAAAACATCCACCTGCCAGAGAATATTGGCAGGGAGAAAAGGAAGGAACTGAAAATTAGTTTTTAATCGAATTTCTCAGAAAATGGCAGACTTTCTTGACTTTTTTTTTTTTTTTAATGTGAAGTAGACATTTCAGTTGAAATCTGTAAAACTGAAGGTCTATTATTCCTATAAATATCTACCATAAGAAATGTGTTTCCTGCTGGCATCACAAAGGAAATAAAAGAGTTTTGAGAAGAGAGAGGGTTGTTAATATCAGAAAGTAATTTTCAACAAGAAACAACAACCTATATTGATCCGAAAAAACAAAAAATGATACTGACTGCTCCTGAATACCACACACTGAACCTTATCCAACTAATTGCACAGGACCTATAGACAATTGGCATCTCTATGCTGATGGTTTGATGACCTGGCAAAAGAGAACCTTCCACAACTATGGGAATAAAATTTTTAAAAAATTTAGAGGCTCCTGCTCAGCAAAAAGAAATTAACAATACACAGAGACCTCAGCCTGTGTCAGAGACACAAGAGGTCTGATGCAAACCATACATGAGCTGCCTGAGTTCCTTGGGAGAGAAGAAGGAATTTCAGACTAGCGTGCCACAGGAGACAGTCCTAGAGCCTAGAGAAACAACTAGGTCTTCACACAAGCTATGATCAAAAAGACCAGAATACAAAAAACAAACAAACAAACAACTAAACAAGCTAGAAATAAAACATATTTTGGGGATATGATGTATGCTGACGGACATCCAAACACTGGAACAGCTTGCCCACAGAAGTGGATGTTAACTGGAAATGTTAAAAGTCAGGTAGGATGATCCATTCAAAGATGTGCATGCCCACAGCAGTGGGGTGGACCAGATGTTCTTTGAAGGTCTCTTCCAACCCAAACAAAATAATCAATTTAATGATTTCTTACTTTGGCACAGAAAGCCTAAAATTTTCTGGTTCTGACAGTCTGAACTGCCATTAAAAGCAATGTGCCTCTTCCAAACAGAATTTTTTTTTCAAACGGAAGAGCAATAACATTACTGTTTTTTTCCCAAAGAATGGGGCAACTCAATGAGTTTTCAATGAGTTTTAGAGATTGTTATGTTCTTATTCAAATCCAGTCAATATGAAAAGAGGGGATGATAAATTCTTATGTTCAAAACTTTACTACCTTTCCAACAAGAGAGAAGATAGAGTGGCAAAGTACAGAAGAGGGGAAACACTGGGAAAGGGCAAAAGGAAGCATGTGTCCAGTGTTGCCTTCAGGCTTTATGTTTGACAGAAACAAAACAAGACACCCATAGGAAAAGAGAATGTTTTTCTGTATGGGGGAGATTATATGACTGTTACACCTGATTCCTGCTTCAAAAACCATGCAGTGTCTCCATTGCTTGGTGATGGCTGCAGGTAGAAGCATCCACAGCAATTTAACACCTGTGAGCCCTGCAGAAAGTGTAGAGGGGACAGCACAGCTGCAGGAACAACTTTGTGAGCAGTTAAAGCCCATAAGGAAAGTTAGTTCCTACTACTCTGAAGATAAAGCTCATTTGTAATTAAAGGTAAATCCCAAGAAGTCCGTATTGAATCAGTTGGAAGCACACATGGATTTGGGGCAGATCTCTAAGGCTGACATTTGTGTCTTCTGCCTCAATATGCCCAGAGAAGTGTTTAAACACAATCCTGTGCCATGTGCTCTAGGATGGCCCAACGTGGTCCCTTCCAGCCTGACACATCCCTTGATTCTGTGGTACTCAGGTATTACCACTGAGCTAAGACACAGGCATTTCACACCCCCAGTGCTCCCCTGACAGGGTGCTGAGGACCAACAGTGCAGCACTGGCTTCTACTCGTTCCTCTGTGTAACCACGGACTTGTGGCTGGGCTCCAGGTTTGTAAATACAACACCTGAGAGCAGGTGCTGCCCTGGTCTCCGGCCAACTCCGGCAGCAGAGCCCTGTGTAGGTATCTCAGAGGCTTGCTCAAAGGCAGTCACTGATGCAGAGGCTTCCCTCATTATTCCCAGGAGCTACTGAGACCTGAGAAGCAGCTGGGATGTGGCCCAGTGCATTGCACACTGGTTACAGGGAAACACCACAAGCCTTTCCATGGTTATTTCTACCCCCTCAGGAGAAGTGTCCCCATGCTTTCCTTATACAGGCTCTGCAAGGCCCCCTTGATCCCCCAGAGTTCCTGCCTGCCCAGGAGGGAAAGGGGTCTGATGACAACACTGTGGCTCCCTAGCATGGGTGACATCTGATGGCTCAGGAGAACTGGGAACAAAAAGCAGGCTTGAAGCAAACAGCCCCATCCTATCCAGCCATGCAACATGACTCAACAGATGCACACAGGCAGGGTTGTGCAGGCTGTGAGAGGAAACCAAACACAGATCATGCAGCGGGCTGGCAAGATGGGCCTTTTTTTGTTTTGTTTTGTTTTTTTTGGTTTTGTTTTTTTTTTTTTTTTGGTGGAGTCTTATCCACTTATTTAAGTCTTATGCGCTTATTTAAGCAACACTTCCAAGAGGAAGAAAGGCTGGGAGAAAATACTGACTTACCATGGGGTGGGGGCCTCACCAAGATCTGCAGTGCAACTAAGAGGGATTTTGCCTGTTTTCCGAAAAATGTATACAGCTGGTGGCTTTGCAAAGGGATGGAGAGAAGGAGCCACAGGTGCAGGGAGAAAGCTGAGATAGGCAGGATAGACTGTGGCAGAGAGAAGCTCCTCAGCTTGTGTAACTTGCCAGGGTAGAGAATTGCTCTGACAAGTTACACAGGCTTCTACAGCAGCGATGAATTTGATCCTATAAAAAACAAGTATCAACAACTTAATCACATGCCTGGGTCACATGGAAGCAAGGACAACACACAGTAGCAAATGTTGACTTTTTTCTTTTTTCTTTTTTTTTTTTTTTTTTCTTGAGTGCGTTTGTTTTTTAACATAAAGTGGGAGTGAAGAGTGAAATTTGGGTGGAGCTTTCTGCTATTCACTGTGAGGAAATAGAACGTGTTTGCAGCAGTTCCTGCCTTGTTTTGCTCTCCCTCAAGAGCGCGGGGCTCTCTGCAGGCTCTGCCGGGCTGGTAGCAGTTTTCCCAGGACTCCCAGGCCCCAAGTTGTTCTGCAGCGCAGAGGAGCCCTCACGCTGTCTCACTGGGACTCACCGACTGAGCCGAGCTGGCGTGGGCTGAGGGCAGGAGCTTTGGCTGAGTGCCTGGCACAGCCGTGAGCGGCTGGCAGCAGTGCTTGGCAGCGCTGTCTTTGGAAAAAGATGACGGTATCCAGAGTGGGCGATGTCAGGATCGCGGCCCGGGGCGGGCCGCGGGGAGGAAGGCCGTGCAGGGCAGCTGCGCGCCCGGGAACCTGAGTCATGGCGATGCGGGGCGCCTGTGCAGGGCTGCAGCCCTCGGAGCCTGTCGAGGCTGCACGCAGCTGACAGGTCTCCCATCAACACCTGCCTCTTCCCAGCAGCGCTGTGACAGGAATGCTGCTGGCAGGCGTGTGCCGCAGGCAGGCAGGGCGGGCTCCCTGGGGACAGGCCTCTCACCCACGGCTCTGCCAGAGCCAGCCGCTCGCCCCCGGCCAGCTTTGACTGGGCACCGGGGGTGCATTTTTGCCAAAGACACACGTCCAAATCATCTCGTCTGCAAGCACCTCAAAGTGAAACAGTTCGTTTTAACTCACGGAAACCTCTGAGTTTCATGCTGTTCTGTCTTCACCTCTCTTCAGAGACCCCAGAGACTCAAATCAACCAACAAACCACTTTTTTTTTTTTTTTTTTTTTTTCCTTTTTCTTTCTGTATTACAGCTTTCAAATGAAAACCCTATCTTTACCTACTTCTGCCGTGCAGTATCCACTTACAGATCTACAGGTCTCCCACTTGTGGTCCATTTCCAACAATCCTGTTCACATCGGGTGTAGATTTTTTGCAGTGGGCAAAGTCCCAGCAGGCCGGCCAATGCTCTGCCTGCCCCATCCATCACAGGGAGCACATCAAACCAGCCTTCCCAAAGCTTTGCTGTCTTACACCGTGAGGGCTTTATAATGGTGCAGCTATTTCAGCAAAGCTTTACCAATGGATCTCATGTGCACACGTGTAAAACAGCCCAAGTGTGCATACCTGAAGCTGGGAGAGCTGCATGGAGCCAGGCTTCTGCCTCCTCACACTTCGACGCACACAGCTCAGCCAGCAACCAGCTGTGGGGCACGCTTGGCTCAGTTCTTTCCTTTTAACTCCTCTGGTACAATTAAAGCAGCACAGACTCAAATGTGGCTGCAGTAATGCGGCTATAAAAATACGGGAAGGGAAACTAGATTTAACAGAGCATGACCCTTCATACTTGCATAACTGCTCACACTAGTACTTCTACAAGCATCAATCTCCTTGTGAAAATGTAAATTATATCCCCAGCTGAAAGTCCTGCACAGGCACAGACACTGTGGGCAGATAAGACCCATGTGCTACTCAGTGGGAACAGTTTGTGTCTTGCAAAGTATCCTTCTGGTTTTGAGGAGCCAGAAATATAAAAGAGAATATTTGCTTTTCTTTTAAAAATAGCTTGTTCTAAGGAATGTCTTTTTCAGCCATGAGAGAATACAACATGGAAGGGATACAGGACCTAATAACCCACCTGGAAATACTTTGTATGGAAAAGCAGTTCAGTCAGTTTGGGGATTGAGCCAAAAAATTATCAGACAGGCCTTGCTTGATATGATTTGGGTTTGTGGCAGCTTTTACAGCCCAGCAGGATTTCCCAAAGCTGAGGTGCTTTTAAGCTGCCTGTGTATGTGCCTGGCCCTTATTGCAGTCCTGGGTTTTGGCCAAAATGATTTCTGATTGTGAGGGAGTGAACAAGTGAGGACCATTACAACTTGGAAGGAGCTGA
Source organism: Pseudopodoces humilis (assembly GCF_049639895.1). Taxonomy (NCBI): domain Eukaryota; kingdom Metazoa; phylum Chordata; class Aves; order Passeriformes; family Paridae; genus Pseudopodoces; species Pseudopodoces humilis. The sequence goes on from NC_142201.1 coordinate 67,726,730, forward strand.
GTTCTTGCTTGATGAGAGCTCTGGAGACATAGAATGGGACAAAACAATATAGAAATGTACCACCGTGTGGGAGCTGGTAGGGAGATGGCATGGTCCTGCAAATTTCAGCTATTTAAGACACGTTTTTCAGGCTGTGGGACAACTCTAATGCAGAAGTAGGGGAACCTGGACGCAGGAGAATAAGAGCTTTCCAGTAATATCTGTGTGTATCTCCCATTCTGAGGCAATTGCACATCAGCAGGTCTGTATTCTGACCATGGAGGGGTCGCCTCTCCACAGCTGTGATTCTGCTCCTCATCCTTCACAGTGATGAGTGACCATACAGCCTTAGGAGCAGCAGCACAGTGTTAAAAATTGTGAATTTTCAGAAGTTAACAGCAGAGCCTCTGCTGCACTCTCTTCAAGAGGAGGGAAAAGCAGTTCAATGAAAAGGTAAAGGTGGGATGCTCCATAACCTTTCTTGGCCCCCCAAGTATTTTTCTATGTACAAAAGGACTTCTAATGAAACTATCCCACTGCCTGAAAGACAGAACAAATTAACTCTGGCATCCATGAGGCACCCTAGGTAGCATTTCTAAATTAAAATTTATGAGTCTTTTAGGAATCTTATTTTGGGGTGAGGGGAAAGAGAGGAGGAAATAAGAAAGGTAAGTTCTATAGAAATCTGCCATTCTTCATTGAATCTAAAATAGAACTTGGAAGTTTACCAACCAGGCATTTTTGTGTGGAAAACACTAACTGTGCAGTTTGGGCACTGTCCAAGTTAAAATACACACCAGTACTGGGTGGGAATAGTGTGAGGGGTCTAGATGTGTTCACTCTGAAATACCTGCCAAAGAGTCCCTGCTATGACAAGACTTGGGACCTCACGGCAGCTGTTATTTTTCTACAGCACGTTACAGGTCTGGCTTTGGGTCTTCAACTGTGCATCCTCAGGGTTCCAGGGAGGTGTGAGTGAGTTCTGGAGTGTCGCTTGCCCTTTCCAGTCAGTGCAGATTCAGTCAGTTCACTAACTGGAGTCCCGGGAGTTTGTTTTGTTTTCTTATTCTGAGTTTGGCACCTGCATTTGGAAAGATTACTTATGCCCAGCTCTGCACTTGCAGCAAGGGAGTGGGAGGGAAGCGATGTCAGAGTGTGGTTTTTCAGGTGTGGTTACAGGACTGTTTTGTTCAGTCCAAGTGTCTTTTTTTAGAGAATATATCCATGTCTAGCATGAATCAGGGCACAGAAGGAGCAGAAAACAAGATGGGAAACTGGACATTCCATGGACTGTGATGGAATTTGTAATTTGCTAGAATTTAAGGGTTTTTACATTGATATGTACCAGGGTTGGTATTTCACATAATTTTTATGCTTGCATAAATAAAGTCTTTGGGCATTGGATGAGGACAGGGAATGGGAGCACAGTTTTCATCTTGCGAGTTTTCCTTCTTCCATTGAAAAGAGCCGGGCTTAACCTTGCTGTAAAACTGATCACATGCATGGTAAGGAGAATTTTGAGGTTTTTTCCTAGCACTCTTCAAACTCTTCCTCTTTCTTCCATGCTTGCCATGATAGTGTTGGAGCACCCACCTTTTCCATCTGCTTCTCTGCAAACACCTGCCCATGCAATTCCTATGTGCTTCACCTTTTGCTGAACATGATGCTGTTCTTGGTGAGTCAAATCCAATGCAGCATCAAGATTATTTGACTTGTGCCTAGGGAAAGCATGCTGCTGAAACTCTCCTTTGGTTCTGCACCATGGGGAAACCCTTTATCCAAATGGGTTTGTGTTTCTCTGCTCCAGCTCCCCAGTCTTGCATCATCGCCCTTAGAGGTACATACTTCGTGTGCCTCAGCAAGCAAGGCTTTGCCACCCAGGGCTGCTCTGAGAATACCTGATTGTTTCACTGTAATTTGGAGGGAGAAGCCTGTGTTCATATTCTTGCCTGGGGCACGGCATAGCTCTTGAGCAGGACTTGTATTTCTGGTTTCTTCACAATCCCAACTTTATCAGCCAGAACTCCAGTTTTTCCAAAGAGGGTCACAACAAGCTTAGCTAGAGCTTTGTGCCAGTTAGCTTAGACTACACAGAACACAACCACTGGTTCAAACAGCTCGCTCTCTCATAAACACAGTATCCTCAGTATCCTCTTGCTTCTCTTTCATGCTCCAGTTGCTCAGAAATGGGACAGGATGCAGTAGAGTAGTGTATATATGTCTGCATATGTAGCTGTGTGTGAAAAGTGGGATAAGCATGGTTCTTGCTTTTGGATAGTGTAAAGCTAGCATCCTTGCTGGTGGTAACTTCCAAAGGGTAAGGAAAAGGCACAGCAGAGCTGATCCCACATGGCGTCATCACTGATAGGGCAGGAGAACTGGCCTCACTTATACTCTGAGCAGATCAAAGCTGTATTCCCTTGTGGAAGCCAAGTGCAAGGTTATGTGCCTGTTTGGCAGCCTATCCTTTAGACAGAGATAAGCTCCAGACTAACCCAGAAGCTAATGAGAGGGAGGAGACTGGAAATGTATTGAAAAATGCCCTGAGAAGAGAGGCAGATGACACAGAGGAGTCAAGCCTGTCTCTCTGTCCAAGTACTGAAGTACTCAAGCTTGCAAGGACAGGGAGTCATGTGATCTGTGCTGGAGCACAGGCACCTCTCCTGCAGAGAGGGCAGATGCTCCACTGGGTCAGGATGTCTCATGGAGAGAAGCTTGAGTGCTGGGAGAAGGATGGGAGGTTTTCAAGTACAACTTGTAGTTCTGAGAGGCAGGGTCTGGCCTGAAAGTGTGAGCAGACTGGGGTTTTAGTTTCTCTGGAAGAGCTAGAACATAGCAGCTGAGCAGAAAAGTTAAACTAAGTGGTTTTTATCCACTGAGAAAGTACTGGAAGGTAATGGCTGATCCTTCGGAATAGGTTAAGTGAGCCAGAGTGCAGCAGTGGGTGGAGGTGTTATTGATGCACTCCCTCAAGGCTGGGCATGTGCTCCCTTGTGTCTGTGTGTCTAAACTTGGGAGCTGCTTCTCCTTTTTTTTTTAAGGCTGGCAACTTATGGTAGTGTAAGCAGATCTGTCTCAACGTTGTGGGGATGGCAAAGGAGTTTTTTGAGAAATGGGGAGTAGAAAATGTTTGTAAAGTGGCCTGTACGTTTTCGAGGTGTGAGGATAAGTAAAAGGCAGTTGGGAACTGGGTGTTATGATTTTGGGATCCCTGGGTGGGTAAAAGGTTAGCAGGACATCAGTAGGGTCTTGAAAGATTCTTGGTGGGTAGCTCTGGGTGAAGGAGGCATCTGTACAAGGTGGTCTCTGCAGGGGCAGAGATAACCATACAACCTGAGCTTGGTGTGAGGTGATGCCATAACAGGATAGTGGGGAGATGGTCTGGTCTACACAACCCCCAAACCAGCCAACTCTATACTCCTCAAGGGACTGACTGTAACTCAAAGGAGGATTATTTACTAAGACCACCTTTTTTTTTTCCTTTTTAAAAGAAAAATCAGTGCTTCATCAAAAGACAATGTAAAGCAAATGAAAAGAAAAAAAGTCACTGTGCCAGGAAGTACAGACCAAACCCACATCCCATGAGAATTAACCTGCTTGCAGCTTTGCATCAAAAAATATTAGTCCATTTATTGCCCATTAAAAATTCCCTTTGTCTCTTCTCAGTTGTGGAGCATGCTTGAGATCTTAAAGATGGCACTGCCAGTCCTTAAAGCAATATTTGACATCAATTTACTCATTAACTTTCAAATGCAGGACACTGAAAACCTTTTCCTAAGGGCATTTTTTGTGTTCTGTTTGAGAGAGTTACTGTTGTTTTCCCACCTCCCCTGAAGGGTTGTTTACAATACCATCTCTCCCTTTTAATCCTCTGTTCCTTTCATGTCTAACAAGCAGTGTTAAACAGAACATGGGGGAAAACGCAGATCTCACACATTATAATTATCTATAGTTAACTGAAGAAATGCTTCACAATTAGAGGTCTCATTTTGTAAATTAATCCTCAAGAAGCTTTTTCCTATGTTTTTCCAGATAAAACCTCTGTTCTTTCAAGCTCCCGGTTTGTATGTGTAGTAAGTCAGATAAAGGGCTTCTGAGTTGATGTGTGCTCTGTGCAGAGACTGAGCTGCCACAAACAGGATTTTCCTTATGAAATCCTGTGCAGAGGGATGTCCTGAGATGTACACACAAGAATGTGGGCAGTACCAAAATGTTGAGCCATGACAGAAAACATTACATTTCAAAACTGGCTGCTGTTTCTGCTGGTTATTTTTACAGTCTCCCTTAATTTCCCTAGCTCTTTTTGCCCTGTATCTGAGCACTTTAGGACTATGAATATATTTAGAGTCACAATTTTTCTGTGGGGAGGTGTGGGACTCCGCATTTTACAGATCTGGGAGGCTATCGTTTGATGAGCATTTCTTTCAGCAGCAGCACCAACATAAGCATCCCCTGATTTCCCCTTCCCCTCTCCCACCACTCACTCACCCCTCAGCTGTGCCAGTTTCTGTGCTGTGTGGGAAACAAATCACAGAACACATCCAGGTTAAAAATAGCTGGAAAAGAGAGAGAGAGAGAGAGAGAGAGAAATGAATTCCAGAACCTGGACTAATATCCTATATGTACATCCAAAGCCAATACAGCAGAACCCTTTTAGCTCAGATTCCATCTGTCTGTCCAGCTCCATCAATAATTTGTACATGATTTCACATAGGACTGGAAGGTAAAAATTTCAGCAGCTACTGATTTCCTCTCTAAATTTTGTGCAAACTGATTACTGTGTGAGGGGTAGGGACCTCATAAAGAAATGCAGCCAGCAGTCACCTGGCTAGTGAGTATGCTGCTGATCAGCCAACATATATAGACCTGACTACAGCCCAGGTAAGGGTCTTAGAGCATATAATGAGGGAAGAGTGGGGCTCATTGCAGCCATTTTATTTTAGGAGGAAGGGGGAGAAGGGAGGTGAGTATAAAGCAGTGGTCAGAGACCCTCAGGAAACCAAGAACCATTAGTTCCACTGCCCACAAAGCAATTTGTTTCAAAAAGGCCTGAAATTCTATAAAATAAGACCTCTTTTGCACGTGAGCCTGTAAATCAAGTGAGCCTGTAAATCATACAGTTTGGGAGGAAGCTGAGAGCTCAGCCTCACGTTCCTGTTTAGACTTCAGCAACCACTTCTGCTTTTAGCACTCTGAACACCAGTGGAAACCACGGATACTGATTTCTTTCCCGTACTCAAATGTCACTTAAAGCCCTCATTTCTCCTGAATAACTCTTTTAAGCACTTGCTTCATCTCTGTTCCTATCTGCCTCCTTTCCAATCTACAACAGCTTGTCAAGAGCTTTCCTCCATTCTCTTCTTTTGTATCCTTCATGCCTCCCCTCTGACCAATGAATGGCCTCAAATTTGGTACAGGGCAGTACACAAAATAGTCAGTGAGTTGTATCTGAAAATGATGATATTTTGGTGCAAATAAAAGCTGGCTCTGGGAAAAGAGACCTTGGGTCTTCTCACCGCGTTTGCTGATCTGCAGAGGGGATTGGGTGGGATGGGAGCCAAAGGGTGGAACAGTAGCCTTGAGACACCCTATGAACCATGGCTGTGGTCTGTGGTCAGAAAATGGTCTTTACGTTCCTTTTCTGAGGTGTTTTTTCAGAGTCTGGTTGCACGTGCAGGATGCAAGCAGAGCTGTGTGGCTGCTCATAGTGGACTGTGTTGGAAGCACACACTGTCTTTGGCAGGGGAGCTTTCATCTGATAGAAGCTGGGTGTATTCCTACCATTTGTGGTCTTCCCCAGTCAGAGAAATTATCAGCGCCATGGGCAGGTCCTGGGTTTCTCCAGATAGGAAACCGGAGGTTTTGGGCAGTTGGGGATTTTCCCAGTGTGGGAAATCCCTGGGTGGCAATAATCTAGTGTATTGGGCTGTGTGCCATCCCTGCTGCAGACACCCAGGAACATTACTGGGAGTTGCACCCAGTGTGATCTGTTTGCAGATACTCCAGTCTCACCACAAGTATGGAGTGAGGTGTGATGGGAAAGGCTTGAGAAGGCTCCCAGGTAATCTGCCTGCGTGAATTCCCCTGTCATTGCATACCTCTGGGTCTGCTCCAGTCTGCACACTGGGGGAGCTGCTAGAGCTCAGCTCAACTCCTGCAAGAGAAGCATCTTCATAGGCTTTCCTAGCACTGATTCCACTTCCAGAACTAGTTCCTGTAGGGAATTTTCTTTCCCCAAATTGAAGAATGTAGCCATTTTGCAAGGTGCCACAGGGCACTTGTCAAGGAGATCTAAAGCAGAAGCCAGGGCTGCCTTGCTGGAAGAAAGTGCCAGAAGGTTCCATCTTCTCTCCTCACCAGACACAGGAGCAGGGGAAGTGCTGGTGACTCTTTACCAACATGGAGCAGCCTCATGCAGAGCAGAGTGACCCTTACGTTACCGTGAGTGATGTTAGGATTTTGCTTTATTCTTGGGTAACTACAGAATTTGGAGAAGTGGTGGCAGGGGAGAATGATTGGAAAGCTGGTAGAAATGGTGTAATTGGTATATCAAAAGTCTTTTTACTCTCCTCCAGTCACATTTTAACAGTACCCATTTTATTCTATATGTGTCAGTAAACAACAAAACTGTTACTGATAAAACTTGCCTTAAGCAACAAGACACATGTGAACAATAAAGCACTAAGAGCCATATTTTCAAAAGTGTGTGTGCAGAAATGTCTATTGTACAATGTATAAGCAGCATGTGGTCTGGATGTGGCAAGAAGCAACGGGAGAGGAAAAGGGGAACAGATGGAACCTGTACATGAGTGACAAGAGCGGACGTAGGCTCAGATCAAGTTTTGTACTGCGCAGAGGCTGAGCTTTTGAAAAGCCTTAAATAACAACCACATTTTAAGGAGGACTGCACTAATGGGGCATGCAGATAAGCACACCAAATGGTGCAACTGCAAAGCACACAGCACTGCAGACAGTGATATATACAGAGCGTATGAAAAGTTCGGTCTGACACGCCAGCCATGCGTACAATCAAAGGTGTGCACATTTTAGAAACATCAGCCTCCCTGAAACCTCAATGACTTAGCAATAAAACATCAGGAAATGATAAGTCAGGGTCAGAAAGGTCTGAGAATTCCACACAGCTGAAATAAAGATTGAGCAAGAGGAATTAGCATCAAGAAATCAGATTCAGATGTTTAAAGCTGATTGTCTGAACCAAGTTAATATAATGCACCATGTGTCACTTCAAAACGTTTGGATCGTGCAGCTGGGAAGCTCTTCCCATGACTGTGAAATGCAGCAGTTTGCTGTATCTGAGAAGGCTGGGATGGACATGTCTTCCTGGACACAAGTAAGCTTTAAATGATGAATCTGTATTACAGGCTTTAATGTCCCAGTCCAGTTTACCAGTTCCCCAGACCACTAGCACTGAAAACAAGCCCTGCAGCAAGGCCACATGAAGATTCTACCATCACATATTCTGGACTTGCTTTCTCTCTCCCTTCATCTCCCCATGGACTGAAAATACTCACTTACTTCCATCCTATTTATAAGAACCCAGTCTTTTCAAGGAAAATTATCCTCTCTCTGTCCATTCTACAAAGTCTAGAGTTCACAGCTCTAGAAAATTATGTTTTTAACCTGTCAATGCTATGGGATAATCACATTTTCACTCATCCTCACACATGCATAGATAGAAGCCCTTACCTATATAAGTGCAGACTAGCACAACAACCGCTTATGTGGGACACTGTAAGTCTGCAAAACTTGAACAATTTCACCACTAATTTTTTTTAGTATCAGTTGGATTCATATCAACTTACAGATACACATGTATTGTATATGTTCCTTCAGTCTAGCAAAGTAATCCAAGAATCCAGCACTGCTCACCTGAAATCCACACCTCACAGGAAATGCGAATTCCATAGGTATGAGGGTTTTGCAGAATGGCAACTTGTTTGTTTTGTGGATTTGTCAAATTATATAGCTGGTGGAAGTAGCTCTTTCCTAGAAAAAGGTCACATACTCATCAGTCCTTGGGTGAGAAACTGTTTCACTGGAGATCATCAGCAAAAATTCTGTACTCTTCCATGCACTATTTGTGGTGACCAGTTCTGGGTTGGGGTGATGGTGTACAGACAGAAATATTTGACAATACAGATATTAAGCTCTCACATTACAGATCTTTTCTCCTGTTCTATTCAAATGCATTTTCATGGCAGCTGGACATGCATTATATGGCTATAGCTAAAACTCTATCTGGTACATTTCTAGTGAAGCCAAAGACAAATGTGATTTATGTTTTGAACAAAACACACCAGGGTGTGTTCTCTCCCCCATCAACAAGTGGCACAGCAGAGCTTTTATACATGGCAAGCTCCTTTCCCACAGCCACCTCCAAAATAGGGTGGCCAGCCTAAGGAACAGCATCTCAGGAGTGCTTAGAGGCAACAGGCAGAGCTGTGCCAAGGGATGCTAGAACCTGGGGTAGTTACAACCAAGACAAAGCCATTTCTTTCATCTCCAGCACTTGCTGATTTCAGAAGACTCTCTGTAAAACCCAGCATCTTCTGCCACTTGAAGCTAAAGTGCACAGCCTAGGTTTTACGCTCAGGCTGTGGGAAGTTGGTTGGGGTTTGCTCTGTTGCTGACAGCTTGAAATTTCCATTTGCAGCTCCTTCCTGTTTTCTTTTCAGACATGCATCATACAAACCCAGAGAAGCTGCACAAATGTACCAAAACGGTGAGAAGAGAGGACATTCCTTACCACAATGAAGTTTGTAGTGTGCCTAGTCAACACTGAAACAGCAGAAGCAGACCTGGGCAGGCACTTCCCATACCCACATCCTGAAGATACATACCTTGGTGCTGATAGCTACCTGAAGTCCATGTCCACAGCTCCCATTCCACCTGGGATGCTGCCTGGCATACTCATACATCAGAACTTAGGGACTGGGAAGTATGCTTAGACATTTTTTTTAGTTTAAAACTTGCAGCACTGCTGCTGCCTTGTAGAGAGTTGGGTCATTCACTGCTAGTTGTGAAAGGGACAGTGTGCATGCTGAGGTGGCATATATCCCACATGTCTCCAGCATGGGATGGGACCTCTAGGAGGGATGACTTGGATATATATATATATACCAGACACCTCCCTGATTTCATGAGTAGGCCACATGGGAAGGCAGGACTTGCTGTCTGGAGCCCATACCTGGTCACAAGTTCTCCAGTCCTGACATCCCCATGCCACATGGCACCTTGCCTGTGCCAGGGGATCTAGCCATACAGCACCTCACCATGCCTGGCAGGGAGAGCTGGTGGAGTCCATGGCACTGTCCTACCTTGCTGCAGCTATGCACAAGAGCTTTAGTTTCTCCAGTGTCTCTTTGCCTTGCCCCATCAGCATAGAGAGTGAGTGGCGCCAGCCACATTGTGAGGAGCAGGAGATGACATATCGAAAACAAGGGAGGAATTTTAACCCCCTTTGCTATCCCTTTGTCCCACCCATATTGCACCTGCCATTAGAATGACTAAAATTATCCAGTGACATCATTCATCACTCATAGAAAAGCACAAACTACACAAATTCCCTATGGAAATTTCCTGAGGAAACAGGCTTTCTAGGTTCTCAATGCCTAGAAAAACTCCCTGATCAGTCACTTCTCTCGCAGACATTTTATCAGGAACTGAAGCTCATTCAATCAGTGATTCACTCCCCACTCAGCACTGACTGTCTGCATTTTGTGTGCCTTGGGATAAGAATCATGTTATTCTTTTCTTGGGTCCAGGAGACCTCTGATATGTGCTAGAATATCTCTGGCTTGTTACAATTAAGACTATTCCAGATTTCATGGGAGAGGCATTTTCATGCTCTGCCTTTTTTATAGGGGACTTTAGCTGGGTCCACCGAAACCACCAGATCAACAACACAAAGGAATCAAAAAACACCTTAGTATGGTGCTCTCTATGCCTGTGTTTGTATAAAGCCTGTTTACAACCAGCAGACCAAGAAAAAAAGGTCATTTATAGTATGTGCTGTGGCACATAGTCGCCTGAATTTTAGCAGTCAGCAACTTTGATAAACTCTTGAAGCAGCTTGCAGACACAGTTATGAATGTCTCTTCCATCTGCTGCAGGAAGCTGGTCAGTGTATCGAAGATCGAAGTTGCTCACACCAAAGCAAGAAGGTTACATACAAGCAAAAAGTAACTACAAATGCTTGAGTTTGGAAGCAGGATTTGCATGTCTTTGTCTCTAAATTTGATCATAAACCACTTGAAGCAATTGAAAAAACCCAAAACACTTGCTGCAGCACCACCCAGATTACTCACAGGCTAATCCTCCTGTTGCAGGGATAACAAGATGTTATCAAGATGTTTGATATGACTTTGAGAAGATGAGTTTATTGAAAACCATATTAGAGACTTATTTAGGGAATGTAATGACCTTAAGTGGCTGTGTTTTAAAAGGGCTAACAAAAGAGGATGTGACCTGAAATGGATATATATTGCAGCAAAGTCACTTCCCTCTGCTACACATACAGCATCTGCAGAACAGGCAAATATTTATCAGGAACTGAAGCTCATTGAATCAGTTAATTGTTTCAACAAACAAAAAAACAAAACCCAAAAACCCCAAAATACCCTAGGGACGTTGTTTTAATATATCTCAAAAAATCAGAAAGGTAGTCAGGACCTTTTCAGAAGTTGTTCCTGAAATAAGTGTCCCTGGGATAAAACACAACTAGGAATGACTTTTGAGAAACTTTTGGTCGGCTCTGGCAGTTTTGATGTGAACCTGTCTGCTGCTGGAGTCACTGCTGCAGGACTGCACTGGGAGGAAAGACTGGCAGGGGAATTCAAACTAGCATGTCTGCCCTTTCCTCTTCTCTCTTCTCCACTCCACTACGGAATAAAAAATCAGAGAAAAGACAAGCCTGATTTTTAAATTTTTTTAGTGGCTCTAGTGGGCTCTTGCACTCAAGCAGGATTCAGGATCATTTTGTGTTGATTTCCTTTCAATTCTGCATCCCTGCTCTGTTCTGGTTTACTATTCTCCAGCTCCCTGTACAAACAGGATCTTTCCTCAACAATGTTCTGCCACATCATCTTCCTTCCTTTGTATACAGGCTGCTCCTGCCTGTTACATACCATGTGGCTTCCTAAGTCACCTCATTTCTCAATGCTAGCAAAAACAGGAACCAAAAGCAAAGCAGCAATAAAACGCTAAATTCTCACCACAATTAAAAATGAAATCTTGAAAGGTTTCGATTCAAGATGACTTTTCTCTTAACGGATTATTTTTCTAGTTTAGTGCCCTGCAGTATATGTGCAAATGAGGTGCTTGTAGTACTTATCAGATTCAAATGCCTCTCCAGCAAGGTTTGCAGCACTGACCCATGCTTTTCCTCCTTTTTTATTGGTGTTGAAAAGTGAACCCAGCTGAGCAGAGTACACATTGCTTCACTGTTCACCTCTTTTTTCCCATCTTGTAAGGCTTTGCTGTCTGATTTTTGCTCCGGGAAGGTTCAATAGCATGTGTACAGGGACAAGAGAAAACCACAGGCCGCAGTGCTTATTGCACAAATGCTGTTATTATTCTGAGGCCTGAAGAAACAAGGAAGGAAGCTTGAGGCTGGTGGTTTGGCAGGTGTGAGGCCTTTTTCACACAGACATCTGTTTCAAGTGGTAGTTCTGGGCTCAGGGATGAGCAGGGAATGCCTGTCACTCCCACCCCTTCTGTGTGTCACAAAACAAGGGGGTTTGGGCTCTTGATGAAGCGATGTCAGCTCCTTGCTCAATCTGTGCTTTGAGACTCTGCTCTCTTGTATTTGTGGGGCAGGGCTGCAAAGTGAGGCAATTCTTCCCTGCATACTGCCTGAGACAGAGATGCTGGTGCTGCCGCCACGCCAGCATGCACAAAATGGATGAGGTTAGAGTATAAAATGGGTGAACAGCAACATGTGCACAAGCTCAACAAGCCCAACAAGCTCCATGCAAGGACCTGATGAAAACCGTTTGCATGCTACCACGTACCCCACATCAAAGTGAACTTCGTTAATCCCACTAGATTATTTCTAGTGTTTTGGGCAACCCTACTAGTGATCCCATTACAGTTTTGAAAAGACTGCTTCATTTGGCAGGATGTTACAGCACACTCTCTGTGAAGCCTTGTACCATATTTGAAGGAACTCATTAGTGTTTGATGGTTAATTATCTATGCAATAACATATCTGTGACTCCATCTTAGAAATAATCTAGAAAGGAACTGTTAGGGCTGGATCCTGCTCTACTAAACACATGTGTGGGGAGGAAAAAAATGGCTTGCATAATATCCTCCCCGGCAGGGATTCTTTGGGACAAGTTAGTGTTGAGCCACATTGTTATTTTAAATGACAGTAAGTTCTTTCTCCTGTAGTTCAAGGCCAACTTTAATGAACATTTAGCAACTTAATTATCTTTAAGACTGCTACTCCTGTGTTACAGATTGCTGGCATTGGTCAGTGGATTCAGAAGTTAGGGGAGGGGGGAAGGGCAGATATGCAGAAAAGCGGAGACTGAGATATATGTGTGTACAGCTGCCCTCATTTCCATAAGAAATCAAGCTGAAGCCATTTCAAGGTGAGGGACTGTGGTTAATCCCTCCCAACACACTCATTGATACATATCATAACAAGTCTCCTTGTCCACCGACAAGGAGAGTCAATCAAGCACCACTTTAGTCTGGGCAGGAGAAAGGCTACGGTTTCATAGAGGCTGCTGGGTTTTATGGCTTCCTCAGAGGTTTTAATCTCTGCTGTGCTGTGCTGATGTGCCTTCATTCAGAAGTGAGCAAGGGGTAGGTGATGTGATGGAAGAACCCAGCTCCTGTCTTTGCTTCATGTCGTAAATGACAGAGTAAAATCTGCTGATGTCAACACCAGAATGGGCAAAATTCTGGCAAAATGAAAGGCTATGTAACATTTTGACATTCTTGAAAAGGAGGGCAGAATTCCTGACATGAAGTGTCCTTCTGCCATGCTTAACACGATCTCTAGAACCACCATGTTGTCTGTGGTAGTCACGTGTGAGGAGCACCACTGAAGCACTCATAGAAGTCTAATAAACTTCAAGAGTTGGACTGCAAGAAAAAAAAATTATTTTGTCCTGAGGATTAAAAGAAAAATAAGAGAAGCAAGCCACACACAAGGAAGCCTGATGTTCCAGCTTTGGTATTATATTTGTTTTTCTTTTTCCTATCTGACAAATATCAGCATGACAGCAAACAGAACCCTCCTAGTTCACACGGAGGCACAGCTTAACTGTGCTGGTAAGTGGTGAATTGGCTCTTAGCTCTAGCATGCCCCTAAACAGTACCATTAACATGTGGTTATAGTCAGAGAGTGCATTTGGTAGGAAATGACACCTTGTTACTTCCCAGATTATCTGCTCTCCATGGGGTAAATATTTTAAACATCGTGCCGGGTTTTAGCAGCAACATCCCTATTAAAGTAAATGGGATCTGAGTGAGGGTAAATCCAAGCACGCAGTGCTGGGACAGTACACCTATAAATCTTCTGTGTCTTACACTCTGTGCTTTATTCGCTGACAAAGGACAAGTGTTTGCTGCCTTTGTAAGGTTCCTAAAGCACAAAGGGAGGGTGTGTGCTCGGCATATTTCCTGTAGCTCTGCCTGCTGCTACAGCACGACAGCCCGAAGCAGGAAGGACCCAGGGATTCCTCAGCTCCGCAGTGCAGGCTGCAGCCACGCCAGTGGGAGGAATGTGGCTTTCAAGGGCCAAGGAGCTCAATTCACTCTGGGCCGCAGTTACACGGTGAAAAAAGTTAGTTTTGAAACGGCATCTACCTTTAAGCCAGGAAGTATTTTAGGCAACAGATACCTTACGGGCCTCTTCAAGCTTACTGAGTATGTATTAAGCAATTTTTGTGTAAATTTTGTCTTCTGCTCATATCAATCCCATCACAGTAGTGGTTGATAAGTGCCCCAGTTTATGTAACAGCAAAGGCTGAGAAAGGTCCTTACCTTAAAACAAATAACTGGAGTTTGAAAAAAAGAGCCTGCTCTCTCCAGTAGGCATCATTTCATGGTTTAATATGATAAATGTAGCCTGCATGTACACGATACGTCTGGCAGCGTTCTTTGTTACTTCACTAGATGGCGTGTGGTGGTGCCTGGCAGTGGGGAGAGAACGGGAGAATTAAATCAGTGTGTAACTGGCTGCACTGCACTCCTACCTCTGATGTGCCTTTAACAATGTGGGTCTACGAGTTAATGTTTCAAGGGTAAGTGCTGAATTTCCTGCTGAAACTTTTTTCCTGAAGAGTATCCTTAAATCAGCAGTGGGGCAAGACTGGTGGAAAAGAGGTTTATTAGACCAACACATTTCCTACGCAAAACATGCTTTCAGAGACATAAGTTCCTCAAATCTAAAACAGGCCCAAAGAAGAGCTTATGTGTCTGCTTACTACAACATGGTCAGCTGCTAGACCTAACCTCTTTCTATAAATTCTGTCATGCTTATAGCCTCACACCATCACTGCTGCTACACTACTGTAAAAACATCCAAAACTTTGTGTGGTTCTTCAAAAGGCAAGCCATAAGATTAATTTGTGCTCTCACTTTCCCTGGTGTATACCCTGGCATAGCTGTCCTCTTTTGTTCCACTATTAACTATTTATGCCTCCCACTTCACAAAGGAACAAGACCCAGCTCTGCCCTGCGGCACTTCCTCTAGTGGGATGACACAAAATCACCCTCGCAGGGCACTCACAGTGCACGTGCAGTGAGAATCTGCTCTTTTCTTGCTTGGGAAAACAGGCATTAAATCTTCAAGGCCTCAGACATGAATTGCAGAAGCGGCCGGATCCATTAGGGACGTTCCAGGCTCCCTAACACAAACACTGACAGTGAAGCTCTCCACAGAGAGGTTTGTGGGTGAGCACGCCTGCTCTCTCAGCAGCACAGGGGCTGTGTGGTTTCACAACTGGCCTAAGCTGACCTATAGCCAAAAGGCAGCTCTCCCCCTCTGCTGACTTTTGTGCTCCTTTGGCTGTAGGGTCTGTGGTGCCAGGGGCTGATTGGTCTCGGTGCAATCCTCCCCTCCTGTTTTTTTCCCTTTTTGGTAGGGGTAATTTTCAGTTGGCTCAGTTTGCTGAATTGGCCGACTGCTTGGGTGAACACTGGAGCTGGCACAAGGGGATGGCCAGGGGTGCCGAGCTGGAAAGGGCAAGTCTGGCCTTTCTGCCATCGGTGTGGGGTGAGCCCCAGCAGTCAGAGGGCTGTGCACCGCAGCTTCTGCAGTGCCCACAAACCGTCCCAAATGCTGTGGGACGAGGGCAGAGCAGGCCAGTGCTTTAGGATGGGATGGATGCAAATATTCCTCTGCTCCTATGAACACAGAGAAAAGGGGTTTAAAAACCATCTGTTAAAGAATGGTGCCATGAGGAAAACACATCTGATACACATGCAAGTGTGGGGTTTTCCTGTGGTATTTAGGCCTGAGGTGTTTACGGTTTTACCATCCAGCTATGCACCCAAGCTGCAAATGTGTTGAGTGCAACCCATGCACTAGATTTAACACCTGCTGCACCGTGGCTATAGCCACAACAGCATCTTATACCCTGGCTGAATCAGCCACCAGTGACACATCATGGGCAACACTCTCCTCAAAGAACAAAATAACGTCCAAAATCAAGTGTCTGTCTTTGTTGCTTATGGCTTGTTGCTGATGGGAGAGTGTGTTTGGTAGGTGCCTGGCTTGGGGGAGAATGTCTGGTGAAGTGCCAGTGCTGCAGCTGTGTGGGGAATGGTGCAGAAAAGGACCTAGTGCTCACAGTGACTAGGCAAAACAGGGGCAAACACTGGCAACCAGCTGAACAAGAGGCCCCTTGGCATTCCCTGAAGAGAGAAATCTTTCCTTGTGAGTCAGGTTTGTGTGGCCCCTGTAAGACGAAGCTACGGAGTAAGACAAGTTCTCCCAGGGTTAAGCCACTGCAGCCTCTCCACTAACCTTCCTCTGAAACAAAAGAGGTTTAAGATGTCAATGGGAGAGGAAAACCAGGGTCATTGGTTGGCTTATGATCAGTTCTGTAGGAGAGGCAAGTCACTACCCAACTTCCTTCTGCATTTCCATGAAATGCTCCTCCTGTCTTAGATAGCTCATTCAGCTACCTCAGCCTCAAAGTGCAGTTGTCTCAGCTAACTCATTTGGTTCACATTTCCCCATGCCATCACTCAAATCTAGTAAGTTGAAACATCTGGATGAACCCAGAAAATACTACAAGAGATGTCTTTATTTTAAATAGTCTATGCTTTGAAAATCACCGTACATGCAACATTTCTCTGCACATAGCCACCAGTATTCTTTCAGCTCAGGCTTCTGGTTCAGGGTCCCACTCTTCCTTAGCTCCATCCTGATAGTCTCCCAGGGTTTAAGCCTGTCTTACTGTCAGTATATTGTGTTTGAATTACAGAATTGTTCATATACGTCTCTCCCTCTAGTAAACTTACAGCAAAGAGTAAAGATCCCTGTAAGAACTGTTTGGGCTATAGAGAAATGCTGCCAACTACTGTAACAGGAAAACATTACAGCTCCCTTTTGCCCCAAAAATAACATTTTCTTGCTGTGGGTAAATAGCTATTTCAGTTCTTCTGGGAGCAGTAATCCTGGCCCTCTTTTTCTCCAAAGGCAGCATGCAGTCCTCCATCACATAGAGAAGCTCATTTCCACAAGGCATGTCCAGACAGCATCGGCATCTGCCTAGGAGTGGGGACAGTAGAGGATGAGAACAGTGGCAGAGTGGGATGCTCCAAGGAAGTTGCTCATGAACATGCTAAAAAAGCATTCCTCAGCAGAACGACACTCAGAGGACTTCATCTGGGCTTTTCTCTGCCTGGGAAGGGCTCTCACTTGGTTTCTTCCCCCTCTACTCCATACCCTGGAACCTATAATTCTGAAAGTGAGTCAATGTCTACAGAGACACTGATGGCTGTGTTTCATGTAGTGCCATCTCAATTCTGCACCTTGAAGCAAGTCCCCTTGCCTCTGCCATGTCCTTGTCTAGGTTTAAAGCATCTGCTGCTCAGGGAAGTCACAGGGCCATGAACTGTGTGTTCAGAGCACCTAGTGAACAACAGTTCACTGTGATTAGCTGGGATTTCCAAGTACAAAATAAAATAAATAACTGTAAACCAAGGAAAATAATGACATGTGTCAAACTCAGCTATACCACAAAGAGCAGATAAACAGATACCAAAACCACAAAATCATAAATTAGTCCTCTACCTATTAGTCCACCTATTAGTGCAGGTTTTGGGTGTTTGAGTTTTTCCCTGAGGACTTCTTTCCTCACCAAAATGCACAGGTCTTTATCTTCCTCACATTACTGAGTTGTCAATCCGTAGTAATTTCCAAGCAGATACTCAGGTTCCATTACTATTGATCTAATTTGAGATGAACACTGGCCTCATTAGGCTTTACTCTGCTTCCTGCCCCACTGTTCATCAGTGAACGGTTGGCTGAGATAACACCTGAGAAAAAATACCGGTGCTTAGAGCTAAAAGTCAGGACAAATGAATCCAATCCCAGCTCTGCCACTGGCAAGAGACAAATCCATGTCCCTTTTGTTTTAACTTTTCCTATCCATAATGGGAGTAATACTGATATCATCTTATGGCAGAGGCACAACTGCTTGTTTGTAGAGCACTTTGAGATGGTGCAGCTTGGTGAGATCAACAAGGGTGCAAAGCGCTACTGGTGTTTCTTAAGTGTCTGATGTGTGTCTTAAACTAACCTTGATCTGGCACTTCACACATCTGATCCCCTTTCACATCTCTACTATAAAACAAGCTAGGATTTCGGTGAATTGCTTATTAAATATGTAAATTTAAAAGACTTGTAAGAGTCTGCTTCTTTTTTAATCACTGTATATTGCAGATTAGAGCAAACCTGAGAAAAGCAAATATATGGCCACAAGTAGAATTCATTGAGGATGCTCCAACCCTTCTATAGGTATGCATCATATTAATGTAATGTAGCCCAGATCTTTAGAGTTTCTGAAGGCCAAGAAGCTGTGTAAGGTCTTTTTATCCTGACAACAACACGAACAAGCAGGTTACATAACTGACAAAGCTAGTCACATCTTGGTAGGCATAAAAGCATTTATTTTCTTGTCACCTAGCAATACGACAACGGATTATACCTGCTTCTTGCAAGCCTTGCTGCAATATGTTGTTTGTCTGTGGATGCTCATCCAGCAACAAGGGGTGTACTGCAGAAGGACACATGGCTCTAGATTCCTACCATAAGACCCTGATTCTGGGGCTGCAGATTGTCCTGTCAGCAATAAACTCATTTAAGGTATACCCACCTCCCTTCATGGTCCAGGCTGTGCCTTCCCATGTTTAGCTGAACCCCACCTCCATCATGTTCCTTCTCCTCTGCAGCACTTCAGCAAAGTGACAGGATCTCCAGCACAAAGCAGGTCAGGTCTGGGATGGGTGTATTTGCACAGATCCTCAGCACTGTCTCCTCTTCAGCATCATGGGGTGCCATGCAGTGTGCACCGATCCTTATCACTGACATGCCAGTTACCACGGAGCACTTCCACACAGGTCCTGAACATGGGGTCCTTGGCACAGGGTCCAATTCCCCCTCTCCTGCAGATGTGACTGCATTTATCCTAGATCTTCTGGATGTATAGAAAGTGTGTATCATGCTCTGAGCAGACAACAGTGAGGCAGGAAATGCCTCAAATATATATCTGGCCTTGCACCTTGCCATAGCAGAGCCACAGCTGTCTGCAGCACACTGAGATCCACATGTCCTCTGCTCAATCAGAACTGCCCCACATTGTCTCTGTGCATTACAGCTCAGCCTCTCCAGGGAACGCTGTGTTTGCTGTTAGATTTGCACACCAGCCAGCACATTGCTTCCTGGTTTATGAATGGTGTGTCCAGAAATTGGCTGCTACGCTGGTGCATTTCAGAGAAGATAATGCTGTCCTTTTCCCTGCTGTTTATCGTAACCCTAATTTCTGACAAACAAAAGGGATGAATTCTGGGCAATTTGCCAATAATCAAGCACAGGGTGAGCAAGATGGCTTTATAGCATATATAGCCTGTGAGTAGGGCTCAACAAAGCCCTCTGATACTGGGTATCACACTTGCACTTGGCCCTGCAAATTGCAGCCAGAGATAGTAAAATCTCCAAACTAGCAACACAACAACAGCATGGGAAGCCTATGACATTAAATACATGAAAGGAATGCCTTGGGACTATGAGAAGAAATAGACTACCTTCAGCACTGAATGGGTAAATTCTCAGGAGACTATTTAAAACTCATTGACTTGTTATGCCTACGCACAGCTTTGTCAGTCAACAGAGACGTCAAAAGTTTGTGTGGGTGAAATTTACTCAGGTACAGAAGAGCAGAGCAAGACTTTCCTTTTTGATCAGTTGTCTGACTCTGCCCTTGGGGCAGAAATCCTTCAGACATCTCTTGGGGTTTCTTTTGTCATTTGACAAAAGGGTTTGCCTCTGACATTAAATCATGAGCTGACCTGTATGGCTGAGGCAGGGTGGTAATACCAGATGCAGGGAGGATGTGTGTGGCAGGGTTCATTTCATGTTAGAGGCATAACACACAGCATGCTCCCTCTACCTGCGGTGCAGCCCAGGACCCGGGTGGAGAAATTGAGTGAACTGTTCCTCAGCTGCCTTACACACGCAGAGCTCAGGACTGTGAACTCACTGCCCTGCAGATGCCCAGGAGACAGATCGAGCTGCTGTTACTCTGCATATCAAGCATCCTGGCACTTCCTCACACTGCATTGCTTCCTTCACTCCCCCAGCCTTCTTCATTTCCATTCTGTGGTGACCCCCATCCCTCCCTCCTTCCTGCTAGCCATTCCTCAGCCCCCAAACCTGCCTGGAGGGGTGATATAAGACAGGGCTGTCAGCATAATGCAGAGGAATAGTGGCAAGTAAGAGTAGAGCCTACAACAAGGTAAACACTCTAGTTCCTGTTGGAACATAAATGAAACTGTTCCAGCTAATTGATCTTAGTCCTAGATACATGTTGCGTGAAGGCAGGGCCTGAAAACAGCAGAGAAACCTCGAATACACAGTCTGCACGGGGGTGATGCCAGTGAGGTGGGTAGAGTTCATTGAACAAATGTAGATGTTTAAGCTGTAGGTGTCCATTTGGGAGTTAGTCACCTTAGGATGCCGTTTTAAGTCAGAGAGAAATAGACACTTTTGGCATAAGATAGAAATTTACACTCAGTTGAGCTCAATTGTGCCTCATGAGCTCCTGCTGCTCCCCGCTGATAATACATAGAGTCAGGCATAGCCAGCTCCCAGGTGAACGCCTGCACGACACACACCAAGCGACGGGTGAGATAAATCCCATTTTGCACGGCTGTGTTTTGACACGGGGATGCTACATGTCCTGGGGCTGCAGAAACGGGCTTTGTAGGGTGCCTGGTGGAGCACGTTCTGGCACGTAACCGCAGAGGCCAAGGAGCCAGATTCAGAGGAACAGAGACACAGTGACAAACACAGCAAAACCCTTCGGGAACGTGGCTGCTGAAGCAACCATGACTTCATTAGACTTGCTCAAGATGCCCTCTACCCTAGACCTTTCACCTCATTTAATGGTTTCTTGGCCTCAATCCCTTATAATTCTGAAATGAAAAAAAAAATCTCTTTTGACTCCTGTTTTCAAGCCAGGGCTGTTTGATTTGGAACGCTGCATTGAAGTCTGTGTTACTGATTGATTTCAGGTTTATTATATTTTCCCCTTTGAAAAATGCTACAGTAAAAAAAAAAACCACTCTGTCGTTTTTTATGTAAACCCCCCCCTCCCTTTTTTTTTTCAAGCTTAGCAAATGCTCAGTCTTTTCCACTTCAATAGCTTGAAATTCTCCCCTGGGAGCCCTAAGCTCTTTAAATATTTTTAGGTTGCCAGATTTCTTATGTTCTCTCTCCAGGAAGCCAATTTTGTTTCTAAGCTCTTGAGAGAAGTCCAGCTTCATCTTTTGCGCACTCACTGCATCACAATAAAATGCTGCCTAATTGCTGCCTCAGCCGAGTCCCAAAGGTGCTGGAGTTTGTCTCTAGGCTACAGTTGTGGACAATAAACTCTTCTCAGACTGGAGTTAAGCCTTTTTATTATTTAAATCTGAGTCATGTAAAATTAGTTTACTAGCAAGTTACCCATGAAGATCTAGTATGGAAAGAAACTCCCACATATTGTTTTCCAACACAATGAGAGAATGATCAGATATAAAGATTTGCAAGTGCCTTGTGCTACAAGATGTGTGTAGAAACACCAGCATTTGATTTTGCCAAAAAGACATGAAAATGTTTCTGTGAACCTAGAAGTTACTCTCAGACCTTGTCTGCTTGGTGTTCTTTACCTTCAAATTGAAATAGTGGTATGAAAACTTTCTTTTTTCCTCTAGCTTATCCATGACCTGAAATACCTGTGAAAGAGGAAAGGCAGCTGAAGATAACAAATGCCAGATGGGAAAGAGCTTTCTGTTCTCAGTCTACACCACAGCAATAGGATTTAGTGATCATTTTGCTTGAAAATAAACAAGAATATACTAAGACCAGACACCCAGGCTGCACCCCCATCAAGCTTGAGAAGGCCCCTGTAGCAAGGGGCAAATGGACAGTACAGGGACTGAGAATGAACACATACTCTCTCATCAGGACCATATTCATCTATCCTTAATAGCAGAAGACGTCTGTATACGGCATTTTCTCTCTTTGTGCTCCTTTTTGTAATCTGTATTTTAAAGTGTTTGTATTTCTGTTCAATATGGCTTCTGATGAACGTGCATACTCCACAGACAGTATATGAAGTCTTAATGATCATTGTTTTGAGACTTTAATTCCTTAAGACAACAGTTTATTTGGATGCATTTGGTGCTGTATGCCCTAATACACAGTCTTAATTAAGCAAAAATGAAGCTGAACGACATTGCTAGATTTTCTTAAAATGGTTAGACTCTCTAGTTAGGATGCAACTTCAGTCTTACTCAGGTCAATGGGAACTTTGCCACTGATGTAAGTGGAATGAAAACTCCGCTCTACATGTCTGCCTGTAATCTGAGAACATGTATTCTGCACATCCTGGAGACTCAGTGAAAACCAGACCCCACAGAGTTCACCTTAGATTCACTGTCTCAAATAAAACTATGTGGATTCTTTGTGCCTCTTTTAGTTATCTGTAAAACAAGTATGATAATGCTTTGAGTGCTAAACAATACAATGTGTGTAGGAAGACAGTATCTTTTATTAGGCCAACTGAAATAGTTGGGGAAAAACAGACAAGCTTTGAGGCTTGTCTGAAATGCTTTGAGATGCTCTGATGAAAGGTGTTTGAGCTGTGCAAGGGATCATTAAATTACATTCTTCCTCTCTCTGGAAATCATTTAGTGATATTTCAAAGGAAAGATGCTGTACAGAAATAACTGATTTCTATTGCAAGTGCTGTCTGGAGCTAAATATCTTCCTTCCTCTCTCTTTATGAACTAATCTAAAGAAAAATATGTTTTAAATTAGCATGTTAAGAACAGTTTTGTGGTATAATGTATAGTTCTGTGAAATGTTCTGCGTGAAGCGTAACTCACAAGATCCTTAAGCATATTTCAGTACACTCAAACAAAATGGCTGGATACTTGCTGAACAGTTTGTGGAAATTATGAAGGTATCACTGTAAAGAAATTAGAAAGCATGGGAGGTCAGTGAAAATGACACGTGAAAATGAAAAAGGCAGATATGAGTCAAAAACTTCACGAGGCTTGTAAACACTGGCTTAAAAAGCCCCCATACTGTCACTCTTGAGTGTGGACATCATGCCTTGGGAAGCTGTGAACCAGCTAGTGTCCATAAAAAGTGTCAAACAACCAAACACTTAACCCTCTCCTCTCCCCAATTTACCAGGAAGGAGCTGGGAGTGTTTACTTGGTATTAGCCACGACTGAGAGACCAACAGCATTAGGGTGTCACAGCCATGGGTGCAGCAAGATAGATCAGTGCTATCACGGAGTCTGTGCAACACTCAGGTTATCGGGGGCTGTGAAGGGGTAGGGGAGGGAAGGCTTAAATAATAATAAAATAATTAATAAATCCTACTAATATCACTTTACTAGTACTTTAGTTAAGTGTCAAGACACAAATGATGTCAAGAAGAAAGAAAACTGGGGGCAGGGGAATCTTTAAATATGTGAAAAATACTTGTGAAAAAGGATGAAATAAACTTGTTTATGTCTATTAGAACAAGAAGCAATAGGGATAGCAGTAAAGGATATTTACATCAAACCACTAGACAATAGTCCAGGATTAAGGAAAATTAAGCATTGGTATAGATTGCCTAGAGAAATGGTGAAACTTTCATCACTGGAACATAAAAAAAAGGCTTAAATAAACACCATCAAAAGTTTCACTATGGATGATCATTCACTGAAACAGAGAAGACTTGGAGATTCATCTGAGAAAGGTTATAATGTGTGACCAGGTCTTCCTGGATGTTCTTTTATTCCCCAGAAAGATGTTGTTGAAGATTTTCTGTTTGTGTGAGATTCTGAGAAGCAGTCCTGTGAAAATATTTGTCTAAGAGAGGAGGAACCATTTATCTTTTGAAGTCCCTGTTCCTCTCCACTGATCACAGATGCAGTCACAGATGACTGGCTTAGTATGGACACCTACTTACTGAATCTGCAAAGTGAGATGAGACAATTACCATCCTTAATGACAAATTGTGTCCTTTCTAATATATTCCTAAATATAACACTCAAATCTCCATTACTCATTCCAACTATAATTACTTGTGCACGTATGAGGTGGCACCCATAACACATAATCATAATGTTATTTATTGTTGTGCATTAGTAATTTAGCACATTATATTTAGATGCCATATGGCCTGAGGAAAAATGTAATAAGGGCTTCCTATGCAGTGGATAGAAAGCTCCTAGACAACAATTAATATAATCTATTTCACTTTTGCACATCATTTCTACTAAGAATATCACTGAAGTATAGGCTATCTCAGGAAGGAAAATGTTATGTTTAGATCTAAGACCCAGCCAAAGCTCTGCCAAGTTGCAGGTAGAGCTACTAAGTAAGAATGTAAGTGGTTTTATTTCAGCAGTATGTATGAAAGAGTAAGGAGCCTCTGTTATTTGGTATTAACCACTTGTGTTTCCAAAATCTGCATACAATAACACAGATGCTCAGCTAATCTATATGAATGTGTGTGTTTATATTGTCCTCATCCCACCACAGGACTAAAACTGGGTACTTAGGAAATGTCACCACTATGTCCCACACTGAGGTCATGGGAGGAAGCCTGAGCACCCAACTGTCCCCTCTGCTGAATTGCAGCTTTCTCCTTGGGAACCTCTTCAGATACATCCCATACATTCACTCTCGAGATTCCCCCCAAATGGCAATAAGGCCAAGAACATTACATTTGGCTCTCCCATTATGTTTGTCTTCCAACACTATTCCTGCAGCTTCTGCACTGGGCAGAGATGGACACCACAGGCTACATACATATGAGATCCAGGCTACAGGGCTGTGTGGCGTGGACAAAGCAGTCTGGAGTAGCTCTAAGCATCCTGGGTGTGCATCAGCATGCACCACTG
Organism: Pseudopodoces humilis; assembly: GCF_049639895.1. NCBI lineage: Eukaryota > Metazoa > Chordata > Aves > Passeriformes > Paridae > Pseudopodoces > Pseudopodoces humilis. The sequence continues at coordinate 67,751,366 of NC_142201.1, forward strand.
AGCCTTGGGATGGAAAACTGATCCCTTTCTTGTGTGGATGCAGACTTTGCAGACACTTGCAAACAATGGCATAGGTTGTCTGCCCATACTGGCCAGCACTGCACTGAACAGTGCTCCTGGAGACTGCTTTCATCAGGTAGAAAGGTCCCAAGGAGGGGACACGCCTAAGAAAGGTCTCAATAGAAGGGGGAATTTTTTGGTATCTGAGCAAAACAGAAACCCAGAATAAAAACGATAAAAGGTGACAAAAGGATCGTCTTCCCCATCCTGAAAAATCTGTAGAATATTATTCTCCTGTGCACTTGGAACAACTCCTTTTAATAACCTTTGTTCTTTTGTGACCTGTAATTGTGGAAACCTCAATCTTACATCTTATGCACAAGTACCCTCATCATACATGTATTTCTACCCTGTAAAAGGATGTGAAGACTTAAGGCTCCTGTATTGATTTTGGCTGGGATGAAGTTAATTTTCTTCACAGTAGCTGGTGTGGGGCTGTGTTTTGGATTTGTGCTGGAAACAATAACATGGAGATGTTTTGGTTACTGCTGAGGAGGGCTTACACAGCATCAAGGCCTTTTCCGCCTCTCACCCCACCCCACCAGCAAGTGGAGTTGGGCAGGGACACAGCCAGGACAGCTGACCCCAGCTGACCAAAGGGATATCCCAGACTGTGTGGTGCCATGCTCAGCATACAAAGCTGGAGGAAGAAGGAAGGAGGGGAGATGTTCAGTGATAATGTTGATCTTCCCAAGTAATCATTAAGCATGATGGAGCCTGGCTTTATGGGAGATGGCTGAACACCTGCCTGGCTCTGGGAAGTTATGAATGAATTCCTTAATTTTCTTTGCTTGCTTGTGGGGCTTGTGCATTACCTATTAAACTGTGTTTATCTCAGCCCATGGGTTTTCTCACTTTTACCTTTCTGATTCTCCCATCTCACTGGCCAGAGAATAAGTGAGCAACGATGTGGGGCTGAGCTGCCTACTGGGGTAAAGTCACAACAGGCTCATTTTGTAGCTTCATTACATTCAAAAATGCATCAAATATGAAAATTAAATGCAACACTTCCCCTCTTTTTTTTTTTTTTCTTCTTTTAAAGTGACATGAAAAATTATTTGAATGAGAAAATGTTTACAGGAAGACAACAGCATATATAGGTTTAACTCCAGCTTAGCATATAGTTTAGTTAAAGCTGTGCTTCCTTGTGGATTTTAGCTCCTTCCTTATTTCAATCTTTAGGAATGTTTTTATTCTTACTTGCATGGAGAAGGACCAGAAAGAGGTGAGTACTTCAGCTAAAAGAAGCACTTTTCTTTTAGCATTTGACTAGGTAGGTCAAGCTATAGAAGGTCACAGATAAATAAAATTAAACAATCTCTTCACAGGTTATTAAGATGCCCACCTGATGACTATTGAACTTTAAAAAGCAGCAAAAGATGCCATGCAAAACTATTAAAAACTACTAATAATACTCTCACCTCATTGGGTTTGTGGCTTGCATTCCTAATGCATGCTTGTTTTAAAATAATACTGTTTTGTAACAGGATGGTCAGTTCTGTAACAACATGAAATACCTTAACTGCCAGAGACTGCAAAAGTGTCCTGGTGGTAGACACCAGCAGCATCAAGTCTGTCTGAACTGGAATGAGTTTTAATAATCAGAAAATGAAGCTTTAGTGACATACTAGCAGTTGAGCTTGGGTGGTTTTAGAGGTCAGCACACAGGGCAGTCAGACCTCACTTCTTGTAGTCAGCAGTTCTCCACGTACAAGGAGCAGATGCTCAGCCTGGAGGTGGGATTCAGCTGCCCAAATGTAGATATTTCACAGCTGAGGATCTCTTACCGGTCATATAAAGCATTATCTAAAAGACTGGCTTTTCCATTGATTTTGAAAAGAATTTAAGACAACTAGTTCACAAGCAGTTGCCTGCACTGTAAACCACTGAAGGTAGGTACACTGCATCCAGCATGCCTGACGAAACATCAGCAGCCCTTGGCTGATGGGTGGGGAACTTCTTAAGCTACTCCAACTTGACTGCAGCTGCCCTATGCTAGTGGCAACACCACGCTTCTAGGCTTATAAAATTTGGCACACCTTTTCATGGTACATTTGTAAATACTATAAATAATTCTGTTTAAATTATGGCCACTTTTTTACATGGATAACATAGATACATGTCTAGATTATATATTTCTTACAGTGATGCAAACCATAATAAACTTCCATGACATTTTTGAAATTGTAATGGTATAAAAATAATGTGCTTGAACAGAATAATGCTTAGATACATGACTCAGTCTCCTTAACTTAAACATATCTTTTTCTTGGTGGCACACTTGGCAAAGGGGTCAAGAGTGCATTTCTGTCCCTTGCTAAAGCTCATCCCTTCCTCAGACCTATTTAGAAGGTCATGCAATTAAGAAAATCAGAGACACGACCTAGGTTAAAAGTTACACCTTCTTTTGCAGGGTTCCTTTCAACTCAGATGATTTCACCAACCTAGCTGGCAGTACCACCACATCAACCCCTGTATTAGTCCAAGAGACAGAGTGTTATGAAAAGTAGAAGGCAAGAACAAGGGGTGGAGACCAGGTAAGTCAGTTTAGTTGCCAAGGAAAATACAAAGAATAACACAGGAAGGCATTCAAAGTTGAAGAGGCTCCTCTAGATGATAATTTAGAGCAGAAGCCTAACAGTCTGAACTGCTCTCTGGAGGAGCCTCTCTCACTCCTTCAACTATGCAAGGCATCTAGGGAGACAAGCCTCCTAATTTAGGCATCTAAGTTAGATGTTTAAATGTAGGCAGTAAATATTCCCCCCGAGAATGTGAATGGGATGTTATAATAGTTTAAGACATGTTTCACTGAAGCTGTGATACCAATGTCTGTTCTTTTATGAGACACTGTTCTTTGTGCCACTGATCATCTACTGACACAACCATGTTTCTCATTTATTGGATAAATGAACAACATTAACAGAATGCACATTGCTCAGTGATGGTCCAAATTCTGAAGTTAAAAAAAGATTCCAAATTTTACTCTCAAAATATGAACCAGATTAAGTTGCTCGCATGGAAACCACTGCAAATTCCCAGTAGTAATCGTTTTAGGGGACCAGAAAGGGAAAAGAGATTCTTCACAATGATCACCAGTATATATTTAACTTTATTGCTCTCTTCAAACATTTCTTTTAAATTTTTCAATTAGGAACTTTGATCTGTAATTACATCTTGTCTACATTGCTCTTATCCACTCAGAACTTTTTTACGTTTTCAGTGATGGGGGTTTCAGAAGTTATCAATAAATGACAGAAGTTGTGAAGTTGTTCTTTCAATGCAGATGCATAGCTTACCTCCTGCCCTGCAAAATCTTGATACTAAGGCATACACGATAACACCAATTTTCAGTGTGTCTTTCTCCAGTGTAAACACCCTTGTTGCCATTGATCACAGCGCTATTCAAAGGACTATTTGAGACAGTTGCGGAAGGAATGCTCTTTAAATGCAGCTATCTTCTCTCCAGGATGAATACACTTACAGGAGTGGATTGTTAAAACCAATTCATTTTCTAGTGTCTCACACTGCAGAACTGCAACTAACATGCCTAAGAAATCAAATATGCTGGGCAAGCCATTAATATGTATTAGACTGCTTTGTTTATTCTAGTCGTTTGAGCATCTACACAGTGTGTGCAAAAAGCTGCCCACCAGCTCCCTGATTTGAAATCACCACTGCTAAGTCAGAAAAACATATGGGGGAATGGGAATAATATATACCAGCATGACTTAAAATGGCTGTGCCTGAGTTAATGGGCTCAACTGATGTAATTGGTTCAAACTATCAAAGCCTACTACCTATCCATTTCCACTTAGCTCCTATCCCTTCAAGAAATTTGCCAATGGATCATACATGATACTCTATCTTGTGCACAAAAGCAGGTGCTGGAGGTATTGTTAAGTGGGGAGCTGATAGTCATTTTACATGGGCACACTGGGCAGCTTGCTGCCAGATGAAATCTAGAGCAGCTGAGTTCTGCCTGCCTTGTGCTCAGCAGAAGCACCAGCTGAGTGTATCCTTTCTATTGTGCTACTTACTACAAAACTAAAAGGAACCCGGTTAGACCTCCATCCTTCTGCAAATGTGGTAGAAAATGTGCAGTGAGGCTCAAACTTACTGTAGTGGGACAGACAGTGCAACTCCAGAATGTCACATCTTTAAAAAACAGCTTAAACTTCACACTTTACCATAAAAGAGTTGTACCACCAAACAAAAGCACATCATGAGAGATTTTCTCTGTCAACCCCAGCAGACAGATTAAGGGAACTTTGCCACTTGTTACTATCTAGTGGTCTGCCACAAAGTCGAGATGGTGTGAATAAATTTTCTTTCCTGGTCCAGGTTTTTACTTAACAGTTGCTGACATTTAGCTCCTTGGGCATGACTACTTTCTTTGAGGTTTCTGTCCAAGTTTCCTCTCTCTTTGACTGCTGTAAGCTCCTTTATTATTCCTTCCCCAAAAGGTAATACTCCAACATAAGCAAAATGCTTCTGCATGTTAAGCATATACATAAAAGAAACACAATATCCTAGTTCCTGTTTATTTTTCTAATTTCTGTCCACAGACTCAAAGCAGAACAGGTGGGGTGTTTTTCCAGTGTACTGTGGGCTTGTTTCAACTCATCTCAAAGATCTGTCTTCTCTTCCATCTGTGCTTTCCATTAATGTGACACTGGCCTGTTCTTCATCATTTTAATCAACCTACTCAGAACTGCCATGACAGCTTTCCTTCTCTAGGGCTCTAACAGTGCAACATATTGGGTGGGACTCCTGTCACCTACCTTTAGACATCTACTGTGCAAACACTTATATTTATGTTGATCAGATGAGTCTGCTATAAGCACTGGAAAAAATTAAGCACATTCAGGGCACAATCCACCTTGGTTGAAGCAGGAATTGTATCCCCAAAGTCTTAATTCAGAGGCAAAAGTCTACAAGACAGATGTCTACACTGACCAGATAAATAGAGAAATCCTTGTCTATTCCACCTCTCACCTTCTGGCTTAATTGAAATCCCATTTGGAAATCAACTGCTTTCCCTAACACTGTTTTCTATTAACAATTCACAGCACTTTGAGATGTGTGCCTTGTGGGAAGGATTTTGACTAAATCTTTCTCAGGGTTCAGACTCTAAGGTTCTCCCCTAGGAGAAAAATTGGTGGATGTGTCACAATGGTAAATATCATTCCATAAAAATATCTATGCAGAAGAACAATTACTATATGTGTATGAAAATTAACAGTCTACTGATGCCTTTACTGATTTGCGCATAACTTCCCTTGGAAGGTTAATGTCCATGAATATGTAACATGCACTTTCTTCTCCCTATTGCTTGTCTATTGTTTTTCTCTTTTCATTATTACAGCATTTCTCCATACAGCCTGTAAGACCTTTGGTAAAGAGTTATGTTTGCATCTGAGCATTAAAACTTATTATGAAGGCACAATAATTCCTGTAGTCTAGTTAAATATAATTGCAAGGGGAACAGGAGACAGAAACAGAGGGCAGTTCATAATTCATAGACTTCTCACATGATTTCAACCTTCTCCTTGCAGAACTTTGTGGGTGGGAGGAGGTTACAAATTAAGCTCTCTGCTACTTTGTGCTAAAAGCTTGTGCCAGCCCTCTAGTCAATGGAATTTATGTAATGATAACCAAATCAATTCAGAAACCAGTTTTGTTAATCTGTCAGAGACTCTAAGAGTGCACAACTTTAAACTTTTCTGACAGTGTCTGCAATTACTCTAGCTGAAGAAACACTTCTGAACCAAATCTAATGTTCATGGCAAAAGAGCTACATTAATTTATATCAGCTTCTGATTGAACTGACTAGAATAAATCAGAGTGAGCGGGCACACAATCAGCTCTGCTGGCAGATTTGCAGATTGCTGGAAAGAGCCATGATAAGTCTCTGGGGTCTGGCTGTGAGTAATGCTCTCCTCCAGCAACACAGCTGGATCCTGCCTAACCACACTCGCTGACACCCACCAAGATCATGTCTTATCCAGAACTGCTAGGTTTATAGCTTCCATCAAAAAAAAATAAAGAAGTTGTAAGCCATGAGAATATGCTCAGAGTAGAATAAGCTTCAGTGGCTTAAGGTGTCACCTCCCCTCCCAGCAATTTCCTACCTCCTCTTTGCCTGAAATTACTGCAGCAGTCAGTGGAATAAGACACACACACTAGTCTCAGCTGCTCCAACACAAGGTTCAGTAAGTTTAGCCTAAACTGCTTGTAAGATGACTTTAACATCATATTTTGCATTAAAATGGCTTAGAAACATTAGTGTTTTCCAATCCAGGGACTGCTGTGGAGTCAGGAACTTTCAGTAAGGAGGTCAGGGAAGCAGTGTTTTTTGCAGCAGTCCAGCCAGATTTGCTCAAATTTGACCAGCAATAGGAAAGACTAAGAAATTTCACACTTACAGTTATCATTCTTATGGCTTACTAAGAGGTTTATGAACTTCCGATTGTCTAGCTGGACTAGATGACCTTCTGAGGTCCCCTCCAACACAAATTACCCTACATACCTAGTGTGCCTGGCCAGGAACGTGAAGACACCGTTCTTCCTGCTGACACAGTCATAGTATATCTTGGCAAACCATGGAGACGCATGCTTACCAAACCCTCCCTCAGAGTGGTCAAAATAGATTGACACTGATATTGTTCTGGTGTTGAACAACTGCTTTTCAAAAGGGAGGTCAGCTGTAGCATGAGGACTCTCTGCCACTAGGAAGCAGCCCTGCTCGACTCAATTGTTACTAGAAAAAGGGATGGGGTTAAAAATCCCCAACCAGACAAATAGATATTATGCCCAAATAACCAACCTTCTCTGGGTCACAATTTCCTAGCTGGGGGATAAAATCCTCAGATAAAGCACTTAATGTGTTGTCTAATGTGGTAAGAGGTACATAGTCTCATGGGAAGGGATATTATGGAAGTGCTGGGATGAAGCTGCTTATCATCTGCGCTCCCCTAGAAATGCTGAACTCTGTAAGGTCTGCACAGCATCTATGCTTTTGCGTATGTGAAAAACCAGCAGGAATTGATGTCATGGGCAGGCAAGTTTGAAGAAATCTGGAGAAGGGGGAAGCCAGAGTTGCAGCTGTTATGAATTCATCACGATTTTGGCCCCGGTTCCAAAATTCTCAAAAAGACATAAGAATCTCCACATGATTTTGAGGGAAGCAAGATCTGTGAATATATGAGCGACACATTCACGCATGCTGTATTGTTTAAGAGGCATACTGAGCTTTTAGTTTCAATCCCTGCTCTTTCACTTGTGTCAGTTAGCATTTCTGAGAACCTTATTGTGAGATGCAACCTCATGCTGCTGCCTTAAAGTAGCTACAGCAGAAATTTTCCAGTGAAATAATGTACTAGTATCAGATGTGATCACAAGATCATCATCAACGAGACACTCTCAGGGCTGTCACAAGGCAGTTTCAGCAGTAAGGGCTCACTGCAGTTCTGCAGCTGCACACAGAAACACAGCTCAGATCCACTGGGGATTTCGATGGGCTGCTCCTGCCTCCGCATCTCCTCTGCCTTCCTGGTGCCTGCAGCAGCTCTACAGACTCAGCTAAATCGAGAACTTTGTCCAGCTGAACTCAGTTAATTTTTTGGAGGAGCAAAACTGGCTCTCCACCAGATCAGATCCAAGGCTTGCCTTGCCAGATGGCACCATCACGGTTACTGCAGTGTAAATAACAAACAGGAAGGCATAGCCGTGATCAGAGAGGAATGTAGGACTGCCCCTTTTGGTGGCAATAAAGACACAGGCTGTCTTGCATTAACTGTGAAATTACATCCTTAGAAAGGTTTATAACTGCATGGCTCCCCTTGCAGGACCAGGCTGCTAGTATTAACTGTGAGCTGCGCGTTTCAGAAACGCTAGGCAACATTCACAGGAATGACACATAGGAGATGTCATAGGAGATGACACAAGCTGGGTGGTGCCACCCTGTGAGGCTGCCTCTGATCGCCAAATACCACTTTAGTCCAGGAACAGGGCAAATCCCTAAATCTGTTCCTTTACAGTACTATAAAAGCATATTAAACTGCTAAAGATGGTCCAGTGCCCTTCTGCGTGCCCACGCAGGACAAACGTATGCTCTGCATTTCCTAGACACTCCCACAGATGAGGTGGAGGCACATGAGGTTTGCATTCAGACTGTGAATGAGCTATGATATGTATTCAGAGCTCTTCTCGGTGGTTCCAACTACAAGGACACGACGCAAGGGCAAAAAGTGATGCACAGGAAGTTCCAGCTGTACATGAGGAAGGACTTCTTTACTAGGCAATGACAGATTTACTATGCAATGGGACAGATTGCCCAGAGAGGTTGTGGAGCCTCCCTCACTGGAGATACTCAAGAACTGTCTTGGACGCAATCCTGTGCCGTGTGCTCTGGGATGGCCCTGCTTGAGCAGGGATTTTGGACCAGATGGCCCCCGGTGGTCCCTTCCAGCCTGACGCGTCCTGTGGCTGTTTTCAGCCTCCCCGACCCGAGCCCCGGCGCGGCACAGCGCAGAGCACGGCCGGCGCTCAGCAGCCAGCCGGGGCGCTTGGCCCCGGCACCCGCTGCCTCCTGCCCGGCCGGGCACCGCGCCGCTCCAGCTCCCGCAGCGAGCAGGACCCTCTCCGCCCGCCTCCGCCCGGGATGCTCGGCGCGGAGCCCTGCCGAAGGCTGCCAAACGCGGGCCGGGCGGCCGCGCCCGCGGCCATCGCCGGAGGTGCCGCGGGGTTTTCCTTTAGGAAAATCCCTTTCCCCCGCCGCCAGGGCGAGGCGGAGGCGCTCGGGAGGCCGGAGCGGCGGTGCCGTCCCCTCCCCGGGCCCGCCGCCGCCGCCATGGCAACCGCCCGTCGCCGCGCGCGCGCACCCCCTTCCCCGCCCGCCCCCCCGCGCCTCTCCCCCCCCCGGCCCCGGTCTGACAGAGCAGCAGCGCTGCGCCCCCTCCCCGCGCCGCTCCCGCCCGCGGACACGCACCCCCGGCTCTCCCAGGTAACGGCAGGGCCCGGGAACGGGGCAGCCCCTCACGGCACTGCTGCCCGCGGCAGGCGGCGGCTCGGACCCCGCCACGCTGACAGAGGCGGCGGGGATGGGGGGGAAACCAGCGATAGAGGCTGGAGCAGGGCGGGGGCGCCCCCCCATCTCTCGCGGAGCGTGCCGGGAAGTGTAGTCCGCGCCCCCCCCGCCGGGCACTGGGGGCTGCCGGGAGAGGCGGCGGAAGGGAACTACAGCCCCCAGCACTCTGGGCGGAGGGGGGAGATGTGTGCTGCGAAAGGGACCCCTGAGGGGACGGGAGGCTCCCTCTGAACGAGAGCACCGAGGCGGCTCTTCCCTCCGGAACAGCGAGACAGAGAAGCCCCTGTGCCGCTGCCGGGGCGGGAGGGGCTGCAGGGAGGGGCAGTGCGGCAGGGCCGGCTGGGGGCGGGGGGGTGGGCGCAGGGGCGGTGCGGCTGCAGAGGGGAGGCGCAGGGCAGGGGAGTGAAAGGGGGGGTTGGGTGCCTGCGGTGAGGGGAGGAGGGGTGGGGGGGCATCTGGATGCCGATGGGGGAGAGAAAGAATACAAGGAAAGGGGCACATGGGAACATAGGTGGATGGATGGAAGGGGAGAGATGTGCTGGAGGAGTGGTGGATCAGATGGACTGAGAGAGCTGTGCAGAAGGCAGAGCTGACCGGAGGCTGGGAATGGGTACGAAGGAGGCAATGGTCAGAGGGAGCCCTGGAAAGTGTTCCCAACCAGTTTGCGCCTATGGTTTCCAGTTTCACGTCTCCTACCACACTTAGGCTCTGTTGAGCTTGTTGCACTAGGTGGTCTGGACACAGTGTTACTTTTTAAAAAATTATTCTGCTACATTTATATTTTTTCCCAAAAAAATTCTGTCATGATGTCAGTATTGGCATTTGTCCCTTTTGTCTCTCCATTTCCTCTCCTGACAGTTCTAGTGTTATTCTTTATCTTGTATTCTCTAACAGCCATGAGGGGGAATGAAATTACAGTTTCTGTACATATCATACTTAAAATACACGTGTTTATGATTGGTATATAAGGGAGCGTCATTTTGTCTTCCTGAAAATCTGTATCTTAAAAGCATCAGTGCATTAGTACTCCCTTTTATATGAATATTGAATGTCTATTCCTACTACAGTTTCACATTTCACAGAGATGAGTTTCTTTCCAATGAATGCTCAATTGCAATTGCAGATTGTTGAGCAGATTTTTTTTTCTTCCTTTTCCCCCCACCCCTATGTCAGCTATATCCTAGATAGGCTTCACCTCCTTGCAGCTCCTGGTATTTGCCACACTGCAGAAGTGAACATTGCAGCTGCAGTGTGCTTCCAGAATGCTTGGCTCATGGAGATTTGGGCTTTTGAGTAGGTAATGGGGAGAAATAGATCCTGCCCTGACCTAATTCAAATCAAAAGAGAGAAAAGTAAATGGAATACAAGAAAACAATGATAGTCCTTTATCTGGTTTTCTGTGTAATTAAAAAAAAAAACCAACTGATTCTTCTGGGGATGAGCTGAGAAATCTGTAGTGCACTAACAGCAATATGCATATAAATGTATATTTAAAAACACATATGCTATTCTATTTAAGTAACACATATTCTTAGTCCTAAAGAGCCTATTCTTTCAAATTCAGAGTGGGGTTCAAAAGGTGGAAAAGTATTCAGCCCAAAATTCTGACTGTATGAGTCAGGGTTATAAACACCTGTGTGAGTGTATTAAACCTGCAATTATGCATGGAAGGCTTATCTGGGATGCAGATTGGCTGAGCTAGGAATGGAGCAGCAGCAGCACTGAGTCTTTGTGGAGCTGGCTGTGGTCTGGTAGGGCTCACGGGCTGCAGGGCAGGGGGAACACGGGTGTGCTGTATCCAGGGCCAGGTGTTGGAGGTTTCACTGCTTTTCTTGGCACAGAGCCTGATGTAAGAAATGCTGTGAACCCAAGCTGGCTCTGCGCAGACCCATGTTGGGAGCCTTTGGTGGCATGTTTGCTCCACCAGAAGTGCTTAGACACATGATAAGCAGAGAAGCAAGTGGCTCCACAAAGGACCAGAAGGATTATTGACTTGGGCCGAGTTCCACTTTGTTGAGCTGCCGACAGGCTCTGCAGAATCCTTCAGATATCTGGGCCCTGCATCCCGTCAGAGGAGGGGTTGACTGATCCACCTCAGGCTGGTCCCACCTGAACATGGGCCTGGGTTTGATACTAATGTCAGAAGCCCTGGAGACTGTGCTGGAGAGGAGAGAGATGTGTGGAGCCAGCCTGGGTCCAGCAGGACTAAGATGGAACAGAAGCTGGCAAGCCTGTCACTGCTTGACCCGTGTGTGTATGGAGTTACACTCCCCAGAGTGCCCCACAGCATTTGTTTTAACTCTTTTTGATATCCAGCCTTGCTAATGAACACCTCATTACCCCAAATAATGGTGCTGTGACCATATGGATGTGGCTGAAAGTGGTGTATGAGGTGCTTGGAGAAGGATGTTGTTCACGCTCAGTCTTAGGAATAGCACATCCGTCTCTGATTCTCCTTTCTACTTCTTCAGAGAACTGTACTTCAAAGGCTCTGCAAATGGTTATTTCATTCTTCAGGATGCTTTCTGTTTGGTTCACCAAACTAATGAAATCTGTAATTTAAATCTCTAAATTAATATTTAATTAAAACTCTGACCACCTATTTAGTGTTTTCTTATGTGTTTACTTTTAGCTTGTGGTGAATGTCTTTACTTCATTTGAAGATTTTTTTTTTTCACTTGCACTCAAAGTAACTCTCTGTTTCAAGTTAAGAATGCACATAAAAATAGTTTGAGGCCTGCATGCATGCTTCTTTTCCTTCCCACTTCCATACACATTTCCCCATTAACTCCATGTCTGCTATTGCAAAACAGTTTCAGTGCAAAGAGGCCAAAAACCAGTTAGCAGAAAGCAGTTGACTGAATTAGAAGATCCCTTGGTGCTGGGTTTCCTGGACTACGGCGTGTGTGTGTGTTTTATCTGGTGTCTGTACTGCTTTGAAAAATAACATAATCTGCTGCAGCCCTAATGCTGCTGCTGCCATTGTAGCCAGCCTTGTCACTGCTAGTGCACAGAGCAAAAGTAAAAAACAGCACTGGCATAACACATTTCTCATCTTTAATTCATTTGCATGTAGTTTAAATTCAAATCTGCTTGAACTGAGCCATGTCCTTACTTATAGATATGTTTCTAACAGGAGTTGTGATCCTGTGAGGTCATGATTGTTAGTATTCACACCAGTCCATGGGACCACAGCTGCATGTTCAAACAAAGCCATGTTAACAGGGAAAAGATGGATTTAGCTGTGGTACTTGGCAAGCCTTTTGTTTGTTTGTATTTTATCTGACAATGATCAGTTAAAATGTTGTTTTTGTCATGAAAACGTAATGTCTGCAGCATCAGCAATTGCTTCTGAACAGGGACAGTTAATTATTGGAAATGAAGATCAGTTGTTGTGCACCCAACAGCAAAACAAAAGAGATAATCTTTATAATAAAGCAGGAAAGACTTATTTAATTTCTTTTAATTATTGCATTTTTTAAAGTCTTTTTCTTAAAAATCAAATAAAATTTATCAAGCGCATAAAAAAATATAGTCTATATTTCAGTCCGGAATACAATTCTGTAAGCTTCTAGTAGAAGTCACATGTCATGCGGAGAAAAACACTTTCTTTGTTCCTCTGACAATGTTCCAGTTAGTGTTGCTGTTTATGCTTTCTCAGGTAAAGCATTGTCATATTGTTACACATCTCTACTTTAACAAGTTTTAAGTTTGAAGAGAAGACTGAAAAGAGGATCACTGTGCTATTTTAAGTGAAGATGTAATTGAGGGAGAGAGAGCTGTTTGGAACTGGTCAAAGCTGGCTTACAAAACCAATATGGCCTTAACCTAAGAAGGGCAGGTTTCAATTAACTGTAACGAAAAGCTTCCAAGCAGTAAGAGGAATTTGAGGAAAAAACAACTTCAGTTTATGACTTAGACTCTGATAATGGAAATGGGTGCACATGAAAAGTGTATAAATCCAAAAATCAAAACCTCTTAACACTGAAATTCTCTTCCTTGCTTTGCTTTCTGTGGCAATTGATCTGTTCTGGGATTGTGCAGTGGCAAAGAGTCATCCTGGCTCTGCCTTGTAGAAGTGGAAAATGTACAGTCATACCACGGTCATCAGCACTGTATTCAGAAGATGGTGCCTAACAGCGTGACTCTCTGTCTTGTGACATTAGTTGTAACTCTTACATTGCTTTTCGGGATGCCCGACACCATGCATGGCTGACTTACAGAAAATGAGAAACCGGATTAGTAGCCAATCTTCATCAGCATATGTCCAGGCCTTTCCAGATGTTCATCTGTCCAGTCAGCAGTACCGCAGGGCTGCCATGATGTGAGAGCATATGTCCAGCAATCTCAGGGAGCTGTGAGATGTTTTTGTTTTGCCTGGGTAAAATTTTGGTCAGAGAAAGACACATGTCCAGAAAAATCCTGGTATGGTATAGCCCTCTCAGTGAGGAATTAACATCTGATTTGGAGAAAAGTCTGATTGATAGGTATTAAATAAGGCTTGATGTGACTATTGAAACAATGAGAATAAAGCAAAAGTGTCTAACAGCTCATTCAATGAGAGTCCTCCATCCTGTGCAAGGGTCAAGTGCTTATGGAGAAAATGGGATGCAGTGGTGTCACTGTCAAAATGTCAAAACACTTGCATAAAAGAGACATGTAAAGATAGCAGATGCCTTCCATTTTGGCACTTGCAGAGTGAATGTTCGGGATCAAGCAAAAGGAAAACCCCTGCTCCAGAACCCCTCTACAGGGAAGGGTACTTGCTGCCTCTGGTAATGCTGTGGTGGGGTAATGCTGAGAGAGATGAATCCTCAGTATATCCAATCCTGTATCCATTCCCACTGGTATTGCACGGAAGTTTGGAATAGTGTGCTAAGCAAGCTGTCCCCCTTTTGCCTGCTGTTCACACAGTCACTGTATCTGCCCATGGATGTGTTTTGTGTGTATAATGCTTTAATGTTAAAGTAGAGACTGTCTTTTGGCTCTTGCTCAATTGTGCATTGCTTTAGTTCTGGGAGAAAAATTCTTTTCTGACCCCAGATAGGGATCAGCTCAGCTTATGCTCCAAAGAATAGAGATTAATATCCCCTGTGACCTTTTAGCCTGGCTGCTGCAGGGTTTTTAACAAGTGGGTTTAAGACCCCATGTGTGGCAGCTATGCCTACATGAATGTCTGTAATGTCTCTTCTTGTCAATGATCCGTGAACTAAGGAATCTCCAAGGATATCTTGACGTGCAGTGGAGCTGTTACGGTCTAGTGCAGGAGAGAACCACACAATGATAGAATGAAAAGCTGGTGTCACAAGTAGTGTGTAAGTTGTTCTAAATGTACTTGACAACAGTTGTCCCTGGCTGTATATTTACTTGAAAGATGTGGCTGTCTTATGGTAGGAAAATTAAGTATCTAAACAAAGCTCCAGATAAACAACAAAATGCTCTATTTATGATTTTTGTATTTCTGGTTCCTTGGACTTCCCTGATGTTGTATGAACTCTATAATACAATATAGAACAGTGAGTACATAACATGAGAAGGTCCTCACCTAGTTCTAGTTACTTCTCCCTCCCTCCCCATCCCTGACATTGAAGAATGGGATGTCCAGAAAACAACACAGGAAATAATTGCTTCCTAAAAATATTTTTTCCTTGATTTTGGACTTGTTTGGATTTGGTTTGGTAATTCTGAACTAACATTACCTTCACTGGTGTGCACAGGAGGCGTAGTTTGTTTAAACCATCTTTAGCATTAGTTTTAAATAGCGGTAGAATCTCAGAGAGCTGCCTGGGATTCCAGGAAAGCACTGATTTAGGCCTACAGCTGCTGTTTCAAATATGGCTCAGGTAAATGGGTGACATTATATTAATCTTTTCAAGCTATATGACCTGCTTTGGTGTCTAGTGTAGGTGATAAGGAAAAACAGAAGTGCCTGAATCCACAGGAAAGATCCAGGGGCTCAGTTGTCAGCTCAACTCTGGAGCTATTGGCCACCCAGTACGTACATAGGTGTACATCCACCAACCTCCCTCCATGCTCCAAGTTTCAGTGCCGTCAATGTTTTAAAAGCTCTCCAGCGTGACACACCAGGCATCAAGCTCATGCATAAGCTTTGGCATCACCAGCATAAGGCTAGAAGCCCCCAAACTCTCAGTAGCTAGAGGAAGTGGAAGAGTCTTGTTTGGTTTGCTCCTGCAGTTTTAAAACCATGTACATTTTTTCTGTGTCCTGCTTCTCCTCTCCCTTGTCTAGCCGATGTCCTGAAGGGGGCACATGTTTGCATGGCTCCTGTGTCTTGCCTCCTACCTGTGGATTGACCCAGCTTCCACCACAGACAGAGATGATGAGGTTGTCTCCTTTGGTGAGCAGGGGACTCTTCTGGAAGTAAGGGGAGTTGGATGTGAGTATCAGCCCTCTTAAGGCCAAAGGGAGTTAAATATGCCCAGAGGGTGGGAATTAACTGTAATAAGGAGGGACTAGAGGTTGTAAAGCAAGTACATGTTCTCTTTAATGTATTTCTAGGAACTGAATTCAGCAGCTCCTTAAAAATGTTTTATTTACTTGCTCTCTTTCACTACATATGGGGAAAACCTCCAGAGATTTGAGGAATGTTTTTCTTAACGGTGACAGTCTGGTTGTGAAGCAGATCCTAACTTGGATATGTTTGAAGACAGGTCAATGGATTCTGCCTCAGATGGTGTTCTGTTCATTTGTAAGTTGACTCATGAGATCTGAATGGGTCATTACCTATCTTCAGTTCCTATAATTTTGTCTATTTCCAGTGCAATATGAGTGACATCACTTTTTTTTCCCGATTAGCTACGATCTTCTGTATTCTAAAAATTAAATGGTCTTAGTTGCTACCAGTCTAGCTCTTGGTAACAATGTATCCTGCCTATGTCAGGAAACAAAATTAGCGTTGTCACCCTTTCCACCATAGATTTTCTCCTGCCCAGTAGTTTACAACAGCCAGCTGGAATGCTATGCAAGCTGAAATGTGCAGCACAGCATGAGGACAAGTAAAACCCCAGTATGTCCTGCTGTGCTTGGTGGAGTGTCAGCTGCAGGGTAGCAGCATGTTCTTGCTATCAAAGTCATCAGCCACATACAAGCTGTGCGACCTGTGGGTTTAAGTGACGGTGGCAGGTTTCTATGGCTTTGTTGCAGGGAGAAGGAGTGATGAGGTGGTGGAGCAGACCTGGTGTGCAGCTGTAGGCAGCAGTTGGGACTGTCAGCGTGGCACCTTTGGGAGGGGCAGAATGAATGCCATGTGGATGTCTGTTTAAATTATTGAGGGTTTGAATTTTGCTAAGCACAAGGGAATACAGAGGCATAAGACACATCCTCCTTAATGCTATCTTGCTCTTGTCTTGTCTGTTTATAAAACCTACTAATATTTTTATAACCCACTAGGATGTAAAAGGTTGCTTCTCCCTGTTCTGGCTTCTGTCTGCTACCACCTGTTCCTTCTGTATGTGCTACTGTAGCACGGGCTGTTCTCAGCTGTGTAACCTGAACTGTGTTTCTACCCCTCCCTCCTGGTTTCTTCTTCACCTCCTTGGTCTTGCCAAACCCTTGATGCAACGAGTGGACCACCCTCCAGAGCTGACCTCCTCCCTCTTGCTCTATGCAACTCTTCATTGCATAGCTAGGAATTGCAATTTTTAAAGTTTCATTTCCAGAGGTTTATATCTGGGTGGATGTCAGGGACCCCACACATACTGAGTCAGAGTACAAGGGTAAGGAACTGATGTTAGTTTTGTGTGGTGATGACCTAAACTTTGGGTCACATGAGATTCAGATAAAAGGGCAGGCACTGCTTCAATCTTGAACCTTAAATACAAACCTAGCTGTACAACACAGCTTAATTCTGATTGTCTGGGTTATTGCTTTCTTGAATGGTTACTGGGAAAAGCTGGGCTATGGGTTTGCCTTAAAATCATGCTGCAATTTGAGGACTAGGGGAAGGTTGTACTTTGGGAATCACTATTCTAAGGAATGTTAAATTTAGATTGCTATCTTTGCCATAAATCCCAAAGTGACATGTTAAATTTAATGAAAAAATGCAAGTCAGCATATGAATGTTGGAGTGCTTTGAAAGAATATTTAAACAGAATGAGACTCTCAACTTCGTCTATAGTAGAGCAGCCATTCAACCATATCATAATCTCATTAGGGTGAGGGCTCTTGAAAGTGTGAAGCGCACACATCCCTGATGCTGGTTGGCACATTTAGGTATGTATGTAATACAACAGTATAAAAAGCAATTTAATGCCTTGTGTGATTTGTGATTCATGGCTGATGGCTGCTAATACATTGTGGTGATCTACAAATTAAAGTTTAGTTTGTTAGGTTCAGTGTGGGCAGGGCATTTAATTTTCTTGCATTAATTTAATAGGATTGGGGCCAAAGGCAGCAAAGAAGTTGTGTTTTTTATCACTATAAAAGACTTACAATTCATGATCTGAAATCCTAAGCTAGTAGAGAGATACACCAGACATAAATGGTTGTAGAAAAGCAGGACTAGATGGGAACAGCGTTGGAAAGACACAATTCAGCTATGAGAGAAGTAACAAAACTAAAGTGTCACTGTCTGAATTATTCTACAGCATGTAAAATTAATTTTTCTGGTAATTATGTTCTCTTTTAGATTTCTGAGTGAAGATGAATTTAGCAGAGATTTGTGATAATGCCAAAAAAGGAAGAGAATATGCACTCCTTGGGAATTATGACTCTTCTATGGTATATTACCAGGGTGTCATCCAGCAAATCCACAGACATTGCCAGTCGATCAGAGATCCAGCAATTAAGGGCAAATGGCAACAGGTAGGGTGAAATAACATTGCCCGTATTCTATTACTTGAATTTGAAAACCACACTATACCCCCCAAACCTTATAAGATGTAGAGGACTTACATTTCAGTGATGTTGGCAACATTTGTTGTACAATATTTTGTTGATATTATGGGAAAATAGTTTTCGTGGTGCATTCAAAAGGAATTCTATTGTTCAAACTGAATCAAGTTTTTTGTTGTTTTCACTTAGGATGTCTGTCTAATTCCTGGTCTGTTTGTGTGTACATACTGTCTGTGATTGCATACTTCTGAAAAACTGAGGTCTTCCTTTTCCCCTTGTATCTTTTGGCCATCTAATGTCCAGTAAACTAAACTGTGAGTGGGTGGGTTAGCATCCCTAGAGTGGCTGTCTCAGTAGTAGCTAACTATAAGTCTATCGTGTACAAATTTGGATCAGGTTTCTAAAACTGCAAGTCATACTCTTAGCTCAAGTCTTACACACATCCATCTCTCTGCTAAACAGAGTACTGTTCAGACATGAAAGTAATCTGCAGATGAAATGTAAGAACTCTCAAGGACATCTAGTTATTACTTTCAGTATTTAAATATTCTTTAGATTTTTTGGTCCCATTTTCCATGGTACAAAATGTATTTCTTAAATACTATGTTTTGAAAGAATAATACAGTTCCTATAAAAGATACAATTTTGCAGTAGGTAGCTGAAAAGATAATTTGAGTAAGAGTTTTTCTAAATATCATATGTTTAAATGTTATTGCTTAAAAACAGAATCAAATTTTCCTTTTTATTTCAGCAGATGATTTGTTTATGGGTTTGTGTTTGAAACCTCTGACACTAATATAGAGTATTTTGTCTACTGATAAATATAACACTCTTAAGAATCACTTTGTAGTAACAGTACTATTTGCAGGTGTTTATCATAGAACTGTAGAAGTCTGTTTATGTAGAGCTTGTCTGCAAAGCATGTGCATGTACATCCAGAAGAGATAGTTTTCCTGGTAATGTACTGAGTGGGATGTTGTATAGGAGATATTCACATTCAAGTTCTTATATTCAAGCCTTTTCCCACTCCAGGCCATGCTGATACAATATGTTTATGCCCAATACATGTCCTTGGTTCCTGCCGAACTTGTAGCTGATGTGAAGGTAGAGAATGAGCATTTCCTCATCCTGCAGCTGAACCACTTCATTGTCTTCACATCTAACATTCCTCTGATGACAATGATTCTTCCAATAAACTTTCAACAGCTCTTGTGTTGTGAAGGTCACTCAAGTCTCGTGTTATTGTGTGTTGTTTGAACTACTTCAGAGAAGCCCGTGCTAGATGGAATGTGTGCTGCACATTGGAGAAAAACATCAAGTACAAAAGGACCATTAACACAGTTTCCAGGATTTATTTCCTGGGGAAGGCAGCTGGCTCTCTAGCAGAGGATCTGAAGTTGGCACCTTCTCAGAAATTGTCCCCTTTAGGCAAGAGAAGAATGGCCCCTGACCATATCATATAAATGCTTTAGAGATGTGTCCCAAATAATATCTGCAGCAGGTGGGGTAGCGTCTGTCATGCTGTGCACTCATGTTAATTCTGAAACTTCCCAACATGGTAGTGGCAGATGAGCTTTGTCAGAATATTCCTTTGCTGTTGCTGGTGCCAGGCTCGGAGACAAGCAGCAAAAAGTAAGAAGTGTGACTGAAAAAAAAAAAAATAATGAAGGGCTTATTTGCCTTCTCATTTGTTTTTAGGAAAAAAATGATGCAGCCCTGAACTACTAGCTTATCCAGACCAGAACTTGCCTGTTTTGGTGAGACCTGTAGAGATGGCCTGCTTTCTTTACCCACTCTTTATAAATAATTGTTGTGCTTTCTCACTCCTTGAGACAGACTAAGAGGGAGTCTGATGATGTGGATGTTAACATTACTTTCTAGCTCAAACAGCAGCTACATCCAAACTGTCAGTCACAGTCAAGAAGCTGTCTTGACTGACAACCTGTTCTGAAGAAAATTTAACTGAGAAGTTGGATTATAAGTAACATTCAATCACAGTATTAAAGCAATATCTAGATATTAATTTTAGATCTTTCTCATTAAAGAGTTATGGCATACACATTATGTATGTTTAGCAAATTTCAGGTCCAACCCACTTGGTACCAGTACTGTGCAGAAGCAAAAGATTCCCGCACCAGTGTGGCTTGAGAAGCAAAGCAGGCCTTAGGTCATGGTTAAGGGGATTAATGAAGTTGATTTTTTTACCTAAAATTCTGTCTCCTCAAGCATATGGAACTAGACTGTTCTTCAGGTCCTTCAGCTTCTCCATCATCTGAGGAATCTGGAGAGTATAATACCACTGGTACCTTTTGGAGGTGGAGTTTAGCAATTACTAACACTGTGTAGGTACAGCTTTTAGTCTTGAATGTCCATGTAGGTAAGTGCTCAGAGGAGAAGGTTGTTACTAAAACCAGTTCTTCTCTGGGATGTACTGTCTGCATACACATTCACAATCTTGAACCTTCTGAAGGATTCCTGGGATGCTGAGTGTCAGTATGAAGCATTCCCTTCCTTTCCTTTCTGTATGTTTGTGTGCAGCTCACTAACAGGGCGTTTGTCCTACTGGTACTTCAGAGGCAGTGAACTAAGTCTTGTGTGTTTGTGGACATGTTGCCTTGTAAAATAAAAATGTTCCTTTGAGGAACATATCAAAGAATGGTTCCAGGTGTTGCTGTGCAGCTGACCAACTTACATCTCTTACATTGTTCTTCCTGTTTGGTCTCTTCTCAACAGTGGGTGCTCCATCCTGAATAGGTACCTCATACCTAGTGGATCTGTTTTGTTGCCTTGTGTACGACAGAGCGTTTTCCCAGTAGTTTATTGAGCAATGTCAAAGCCCAGGTGAACCAGAAGTAGTTGGGATTTTGGGTCAGATTCCCAAGTGCACTTGATCTTCCTCTCTTCACGTAGATGTCATTGTTTTCAAATTTCTACAGGTTGGTCTGAACAGAATGATGTTCTGTGCAAGTACTTGTTGGGCTGTATTTCATGTCACAGAGAGACAGCTTCAGCTTTGCAACTGGACATCTTGATTATAAAGATTCCTCTTGCTTGGAGCTGATGGTTAAGATGAGGAGGAATATGAACATTTTAATATCTTCTCCACTGGGAACAACTGACTGGCTCCGTTGCAGTTGATGCAATACTGCTTCTGGGAAGTCAAAATCAGTGCTAAACAGGGAAGAGGGATTTTGTTACTGATCTGGCACACCCTGCAGAACTTAAACAGGGCAAAAGATGCATGCTGAGGACCCACCAAAGCAGAGACATGACAGCATAAGAATTCCCCTGACTTCATGGAAAATTCACAGCCATTGATCATCTCTTGACTGGTTTGTCTTGGGGATATCAGGGTGACCTACTCTCAAGACCTGTCCTTGTTTTACATCCAGGGAGTTCCCAGCTTGCAGTGGGTTGGCTGAGTGTAGCTCCATTTGCATCTTCACTCCTAGGCTTCCTGATATCATTTAAAAAAGAAAAAGTTACTTTGTTGTGTTTTGAGATTTGGCTGACAGGTAGGCTTATTAATTCATGTAAATGCAGGCTGGGACTGGAAAGATTCAAAATCAGAAGCAACTCATCCTTACCAAAACTTAAAGATATAGGTTTAGGCTCATGACCGCTACTCTTAACTTTACTTGTATTGACATTCTCCCTGTTTATTCTGAGAGAGCTTCTTGGCTGTTGCAGTGTTTTTACTAGACAGCTGGCTTGTAGGAATGAGCTGCTTCAGTGGCAGTTCAGCAGCTGCAGAATGACAGCAGAGTGTGCCCCCGGGAGATAGTACTGGCTTACGACAAGGCCAGCGGCTGTCAAGCAAAAC
Organism: Pseudopodoces humilis; assembly: GCF_049639895.1. Lineage (NCBI taxonomy): Eukaryota > Metazoa > Chordata > Aves > Passeriformes > Paridae > Pseudopodoces > Pseudopodoces humilis. The sequence continues at coordinate 67,773,190 of NC_142201.1, forward strand.
CTGCTGCGTGTTAGAACCATGTGCTCTGCACTGCACAAGATCAGAGAGCACAGGGACCTCCATTGGAGCTCAGGCAGGAGTTCAATGATTCCCTGAGCCAGCAAGGCACCCTGACTGCCTATGGTCACTGGTGCAGGTGATTAGGCGCACTGCATTCCTGCTTAAAGAATAAAGAGTGAATTCTTCTTTTTATTATTTCAAACACATTTCAGTTGATCTATGCTTTTGTTGCTTTTTTGCTTCATGCCTGTTTCATTAACATTTAGTAGGTTACATTGTGATTAATTAAGAAACATTCTCTGGGTAACTCATGAATAGATGTCATTATAGGAGCCATACCTTCACTGCATGGGATCAGACAGGGTTGGAGGGTATCTGTTTTGGATATGGTTCAGGGACTTTTTATTTTTCACTTTCTAAAAGATCGAGCTTGTTGAATAACTAACACTAATTGCAGGTAGTAATTTCATGTTTGGAAAACACATAGAGATAAACTTGATCAGTTTTTCTTCAGAAAAAAAAAATAATCCTGCACATTATTTGTACTTACCAAGGTACAAATATCCACACTTACTGCAATGGGTATAGAAGTTCAAGCTCTAGCATAGCAAATAAAAGCTTGTGATGGAAAAGATACATGAATATGAAATACAGAGGTACTCCTTGAAAGGGGTTTTGGAACTGCCACTAAGAATAAGTGAACTCAATTCTTGTTCACTGTGTTTTATACCCATCTGATAAGATGTGTTTTCTGCTTGGTTACTGTAAATTCTTGGGATTGACATGTCAAAACAAAGCTGTGTGGGGCCATCCTGTGGGCTGAAAGGCTTTTTATTGGGCCTTCCAACATCACCCAGTGCCTACGATGCTGTTTCTGTGGAGGAGGTGATGTGGCTGTTAGAGGAGGCTGCCATACCAGAGCCTGGCTCTGGGGACCAGGCAGCTTCATGTGGTAGCTGAATCCAGCTAACATCCTGCCATGCCTAAAGAAGCCAAGCTCTTCCCTACCTTGTCTTCCCTCCATCTCTGCCAGCTTCTCTCTCCCTCTGCCCCTGTAATTTCTTTTTTTCTGGGATTTACCTGATCACTGTATGGTGTACATGTCCAGCTTACTAAGCTAACAGAAGTGTCCTTTATTTTCTTTTTACCCTCCTAGGCCAAGTTTTTTTGCCACTTTAGCAACCTGTCTTACTGTATTGAGATGCCAGAATTGAATCCAGGAGAGCAGGGGCACAGCGTGGTATGGGGGAAGTGAAGGGAGTTTTTTCTGTTTGACAGTAGAAAGCTGCTAACTTGGCACACTATCTGTTGAAGCTGCTTAAACATAAATAACTTAAAAGATTTCTTCAGGCTCCCTAAAACCTGAACTGGAGCCTCCTGAGGGTTCTGGCACATAAGGGTATGATGAGAAACAAAGAGACTGGGTGAGTCCAAACCAGTGATTTTTCCATTTGCAGCCTTCCTAGGTTGTTTGAGAGTGACAGTGATCACTGAAAGACAGTGCTCAGTCAAATTCATGATTGTGGCACAGCCTTTTTTGGCCCATGTTTGGGTTTCTCAACTGCAGGGAAGTCTTTCTGCACGTGTTTCATCCATGTCAGTTTCTTTAAAGCCTCTAGGAGTTTATGGCTGGTTTTCCTTTGAGGTCCACACGCTGAGGATTCCTTGTTGGTCAATTTGTCAGGTATTGACTAAGAAATATAGTGTGTATTTCAGAGTTTGGTCTGCTCAGGTCTGGCTAAGAGATGGCTGGCAGATGTTAGTCTGTTTTCATCTTCCAAAGCATCAAGTGGTCACTTTCCCTCAGTTTTTAGATACCATCCTCTTTCTGGTCCAGTGAGGTGAATGACAGCACACTGGCTGATAGTGCTAGAAAGCTGTTTTTCACCATTTTCTCTGCATGTGTTGGAAGGCTGATATAAGGAATCCTGTCAGTACTCTTGAAGCACTGGATAGGAAGTGGCTGTCTCTTGTGGAGTGGTGCCCTGGAGGATTTATGCTGTATCATTCCTTTGTACCTCACAGCAGCTGTTTGGCTGGATTTATTTTTGGACAGGAGGGATGTGTGTGAAGACAGTTTGAAGGAACCAAGTTAGTAATCAATCACATTTGTAACTCAGCTGGAAGCTGTCACATTGGGGAATGTGTCCACTAATTGTGTGATGAGAAAGCAGAGAGCAAAACAGGGCAGGAATAATCCTGCCTGAGCTGGATGTCTTGTGTCTGGGAAGATACAGTTACCCCATCTGGAATGAGCAAGAAGGCTGCTTTTCCCTGTGAAATCATCGAGATCTTCCTGTACTTAAGGCTCTTTTTATACAGGTGTTCATAAAGCTTCTTGTAAAGCAATTGCAGTGTTTCAAGATCTGTGCAGGGCCTTAGGGATTTACCCTTCTCTTTCCCTCTTCCATACTAGTATCTTGCTGATGACAGTCACATATATAATAAAATCATGGAAGGAACTCATAAAAATCATTGAGTCCAACTCCCTGCTCCTACCTAAAATTAAGCCACATGACTAAGAGCATTGTCTAGACACTCCTTGAACTCTGGCAGACTTGGTTCCATGACTACTTTACTGACCAGCCTGTTGCAGTGACTGACCACTCTCTCAGTGAAGAACCTAGTGTCCAATCTGAACTTGCCCTGATGCAGCTTTGTTCCATCTCTTGTGTTCTATTTTTGGTTCCCAGGGAGAGGAGATCAGCAGCTCCCTCTCCGATGCCCACCTTGAGGAAGGTGTAGCCAACTGTGAGGCCACTCCTCAGCCTTCTCCAAGCTGAACAGGTCAAGTGACCTCAGCTGCTCTTCATAAGTCTTGCCCTTGCCCTTTCACCATCTCAGCTGCTCTCCTTTGGACACATTCTAATGTTGTGCTCCTCACAGAGTTTAGTTTGTAATATTATATTTTAATGATTTGGTAGGTTTTATAACTAGCACATCAGAGACTGTAATCAGAGATCTTTTATGCCAGAATAGTAGCAAATTACTATAGATTTACCAACAACATCATTACTAGTATGAGAGTATGTGTGCACACATGTCAACATACACACATAAATCCAAGCATCAGCACATGTTACGGAAGAGTGATCCCTGTGTTAGCAATCATGTCTGGCTGGGACATTATCAAGCAGGAAAATGAACTCAATGGAGATTAAATTGTTTATGTTGCTGTTAAAGGTCTTATCAGCCTGGTAGGTCTGGGGTTTGTGAATAGGAAGACTTGGGAGTCCCTGCCTTTGAGGTTAGCTTATGTTCTTGAGGTACTTTCTATGTTTGTTTGGTTCTTCTTAAAGTTTGAATTGTGACAAATTTTAAATAACATACGTATTTCTCAAGGTCCGACAAGAATTAGTTGAAGAATATGAACAAGTTAAGAGCATTGTCAACACTTTGGAGAGTTTTAAAATGGACAGACCTCCAGATATCTCTGTATCCTATCAAGATGAGCCTTTCAGAGATCCAGCTGTTTGGCCTCCTCCTGTTCCAGCAGAACACAGGTAAGGAGAGGCTCAAGCAGAGTGGGTGGAATAAAGGTGGGTCACTGTAATTTTATATTTGTTTTTGAATGCTTTTGTAACATGAAAATCACATTTAATTTACTCATTTATTACATTTAATTTAGTCACTTGTAATAAAGAGTAAATCTAATTAGTTGAGAAAAAAGTACTTAAACTACAGTCAGATTTATTTCTTACGTTCTCAAGAGAGTCACTCCTTTATTCTGGTAGGAGTAACTAAGTGCCTGGAACTAGAGTCTGCTGCAGCGGTAAATGGGCTTTTGGTGACCCAGAGCTGATGTTCTCATGTGCAACGAGAAAACTTTTCTATTTCAGTTTATTTGAGCAAAAGAATTAATAGATGACTGAAGAGTCTATAAGGAGCTGGAACTGAAGGATCTTGAAGGTGGTTAGAAATTGCTCCCTAGCTACAGATAATTCAACCTGTGTTTAATCCATTGGTTAGTTTAATTGCCAAACATGTTCTGTTATACATAGTGTATCTCTTCTGTAACCATATTTAAGGTAACTTCAGTTAGCTAATAGATTTCTTAAGATATTTGTGCATTTTCTGAAATACCTATTTTCAACTTAACAGAGCTGGTTGGAAACAGATTCAGTTTACAGACAAAAATAGCATTTATCATGCCAGTATTTTTCTAACATAAGAGCAGAGAATTTTAACGTGTGTATTCTCACATAAGCAAAAGGAGCAAAGTGAAATGAGAGGTCTTGGTTAACGGAAAGAAATGCCAAGTTTATTTATAACTTTCTGTGCTTTATGATTATCAAAAAGATCTTTGTTTTTCAAAAAAAAAAACAACAACAAGCAACCCCTAAGAATATAAGTGTAAAATTATATTAATGCTGGTGACTCTTGTGAGTGATAGAAATAACTCAGATTTTCTATGGTAATGTTATGTGAAGTTCAAGATGTATTCTTGTATTTTCCGTATTGGTAAAGCCCCAATAGTTCATCTGCTTATTTTAAGCTGAAATTTAAATCTTGTGCAAATAATTATGGAAACGCAGACACTGTTCTATGCAGTTAAGTTTGAAGAAAATGCATGAAAAGCAAAATATTGCCATTTTATCCAGCACTGTGTTTAAAAATGTACTCAATTTAAAGCATATTCCAGAAAAATGTTTTTGGGGTTTAAATTCTGAGTTGCTCAAAACAAGAATCAGTACAAAATTCAATAGTGGACACTTATTAAATCTAGGTGATATTCCTGGCTGTTTATTTTAGTTCTGTATTTCAAATTCAATCCCTAGAGAAAAATGACGACACTTTGTCTTAAAAACAAATTATTTCTCCTCATTCTACTGCTGAGTACTCTTTGATTTTGTGGGTGACATACACAAATATAGGTGGTTGCAGTTTGGCTCTGTTTGCTTTTGCTTTCAAGGCAGTTTTTATGTTTTGACATTTTCACACAGGCGAATGAAGTCAGAGGTAGGCGGATTGTTTAAAATCCTCCGTCTTTTGTTTTGGGGCCTGTCAAAGCTTTTAGCCACCTTTTTTTTTTATTTCTCTATTTTTAAAATTTTTATTTTACCAGGAATGTCAATGTGCATGTGAATGTAGCCTAATATAATCTCCTGGTTTGGAGTCAGAGGAATATCCAATTTGAAGACTTTTACTAAATTGTTTCCTCTTTTGTTACATGGGTGTTAGTTTGTTGTAAGACTGATTAGAAGTACTGATATGATAATGTTAATTTTTTCTTTTGTGTTTTTTCTTCTTACTTGGGTTATCAGACAGAACCAGAAACATGGTTTTGGACTTGCAGATATAGGGAAATAAGGCTTAGGGTCTAGGCAGCTTTAGTAATAAAGTACTAAGGTAAATTAGAATTCTTCCTTCTTAATGTTGCTCTTTTTTTCACTGTTTTTAGCATGTTTTTGTTGTGGTTGCTGTTGTTAGGGCTCCACCTCAGATAAAACGTCCCAACCGAGATGGAAAACCTTTGAAGAAAGACTCCCCAGGACTTCAGCCCCGCGGGCCCGCGGGCAGAGCACATGTTCTCTCCAAGGGGGAGAAATCTTCAGGCAGCCGTGAAAGGGAACCCAGAGCTAGAGGAAGAGATGACAAGGTAAGAAGTGGAAAAGAACTTGGCAGGGAGGTGTTCTCATGTTGCTCGTGGCAAAGGGAAGCACTCTTAGTCATTCAATGCAGATAATAAAAAAATCACAACAATCCCATATGGGAAAACTTAGTACCTTCTTTTTCCCCCATGAGCAAAGCACGTATCATGGTGATATTTATTAATAATTACATAAAATTAAGAAAAGTTCTGTTATGTTTGCTCTGTCTTGTTGTAAGACAGAGAGGGAAGAATAGTATCTTGTTGCTGAGGGTTTCTTATTCTTTGAGTGAAAACCGTGGGCTTGTCTGTAATCTCTTATGTGTCATTCAGGCATAAAGTTCCTCCTGCTCCTTTTCCCACATGTTTGGTGGGGTTTGTTTTTTCCTTAAAGGAATCCAATACAGGGCTTTTGTAAAAATCTTAATGTAAAAAGTACAAAAGTGAGACCAGTACCCTTCCCTAGACTTGAAGCATTATGAATGGAGTTCCCCAGCACCATTGCCTCTGCCGTACCATAATATAATTTATGCCTAGGAGTTCAGAACAGTTACATAAATGCATTGATGATACACTTTTTTCATCATAAATTGCTTTCTGATACATAGGAAAAGTATTAAGTAGTCCTAGCCCTTATTACCATCAGAAGGTAGGGCCAGGCACATTTTCAGCAGTGCCACTGAGTGACTGTACAGATCAAGCATTTTAGAAATCTCTCTACCCTGGATCAGTAAGATTTAAAATAACAAGTGTGCCTCCTGCAAGCTATAAAAATCTCATGAAGATCTGTGAAATTATTGAAAGTTTTCCCAGCTATATGGGGAATTGGAGTCGTGGTGTGTGACAGGTTCACCAGATGTGCTTGTGTAAGGCAGCCTTCAAAGTCTTATCTCTAATGAGGCTGAACTCTGCTCTCCAAGCTTTCTGGTGATGAGCATTATAGGGCTTTACTATAAGGAGCCTACAACAACATGACTTGTATAATGCTTGTCTCTGGGAATAATGTGATTAGCAATACTACTGCTGTGAGGTGCAGGAAAAGTCATGAAGGTGTTTCATTTAATATGGTACATTTTAAACACTGCTCTTATCTGAATAAATTGGTCACTAGGTGGCAGAAGGAAAATATGTCTACTCCTCAAAAAATTCCAATACACGTGCTCTTGTATTCCCCTTTGTCTAGCTCCTTGGTGGTTATTCTAGTTCCTTTGTCTGGGGTATGTGACTGAAAAACACCCCAGGTTACAAATCTTCATGTGCTATATAATGGTTCTTGTAAGGGATCCATGATTGGCCTTTGAGAAAGATTTTGAATGAAAAAAGAAATAGCCATGTGTGGGAAGAGAAAGAAGTTAATGCAACTTCCAATATTTTGCACACAGGCATGAAAATAGATTTACCTTTCAGTTTTGCTCTTTCTTAGTTTACAAGTGTTTGTCAGTTTCTGAGTTTGAACCATCAAGCAGCTTTCCCCTGTAGCCTGTTATGTCGAATCAAAGAGATTTGGTAACTCATCATGTTCAGTTAAAAATAATAGGGCAGACCTGAAGCTTTAAATTAAGTAACCAGGTATCTTTTCTCCTACTAAATGTTTCAGCTCTGTAGTTTTTGGGTTTGGGTGCTAGGATAGGACTACTTAGAACATGCAATAAACTATCCATTTCCTAAGATGTTGATTGCAGTGTAATAGTGTAAATGCTGTCCTGGCTATAATACCACAATGTAATGATATATTTTTTCAAGGTGAATATAAGTATAGTACGTAGATTTTAGAAATGCTCTGTGTCACTTGAAACAAATGCCTTCTTTCACTGTCTCTCCACTCTAGACCATAACATCTTGTCATCCTGACAGTAATCATCTTGGGATAAGTCATTTAACTCGACTATGCCAATAAAATTACCTTTTTTAGTGGTATATAAAATAATTTTGAACTAAACCCACCAGATTATGTCCATTCACTAAATCCTCATGTGTCCTTCTTTTTTTTTTTTTTTCCCCTAAAATACTCCTTTCAAGTTTTTTTACTTCTTAGTTCCACTAGAAATCATTAGGCTTGTTCTCAGGGTACCTTCTTCTGGATCATTACCAAGAGTTTTAGCTTCTGTTTAATAGTTCAGTTTAAAGAGGCAGCATGAATGCTATCAGTATGTCTTTTAGAAATCGCATAATACCATATCTAAGCACTGGAACACTTTTTTAGGAGTACTCTTTAGATTATATTAGACGGTCAGTGGATAAGGACAGTAAATATTAAGAAAGATATGAAATAGCCAAAGTTTACACAGCCATATCAGTGAAGTGAATATTAACAACAATGAAAATATGACTTAAAAAATTAAATTATTTTTGATTGATTATCCTCCTATGCATCACCAATTGTGATATGAGATAGTTGCATTTAGGTGAAAGCACAGATCTCCGTTCATTGGGACTGGAAGGCTGCATAATCTCCATCTGAAAACACTGAAAGAACTGGTAGGTGAAATTGCAGGGCTAGGAGCACATTTTTACAGTAAAATTTACTTAGTCTGATGCTGTCCCATGTGAATGGTGAGTTGTGTTGACAATGCCTCTATTGAGAAAGGGAAAGGAAAAGTGATCCAGGCAACCGGAGTTGTTAGTTTTTATATGTTTTACAATAAATTTAGAGTGGATGAAAACTAAAGACTTGGAACTAACTGAAAAGTGAAATAGAGTGAAATACGGTTCCTTAAGCAAAGGAACTGCCTGCCTCTTCCAGGGCTTTCTTTAGAGTTCTAGTTAATGTCTTATAGAAAGAATTTAATCTACCTGGATACCACATGGAAAGCAATATGTTAATCTAGTGTGTAGTGTAGAGGAATTGGAAAGTGGGATTAGGCAGCAAGGGTAAGTAAACAAGCAGTATTGAAAGGAGAAGTAGCAGTCAACTGGCAATTAATTTTTGACTCTTGTTTTGTATTTAAATTAATATTTTTGTGCCAATTGAACTTGGCACAAGAAAGTACATGCACTAACTGAATTTGCTTGTGGCACTAAGATGAGAAGCACAACCACCAGAAGAGGCAAATGAGGCTGTTGCACAGGTAGAGTTGGATGAAATGGGATAATGTTCAGCAGTACAGAGCAGCAAGTTGTGTTCTTGGAAATTATAAAAAGAACTTCTGCTAGAAGCTGGGAACTCAGCAGTAGAGGAGAAGATGGATTTGGATGTATCCAGAAACTGGATCAGGCTGAACTTCCATTTGGCTCATTACCTTTTCCTGGTGGGGAAGGGCTGGCTGCTGGGGTGAGGCACAAGCAGGTGCCACCTTTGGCTTTGGCAGTGAGAGATGGAGAATGCCCGTGGCAGTTGTTATTTGGCATTTGTATGCAATGGGAAGAACCTACAGGAATGCAAGGAGTCCAGTTCTGGCAATTATGGCCCTCAGGGTTATTCTATGTGATTAATCTGCTGAAGTTGCCTTAAAGGAGGCAGTATGATAATGCTATGGATGTGAATGTAAACAAAATCCCAGTAAACAAAATCCCAGATTCTTGAGGTGTTAGCAGCAGAGAGGAGAGATACCTGTGCCATTGTAGAAGGATCTGGTGAGAAAACATCTGGAGTATTTTGTGTTCAACCGTGCCCAAGAAAGATACGCTAACATTAGGAGGGAGAGAAAAAAAAAAGTGTTGCCAAAGTGAATGGGTAATTATGTTCAGCTTATGTTCCAAAAGGAGACTTACTTGGTTTGGTAAATGAAGACAGAATGCAAGCCTGATGCAAGTATATTAGTGTGGTGGACACACCAAGGAGCAAACTGCTGAAACTAATGTAGAAACTTAGTACAAGAGAAGAAATAACATCAATTTTGGAAACAAGCTTGTTGTTCCAGTGTGTTAGTGCAGGTCTAATAGCTCTTCCTGATGGAAAGGACAGCTGATTTCTGAATGTTTAAGACAGATATTGGTTACCTGAAATTATGAGATGGGATTGCCAAGGGTGGGAGCAGTCTTTTGCAGCACAGTATACCTTGATCTGTTGGCATACCTTCTTAGAAAGATGTCATCACAACAATTTTATTTAAAGCTGTTTTGTTAAAGTAATACCCAAAGAGATTACTGGAAAAATTATGCTTATTTCTGCTGCCTAGTTTCAGGTGACATTTTTAAAAAATCATTATTTCTGGTGTATGCTCACTTACCTGCTGATGGAGAATTGCAGGTTGGATCGATTTGGGACTAGCATTAATAATCTTATTACTTGTGAAAACTACAACTACTTTAAATCTTGGTTTAACTCCGGAACTGGGAAAAAAAAATAAAAGAAAAAAAAGAAAAAAAGATAAAAATTCAGTGTCACTACAACGCTACAATGACAGCGTTGTATGATGCGATATGATGCTGACAGCACGTCTGCCCGCTGGCCGCCCTTCTCCATCGTTCTTCTGGCGAGACGTGCCGCAGGGGCAGGAGAAGCAGCGGTCCCTGGCACAGCACGTCCCGCAGGATCGGGATCGGGGCCGGGATCGGGGCCGTGCTGCCGCCCCGCGGCCGCGCCGGGGCTGCCGACACCCTCCTGCCCCGGGCCTTCCTTTTCCCTTGGATTTCTGTTCCGGCCCGCTGGGCTGAGCTGCGCCGCGGTGCGCGGTCTGCCCGCCGGGCTCGGGACTCCCGGGGCTGCCCGTGCCCCAGCGTGCTGCAGCCAGCCGCCCTCCTGCCCCTGCTCCTGCTCCTGCCCTTCAAGTCCTTTCAAGTCCTGCCCTAACGCGGTTTCACTCAGGACAAAAAACAAAACCCAACCGCAACAAGATATACCAATTGTTCTGTGATGTGCAGAAAATTTTTTCTACTAGGAAAGCCAGTCCATTGCAGAGCAAGAGGAGTATGTAACAGACAGCAAACACCTTTCATTTCTTTGTCCTGTTTTTTTTTGGTTTTTGGTTTTTTTTTTTTTTTTTAATGGTTACATTTGGATTCCATTTTATCGCTCCTGGAATCTTGAAAACTGCACAGGGTGTCTTTTGCCGTTTCCTTTTTACACCAGACCACTACATTTTTTACGCCAGCTTTTTGCTTAAACACAACTCTGAGCTTCGTTTCCTTTGCAAAAAGCTGAGTTAGGGGTAATAAACAACACAAGAGTTCGCTTGGAAGCAAGAAATAAAAGTAGTGGGAAGACAAACTACTCCCTCACAAGTCATCGTGGGCAAACGGCAACTGGGAGGGGTGTAATCGCTACCTTTTTGTTTTTCCACTGCGAGGTTATTTGTGTCTCCAGCTGCCTCTCAACCCGCCTTCGTCTAGGATGCTTTTGTCCAGCCAGCTGGGATTCCTTAACTTGCTCCTGGTAGTGTTTAGAAGCTGAGCTAAGAGTCCTAAAGTAGCTCCCTACTCAGCCTCCTCCGTTAAACCAGCGCAGCTGCTTTTCAGGCACCCTGAATGCTGGGAGGGGAAGCGATTTCCTTCAGAACTGAGAGAGGAGGAGCGTGAGCCCTGATCCTTCAAAGGGAAAATGTAACTTCACCCCCAAAAGCTGAACGGCATTGTGGCAGTATTAACCAGGAACTCTGGGCCATTAGGGGCAGAGGCAGGGTGTAGCCTGGTCACTGATGTAGCATTGGTGTGCTGCTGAAGTTACCGTAGTCTAAGAAGACTGGGTGTCTTTGGAGCTCCTTCAGGGCTTTTAGTGGAGTCCTTAAATAAATATGACCTTTTAAAAGTATTTTAATTGTTTGTGAAGCTGGCCAGTGAATGAGAGGCAGACATAGTTTGTAGTTGTGGAAAGTAGGTATTGCTGAGCAGGAAGGCTTTAATGAAAAGAGGGGAGAGAATCTTGATTTTACTCCATCAAAGACTGTGTGTGACTGTTTCCCTGTTCCTTTTTGGTGGTGGTAGTCTCAGATGTTTATTCCTGACAGGTAGAGTGCAAGTGTAGCATCTTCAAAATATGCTTTGGATGCTCTGGTCTTCAGCTAGGACTTAATGTAGCATTAAGTTGTGATACAGCCACCTTTGTGAGGCTGTTCCTGCATTCATGCCTTTGGTTGGCGAGGAAGTGTGTCAGTTGTGTAATTCTTATGAGCCTGTATGGTTTTCACTTCTAGGGAAAGAAAATACCCCAGGAATTTGGTGATGGGGAAATTCCAAAATTTGATGGAGCAGGTTACGACAAAGACCTGATCGAAGCTCTTGAAAGGGACATTGTATCAAGGAATCCAAGCATTCATTGGTATGAGAATTTTCTCAAATCAAGTGTTTTTGCTAGCATGGAAAAGGAGAGAAATTACCCATCTTTGAACTCCTAAAATAGGGAGACAACATAATCTTCTACAGATAGGCAAAAATGAGATCTTTTGCTTTAACAGTTTATTAATTTGATTAAAGTTAAGCTTTTATTGCTAATTGATATGTGCAGTACATCCATTACAGGTACTGCTGAAATGAACATATGCTCCAGAGATCTTTAAAGATACCGCTTTGGTGTTCACATTGTCCAAAACAATTTTTAATTAAGCAGCTCTGGGTAACTTGAGTTGAAAATAATTTTTTCCCTGTCTTCCAAAAGTGGATTCAATTTTAAGTCACAATATGATAGGAATGCTCTCATGAGGCATATGCTTGCATGCTGAAAGAAATGGTACTAAGTGAAAAGCTTTTCAACTTCTCTTGTATAAAAATAGAAGAAATACAGTTGTATGAGAATCTTATACAAGCTTCTTCATCTTGCACAGGGATGACATAGCAGATTTGGAAGAAGCCAAGAAATTATTAAGAGAAGCTGTTGTTCTTCCAATGTGGATGCCTGATTTTTTTAAAGGGATCAGAAGACCTTGGAAGGTGAGAATTTATATGGTGTTTTAGTAAATGGCAAGCTTTATCTGTGTGTGTCTCCTGCTGTAACGTGTGGATGCCTGTAGGAAAGGCTAAAAAGGTAAATGGGAAAGATCATTAATTTGTTTATTAAATCCTGTCATAATGATTCATGTAAAAGGCACTGAAAGAAACAGCTGGAAGTGTATCTGGCCCTTAGAGTAAACAGTATTTTCTGTTTATTTACTCACTTATAGCTTGTTGCTATTGTAATACTTTCTATAGGCCAGCCTGTAGATGTGAGTACAGTGATTATATCGACTGAAGCAGAAATACTTAATAGACAGCTCTACATAGGCTTATGGTGTCCAGTTGTCATCACTTCCCAGAAAAAAGCAGTCCTTGGACTGTTTTTTTCCAAATGTTTCAACTATCTCTCACTCAGACTTCAAACTGCAGCCTGCATTGTACAAGGAAGCAAGGAAATAGGGGGCCAGTCTGGTGACTTAGCTTTGCAGTTACATTTGCAGCTGGGCATAGTTGCAGCTGGAGTGAGAAATTCAGAGTAGAAGGAGTTGCAAGCAAGGCAACAGGAAGGATACAGGACTGAGCTAGGCTGATCGACCAGAGGTGAGCCCAATCTCGGTCTTGTTTAGAGCTAAGAAGGAAGATGAGCGTGGAGTTTGGCGAGCATTTCTGTAAACAGCAAACAAAATTATCTTTCTTCTGATGTGTGTTGGACTGACACTTGTTTGGGGAATAACTAGTCACAACACAAAGTCCTTTAAGTTACTGAGAAGCATTACTGGGGAAAAGAGACAATTGCAAATTGTCTGTTATTCTGAGTGTGGAAGGCAGTGGCATGTGTAGGGGAATGCTGTGTATGTGAGTAGTTTCCTGTTTAGTATGCTGGTTCAGCAGCATGTATTGGATTTTGCTCTACTACCACTTGTATTGTCTTTTCCTGATTGGTCCTTGTGCTTCCCTAGCTTAAACTTAGGTCAGACCCAGCAGGAGCTGGGAGATTGCTGCTTGAGGAATTCACAGAGGCTTTAGTGAGTTGCAGGAACAGAGCCCAAACACGTAGTCAGTGCAAACCTAGCACCAGGCTATCAGACCTGTGGAGTTGAAGTGCTTGTGGTTAGTGCCGCGGCGACGGAAAGCCCGGAGCACCGCGGCTTCTCTAGAGACAGCCTTGAGAAAGGCTGGGTTGAAGCGCGTGAGCAGCTTCGAGCAGTCGAGTGATTCCAGCTCAGCTCAGCAATAGTCAAGTGATTTCAGCTCAGCTCAGCAGCGGCGGCGGGCAGGCAACACAGGAAGCAGGGACGAGATAGCTGGTCCAGCGTTCCACCGAGGAACAAGCCTTTATTCAGGCAGAGCTTCGGCGAAGGGTGCCGGCAACAGCGAATCCACCAAACAGGGGAAAACCCGGGATATTTATGGGGAAGGAGAGGGGCGGGGGGAAGCCCGAGATGCCTGTATCGGGGTGGGACAGGAGGGGGGAACACCAATGAAACACAACAGTTTAACATATCTAACTCAAAGACTCCTGGGAGCGATACATTGTCTCTCTCTGACTACAAGGTGTTTTGCCTCCAGGAGAGATCCAGGATCTCGGGCTTGGCGGGCTCCTCTGTACCCACAGTTAGTGCCAGTGATCTTGTGGTTAACCTTAGGGTTAACTGAGCAGTCGTCTTAGACAGAACCTAGGTGTTGTGGGTTGCATGTGCAGGCTGAGATTTTATTTTGAACAGCTGAATCTCTTTCTTCTCTTCTTGGCTTAGGGGAAGTTGATCCATACTCTTATTACAGACTATGGGGGCCCCATCTGTCTAGCATTCAAAATCTTCTAATGGAGTAAAGATCTGCTCTGCTTTTTTTTCACCTCTTAGCATGCATAGAGGATGTAGTGGCCATCTGTGTTTAAGGCAGGTATTTCAGCAGACTGCAAGAAATGTGAAAAATGCCGCTGGCCTTGTCTCCAAGTGTTGTGGCAGTGGATGAAGAAGCAACAGCTTGGTCATTTAAAGAGTTACAATCTCCATCTCTTTGCATGAGACTACCTTTTCCTACTGAGCAGTGTCAACTCTGAAAACCAGGTGGTTGTAGACATAGAAAAGATTCTAAGATTATTTCCTCTCTTCAGTCTGAAATGCAAATTGATTTCTGACAAGGCTATGAAGAGTCTTCATTGTTAGCCTTTTCCCTGGTGACTTGTGAAGCTGTAACTCTCATGAATTTATTTTTCACACAGAACAGCATGTATTTTCCCTACTGTTGACCTCTGACTGTGCTATAAGGATGAGAAGTATTGAAGGGAAGGCTGTTTCTTGCAGTAATCAGTGTAGCAGCAGGCATTTGTTGAGCCTAGGAATTCAAGACAATAATTCAGGGAAAAAGGCAGCTGAAGCTGGTTTTGGATGTTCAGACTCCCCTGAGAACAATTCCCAAGACAGCCCTCACAGTTTGTGCCTGTATTCAGAGAACTGTGCCTTGTCTAAAGGAGCCAGCTGTCTTCCCTGATTCAACACAGGTGCTGTGTAGTTGCAGCCATGGGTTTCTGAGTGTCCATGGGTTTTTCTCTTTCTGTTTCTCTGAACTGTTTTCTGCCAAGAAAGCCTGGTTGCTCACTGTGATTCCCACTGCTCTGCTAGTGATTGTTACAACAACAAGAAGTAACCCTGCAGTGATTTCATCAAAACACTTACTCCCTGCAGTGCATTTCAGCTTCTTATTGGAATACTTTGGATTAATAGAGCCTTAGAGGAAGAATAAAGAAGTCTTTGTGTTTGTCAAGGATTTTAAATAGTAAGTGGCAGCCTCCTAGTTTGCAGAAAGAGCAACTTGATCCTATGTGTTTCTCTTTGCAGCCATGCACATCTTGTTTTGCTTCCAACTCAAGTTTTTTTTGTTGTTGTTGTTGTTGTTTTATTTTTTAACTGATATTTCTATTGTCTCTGTCCTGAGAGAGCTTGATTTTCCCCTCACTTTGCACCTGGTGTGGCTGCTTTGCACCTGTGTTATGCACATGGATAATGGCACCAGTTTCACGTGCAAGGTAACGCTTCCTGTAATACTTAGCAGGAGGTGCAAAGCGACGGACGGGCATCAATTTTGGCAGTGTACAGCATGTGTACCTGAAGCCAGGATTAGACCTTCCAGAATAATGGAGACTTGAACCAATATCCCAAAAATGTCATTACTTCCCTCTATCACCAGCTCCTGCACTAAACACAGTTTATCAAACACATGCTTTGAATGAGATTTGAATTGAAGTGAAGCTTTTTAAAAAATATTAAATGAACACATTTGAAGCTCAGACAGAACAGTAAGTCATCTCTGACCTGCAAATTACAGGCTGAGTAATTTTCACAGTCACTCCAGAGCTGTATATGCAATATTGTTGTAATATCAGTATAACTGTGCAGCATCTCAGACTGGAATGTCTGAGTGTTCACGGGGAAAAAGTAGAGTCCATTTACGTTTTATGCTTGCTGCTCTGGAGCATAGGAAACCTTGGGCAGCCTAAGGAGTGACTTTGGACTGTTAGCTGTAGAGATGGTGTGTGAACATTTCTGACTTAATTTACCGATGAATGTATGTTGAACTTGCATTAGCTAAGTATTAAATGGCAATAAAGGTATTAAGAGTTAATGGAAAATGGAGTACAGAGAGACTATTGCTTTTGAATGGTACATTTTTGAATAATTGCATTCCCGGTTGATTTGTTTTTATAGATCTCTTCCATGTCATTCTTCGTGCTTTTTGAAGTAAATTTTTGTGAGGAACAGATGAAATCTAATTTGCTATATGGCTTGCATTTAACTGTTATTTTATTGCTATGGCATTTTATGTAAGTTATTAATTGCAAAGCACATTATGATGTGCAATTCTAACTCTAGCTAATTTGATTAGCCCTGCAATACAGTACAATTTTAGGAAACTCTTGTTAGCATGTAATAAGATCTTGCAGTTGGGAGGGGAAAAAAACCCAAGATGCTTGACCACTACATTTTCACTGATTTACTTAAAATCACAGGGTCCTATACTAGTACTCTGCAGAACATGGAACAGTGTTTTGTCCTTCTCCAGCACTGCTGCTTAAAGCGTTGGAAAGACTACCCATAAAGATGGCTGTATTTAGTATTATTATCAAGAGTGATTAACCTATCTTAGTGATACAATCTTAACATGGGTTCTGAGAGCACTGTGTGTAAAGCCAAAAACCTGTTTATGTAATGATGGGTAAATGTGCTGAGCTGCAGACACCTGTGCTTCTTTCTTTTAGAGCCCACAGACGGGAAGATAGTCTGATGATGTGGATACCAAACAGGGACTTAAAATTATTTCTAGTTTAAAGCTTTCTGAATAATCACTGAAGTTCAAATTAGGCTTTTGTGGGACTAAGCAGCAGTCCACATGAACCACAGTTGCTTATCTGTAAAACAGGAATAGCAGTGCAGTCCAGTCATCCAACAGCATGATGAGGATGGTGTTTCATCCAGGAATTTTTGTGATGCAGTAGTGTGGTCATAGGAACATTGAGACTGGGAGATTAAACAAAAATCAAACTGATGTATTCAGTGAATGCTCTCATGCAAATGTAAACATCAACCAGATTCATACATATTGTCAGGATATTTTGGAAAAATGTTTTTCTGTAGAAAATTTCTCTACTGAGGGAACACAACTTACTGTGAAAGTATTTTGGTTTCTGTGAAACTTTCTTCTGAAGGGGCCTTTGTTCCAAAAAAAAGAATTTACTGTCTTCATCTGCCTGTGCAGCCCCTTGTGAGCTGAGAAAGGCCTAAATTCAAGCCTAAACTCTGTTTGATTCTGAGCAAGGCTATAAATCTCTTGTCCATTTCCTAGATGTTAGGTGCAAGCAGGTTACTGGCTTTTGTAGTTCTGACTCTAGTGGAGTGGTAAGAGGAAATGGCAGAATACTTCCACACTGTCCTCGAAAGAAGGATACTTGTCTTCTGTTTTCCACTGATGAGAATTATGTTATTAATTTAAATACAGATCTTGACTCATTTCGAGATGTTGTGCAGAGAACCAATGGCAAAGTTTTCTTACTTTGTTGTTCATTACCTTTGTTCTCACCTTTCAGGGTGTGCTGATGGTTGGTCCTCCTGGCACTGGCAAAACAATGCTAGCAAAAGCTGTTGCTACAGAATGTGGGACAACATTCTTCAACGTGTCTTCCTCTACACTGACATCTAAATACAGAGGCGAGTCTGAGAAGCTGGTTCGTCTCTTGTTTGAAATGGTATGTCCTCGATGAGGTGATCTGGGGCTCATTAAGGTGAGAAAGGACAGCACTCCTGGTTTCCTGCCCTTCCAGTAGCATGTTGGAAGCATGGAGTTCACTGAACTGACACCCCCTCAACCAATTAGAAAAAACCATAATTTCTGGGTTTCCACATATGGTATGTTATTGAGGATTAAGAAGGAAGTGGTTCATCACCCATGTTTAGGATAGCATTTTCCAGACTCAATAGAGAGTTGTCACCTCAACAGAAACTCAGTATTTGTTTGGTTAGGGGGTAGCAATCCCATATGAAGTAGAATTGAAATTGGAAGGGATTTGGAACAGTTTTTCTAGAAGCAATACATACTTTAGTGCTGGTTTTGTTCTGAATGATGGTCACAAGCCTCTCAGAGAAGCTGTAGGTGCAGTCTGTCATGCAAGGTGTGTGAAGGACATGTCCATGTGGACTATACCTGTGGGACCCTCACTGCACTCTCGCTTATGCTTAACCCTCACCAGCCCAAAACATGGACATGAAAACTGCCTGTGTTGTGTCAACAAAACTATCCTGTTGTGGTAGTGTTTCTTTTCCCCTTTTCAATGTCATTTGCTGGGGAAAGCCAACCAACACTCACCCAAGGAGTACAATTTAAAGTGTATAAACCTCAGCATATGACAGTTTGTAAATCAAGGTCTTGAATTCCTCTCTTGTGACAGTCAGGGAAGATATGTATGCAGTATGTCTAGAAGGGCTGGGTTGTGGTCTGATGAGGGCCTGTGCTTGCTGAGCAGCCTTAATAGTGATGTTTTCATTTGAATAAAGGCACGGTTTTATGCACCAACAACCATCTTCATTGACGAGATAGATTCCATCTGCAGCCGCAGAGGCACGTCTGATGAACACGAGGCCAGTCGCAGAGTCAAGTCAGAGCTGCTTGTGCAAATGGATGGTAACAAATGCTTAGATCTGGCTTTGGGGCTGGGATTCTGTTTCTTTACAGGTGGGAATGTAAGAACTTGAGCCATCTGGAAAACCTGGCTTTAGAGATAAGAGAAAAATGAGGCAGAACTTGAGATGAGTGTATTTTTGGAGTGTTGAACAACAGATAACTGAAAAGGATGTTCTACTTTATTTTTTCTAAAATGGCTATTTTTAGGGGGACTTGAAAGGTCATATTAAATAGACACAGACTCCAGGAGAAGCAGATAATGGACATTTGTGCAGTTTAATGCAGGTATTTAATTTGTATTCAGTTTAAACAAAATTCTGCCCTTTGCTAGAGTCTCCAACTGTGGAACCCCATTGTGAGATCTGCTTTTGCTCTGGTCTATGATGGCAGCTAATATTACCCTTTTAAGTCAGACGTAGTACCTGTTTTGTGCAGGTGCACACAACAAGCATGACCATCTGAGGAATATTGTATGGTGTAGAGGTTTGATAGCCACCTTTATATTGCAGCTGTCATAAACTGCTGCATAAACTACTGTATATAAACTACTATTTAAAATGTTCTCAAATTTGCAGGTTCATTGTGGTAAGCTCAGGATAGGAAAGCTTTTGATCTCTTTGCAGTCCTCACTTGGTAAGCTGAGTGACTCCTATTTCTTCTATGACCAGACTCGACAGAGATAGCACTGTCAGTGGGACTAGTAGGGCTACACTTACATATGGCTCTTTTATTAGCACTGCCAAAGAAAGCTCTCTCCTGACTCAGCAAAATAATGAACTGTCTCTCCTTCATTGATAATGATGGTCTTGTGACACCTAGCTATGGAAAGTTTGGAAAGGGATACAGGACTATAGAGATCTATTACTTAGCTTTGTCCAGGCTATGTTTGTTTGTGCAGTGTTTCTCAGCAAGCATCTCAATTAATAAGAGCTCTGGATTAAAATGGCTCTGAACTGTTGTGCTTGCAGGGGTAGGTGGTGCACTGGAAAATGATGACCCTTCCAAGATGGTTATGGTATTATCTGCTACAAATTTTCCCTGGGACATTGACGAAGCTCTCCGACGGAGACTGGAGAAGAGGATTTATATACCTTTGCCCACAGGTATGTTTGATAAGGCCATTTTCCTTTCCTCTCTTTACAAGATGAGTTTAGGATTACTGCAGGACTGTTGTGAGAAACCCTGATGGTTTTTGATGAGCAGTGTAATTCAGGGGTTAATCATTTGTCTGGATCGCTTTATTTTTAAAGAGAGTGAGAAAAAGAAAAATACTGCTTGCTTGGGGGCTGAAAAACAAAGAGCTGTGGCGTTTCATTTCAAGCTATTGATGGGTTCTTATATTTTGAAAGAGAGTTAGTTTTAATGAGCCTGGAATTATTTTAAATGTTTAACAGTCAGTCCTTGAGTGATCATCAAAGGCAGCCTTTGGACATGTTCACAAATATTGCAAATGCACTCCATGCCCTTGCAGACAAATGGAAAGAAGTGGATCCATGAATTTTCACTTACAGGCTTAGTTCATTGCAAATCACTGCTTGCTTGCCTTTATTACTGTGCTTCCAGTCACTCAGAATGCAGCAGGCTGATTGCTTTCCTGCCCTAAGACATCTCAGCTTGTATTGTCTTTTCTAGCTGTCATTCACCTGTCCTATTAATTTTGAGATTCCTATCACTTGAAGTTTGCATAGCTCTGTCTCTTCTTGGTACAGGGGATGCCTCATCTCCCTGCATGAGCACTCAAGATAACAAGATGCATGTCCGTGGTGACAGTGGTTGTGATTGAGTTTAGCAGGTCTAAGGACACTTAATAGTTCTACAGCTTGTCTTTGCAGCTTACAGGCAGTAGCAGCTCCTAATAGGATGCCTGTCTTTATGACCAATTAGTTTAAAATCTTATCAGCTCTTCCTCTTGTTTCTAATTAAACCAGATTGTTTTTTAACACAGTGTATTACACCCTGGACAACATAGAAGTTGTGATCTGGTTTTATTTCCAGTCTTAGTTTCTGTTGTATCTATTCCACAAGTAAGAATGTTGTGCTGCTCTGGGCAAGTCTGAGTGATGCTTTTATAACTGTGATGTGTGATTTGATGTAGTCAGGCATTTGAACTGAAAAAGTGGTATGGTAGCATATATACACCTGTATATTGTGGAATTTGATGCAAGCATATATTCTGTAGTGTTTAATTTTCAAAATGCTGCACGGACTTGCTTAGCCCCACAGCAACAATTAGAAGAATGTTCCCTGATGCAGGATACTCACTGCAGGTATGCTGTGTGTACATTGTGCTCTCTAAATAATAAATCCCCGTTTTATAGCTAGTGCCAGTTGTGTGTGATGGATAACTGTGCTCTTGACAGTTCTGCAAAGCACACAAAACCAGGAGCTCTAGACAAGCTTTCTATTTTCTTTTGTATTTCTCCTTCCTCAAAAGTTAAAAAAAAAAAAGAATTAAGGACATCAATGAATAAAACATAATGTGTTTTATTGGACATTTCTTGAAGACTTTTAGCCTTTCCTACTTCATCTGTTGTGGTTGTCCTTTTTTATAGGTCATAAAAATTGATCACTTGGGGAACAAAAATGCTGAGCTGGTGTATTTTTCCTGCACAGTGAAAGCCAGGAAACCAGTCATCCTCTTCTTTCCCACCGTTGTGCAGAATAACATGGAGACCTAAGCTGTCAAATGTGAATTCCCTCTTACAAGCTTAGGCTGCTTAACATATGTACCCAAATGCACAGATGCACATGCCCTCTGCAAGAGAAATGGTTAATTGGCTGCGTAAGTGCTCATTTACACAGCTGCTTATCACTGTGCACATGCTGCATCTGGGTGGGAAAGTGGGATACCAGGACATTAGTATTGAAAATATATTAATATATGTTTATTGTATTAATGTGTCTGTTTTCTATCAGGCTTCAGCTGATTTCTTGAGTCCCAACTGAGTAAAGTGCTTAAACATATGCTTAAAGTTCAGCCTGTTGTTAAGGGGTTTGTGCCATCTGAAGCTCTTTTAATAGAATCCTTATTGTAGTTCTAATGACACTCTATGAATAATATGCAGTCAAACCCTTGAATAGGGAGTGGATCCAAAGGGATGTGAGAAGAAACAGACATTTATGGGATTGTGCCTTTGTGCCATTGGGTAATATGTGACCAAATGCTTTATCACCTGAGACATAACAGACGTTTTTAATGACAGATCACTTTGACAAATATCTCTCAACCATGCTGTTTTAATATACTGCATTTAACCAAATACTTTACTGTATTTGATTGCACACTTCACTACGACTTTTTCTCTCTCTTTTCTTATATTGAACTCTTTTGATCATACTTTTCACTGAAAAATCTAAGTTGTGTTTACATCTTTTTTTAATGTAACTCTTGCCAGTCTTCAAACAAATATTTTTACATTCTAGCAAAAGGCAGAGCAGAACTACTTAAGATTAATCTTCGGGAAGTAGAACTAGATCCTGATATCAGCCTTGAAGAAATTGCTGAGAAGATTGAAGGCTATTCTGGTGCTGACATCACTAATGTTTGCAGGTATTTCATTGCCCTTAATTTGCAAATAGAGCTTTGTGGAAAGTCATCATTTGCATTATATGATAAAAAGCAATACCCACTACAGCTGAAGCCATGCTCACAGTGTCTGTGTTTGAGGCCCAAATGTATTTACTGTATTCACATATTACTGTCATGTGGAGTGGTCCAAAGACCATGAAGGCTTTCTGTAAGATGTGGTTTTCCTGGATCTGAAGTGAAAAAAAATTATCTGAGCAAATCTTGTGTTACAATTGTGTTACAATTGGCTGCATTTACTGGAGCTGTCTGCATTTGTTAATGCAGTGCAAAGCAGATTGGTTTGGGGTTTTTAAGTCTTATTAGTTTAAGAGCTAGAATTCTGTAATCCAAAAAATTCCTCTCACAGAATACTTCTTTGGGAATTCTGTATGTTGGATATTTGCACAGCCTCCAGTGCAGCAGAGTCTTGGTGTCTGCCTGAATCTTCTAGGTGCAAGGGAGATATAGATTATAATATCAGTATTTAATTTATTTGCATCCTGTTCCCAAAATTTGTTTCATTTTTTACAAATCAGTCTTTTCTGGTGAAGGATAGGTATTTGAAGAAACTTTTCTGAAGGAAGTCTGTGTCCCTTAAGAATCTTGTCAAGAGAAACTGATCCTGTAAGAACATGGCTTGGGAATCTTTTTTCTTTTTCCCCTGCTGCCTTTCTGAAAATGTGAAATCACTCCATGTATTTGAAAACTCAGTGTGTGTCACGTAGTAGCAAAATTACCTGCTCTCCCTAAGGCTTGTGTTATCCCTTGCTGGGAAAAACCTGGGGAAAGAGAAATGTAATTCCAGACTGCCTGTGGGCCACGGTGTGAGAAAATGGGCAGTGTTCTTCAAGCTGATGGGCCAGGCTGACAGGATCTGAGCTGGGCAGGAGTCACAGAGCAGACAGAGCATGAGGAGCCACAGGCACTGATGGCCTCAGCACTGCAGGGCCATGTGATGCTGCCTCTCATGCCTCCTGCTCTGCCCTTCACACATCCAGGTGCTATGGACAATCCGGCAGCCAAGCTGGGTTGCACTCTTAACCCTTGCTGACTGTCCTTTGGGGCTATGCTGCAGGGAGAAAGTTGAAGTCTAAAACGAATGCAGTATAAAATACAGACTACTTTTAAAAAAAAAGTCTTTGAGTTTGTCTCCCACCCTGCCCTTTTCTTGTCCAAAGTTGTAAAATTTCATCTCCATGAATCACTGTAAAAGGTTTTCAGTTTTATAGTTTTAATTATCTCTGCACATTTACCATATGCTTAAATGGGTTTTGGTGCCAATGCATTCTTTATGTTGAATTAACGTAGTGATCTGGGAACATGGAAGCTACGAAAGATGTGAACTGCATCTTCTATGCTAAATAAATGCTCTCTTAAGTGTTCCTGCCAGTGGTTTCTAGCAAGAGTATACAATCAAAATTCATAGGCTTACAGCACATTCTGCTAGCAATTAGCTCCCATGCATTGTCCTGTGTTTCCAGGGATGCATCTTTAATGGCAATGAGAAGACGTATTAATGGCTTAACTCCAGAAGAGATTCGTGCACTTTCTAAAGAAGAGCTTCAGATGCCGGTTACCAAGGGGGACTTTGAGCTGGCTCTGAAGAAAATCTCCAAATCTGTTTCTGCTGCAGACCTGGAGAAGTACGAAAAATGGATGGCGGAGTTTGGATCTGCTTAATCTCAGTGACAGCTTTCCTTTGCTGGAGTTTTATGGTTTTTGTTGTTCTCACTTTCAAAATGAGTTAGAAATCTTTTTAAAGGTTTAATAAAAGGTCTGCCTCTGCCCTCATCCCACCCATTTCTGGTGACAGGATCTTTTAAGCTATTTGCCTTTAAAGGGAATGAACAGAATAATGAGCTGATATTGTAAAAGGTATTTTATCTCTGAAGTAGAAAAGTAAGACAAACGGTAAGGGAAAAATCATACTTCTGAGGGTAGTCTTTTTGTTTTTCAAATGAAGAGCAGTGTTACTTAACTTCCTCCTAGTCATTTTTTATGACTGGATTCAATAAATCAGCTGGGGCATGTGACTCCAGAAGAACAGACAAGGGCTTGCTGTACCCCCTGCTCTTAAGTGCTGCTTCTGCCTCCCTTGAATGTGGCATCCAAGTTATTATTCTTTCTCTCTGTGCTCAGATATTCAGAGCAAAACCTGTGGATTAATTGGCATTACAGAGAGGAAATGAGAATCAGTTTTCCATCAAGACATGGGCCTGACTCTCCTCTCGTGTACTTCTATTTGGAATTAATGTCACTTTAGACTGTTACCAGTGTTACCTGCAATGACTTCTGATGGAAATGAGAGCGAAAGAAAAAGGCATGGATTGTTCTCAGTCTGGTTTATGCTTGTTCTCTGAACATAGTTTGAACCTGTTTGACCAGTAGGCACTTTGACTTAGGTTATGACTTGCACTTTTATGCTTATATACTCTCTTGTGCTTTGTCTGTGCTATCTAAATGTAATTGTTATTACTATTATTATTATTTTAGTACTAAGAGTTTAATACAGTAAAGACACTAATATCAAGGCTGTATTTAAAACATAAGACTGTCCTTAAAACAACTGGCTGTGAACTTCCACTTCTGATTAGATATGAACATTTTCCTAGCATTACTAGGCAATGAGACTTGTACCTGTTTATGTTGTAGAACTGTTCATGCTTAATTTTATTTTTTTTGGTGAAGATTTCTTAAAAATGTATAAATATTACTGCTTTAGTAATATTTAGAAAATAATCTGTATGATCTCATTTATGTTCTTAACTGTTTCTTCCCTTCCCTCATACAAGTGCAGTGATGAGAAGGGTTCTAAAGTCTAGCATGAGAAATCCTCTCTAGAGTATACCTGTCACACTGACTATATGAGCTTTTCACAGACTCAGCCTGTGAGCCTGGCACATGGAGGTTTCCTGCAGTAGGAATGTGGAGGAGTGGTCAAACAACCAGATTTACAGAGAAATATGCAAGCTCTCAAGTTTTTTGTGATGTTGTGAGCTAGGCCTTAAGTATCTTGGTTGATGTGAATTGCCCTGCAGCTTTGCAGGTATTCAACCCATCAGCTCTCTGCTGAGGCTCCTGGTGGCACAGACAGATGTAGTGAACTGGAGTAAGAAACACACAGCACCTCTTATTGAATGGGAATATAAATATATCCTTATTTGTTCCTTTTTGTTACTTCACAGAAGTTCCCAATAATGTCAGTAATTCAGAACACTGGTCTCTTGGGCCATGACATGTTAACCACTAAGGCAAAAACCTTATATCACATACTCAGTTTGCTCAGGGAAGTGGTAAAAATCACCATCCCTGGAAGTGTTTAAAAATGTGTAGATATGGCACTCGGGGACATGGCTTAGTATTGAACATGTCAGTGCTGGCTTAATGGTCAGATATGATGATCTGAGAGGTCTTTTCCAACCTTAATAGTTCTATAATTCTTCCTGGGGAATAACTGGACCTTTTTAGAGAGAAAGCTCTGAAAATATTGCTATAGACTCATTTTTTTCCATATGAAGCTGTAGGCTGCTACAGTTGTTCTTTGTTTGTTTGTTTGACTGCAGTAGAAATTAGTAAAGCTACACGAATCTTTTGTGACCAATGCCAGATTAGCACTATGGGATCTCTCACTAAAGAGGCCATTGCTGCCCAA
This sequence comes from Pseudopodoces humilis, assembly GCF_049639895.1. Taxonomy (NCBI): domain Eukaryota; kingdom Metazoa; phylum Chordata; class Aves; order Passeriformes; family Paridae; genus Pseudopodoces; species Pseudopodoces humilis. The sequence continues at coordinate 67,798,981 of NC_142201.1, forward strand.
GGAGCTTAATCTACACAACCAAGATGTAGAAGGGAGTTGACATGAATGCCAGTAACAGCTCTACTCAGCTGTCCAAGAGAGGTGCTGAGATTCAGCAGTTGCTGCTTAGTAGGGTCTATGTACCAGTTTGCTCAGTTTCACATTGCAAGCAGCAGTGACCTTCCTGCTGATGAAAGCACAGCACTTGGTGTAAATGTCAGTCATTAGCTCTTTGATGAACCTTCTACCTTAAGGCATTAAACTTCCCTCTTGGCTATTAAGCAGAATTCACTGTACTGGGCATTCCCTTTAGTAGGAATTATTCAGGTGCTGCAGTCTTTTTCTCTAAAGGTCATGGTTTCTACCCCAGAAATGTTTTTACTGTACAAGTCCATTCATCCTTTACAGCTGCAGAACAGAAAAGTGGAAGTTTTCAGGCAGTAGATGTTTCTGATGGTTGTGCCCAGCATTATTGCTGTGACTTGGGGCCTACTAGATTGGGCACCCCAGAAGACCAAGACCATCCCTTCCCTGCTGAGACATTTCAGGAAAGGGAGCTGTCCTTGCTTGCTGACCCTTTCATCTTTACCAAGTCATGCTGGCACACCCACCTGGTGTGCTTGGAGACTGGGTTATTAACTCCAGGGGAGCCAGCATTGGATGCAACAAGGAGCAACCCAGGAAGGAAGGGCAGCCAACAGTGGCAGCAGCTCAAGGCCCAAAGGATGAGTTTATGGCTCAAAGTAAGACCAGTTCATGTCCCACTGGTGGAAAGCCTTTTGTAAGCATATTGGATTTCTTGGAGAGCAATGTACGAGCATGTCACAGCCTGCTGTGACACTGTTCAATCTGTGCCTGTTGGGGTATGGAGATCGTCCACACACGTGGGGATACGCACACACAATAGGTGGTGCTTCAATAGTTGTACCTAGATTACATAAAAAACATGTTTTAGAGCTGTGTTTACATGTTTTCTAAACATCTGTGAAGGCCCTCTTGGGTGGCACTGTTAATTTTTGTACAGTACGTGATCTGGTTGTATGAAGTAATAAATGTGTCCTAGAATCTGTCTGTCTCGCTGGAGTGGGGCTGTGAGTGCTTTGCTGCTAACTGCTTCCAAAGGCTGCCATACAATGTGGATCTCTTCAGTATGTCATGGTGCTCTTTCACCAATGTCCTGAATGGAGAGCAGTTAAAGAAGAGTCTGGGGTTTTTGGATAAAGCTGTCAGCAATGCTTTCTCTCTAAATTGGCCTTTTGTTGCCACAAGCTATAAAATGGAGAATTCTTCAATGCCCAGCACATGGAAGGGAGGGTAGGGGAGAGCAGAGGCCCCAGCAGATGTTCAGTGTTAGCACCTGATTCAGACCTCAGAGCCAGGCAGCATTTTTTATTACTTGCCCCTGGGCTGAAAGTATAATCAGGCTCCAGAGAAGCTGTATCATCAGCTGCCTGCTAACCAGGAGATTTTCAAGAGCAAAACTTGTATTAGGAAGGAGCTTTCAAACTTGGAAAGAGACACCATGTCTCCTGAGACTGAGTTGATTATTTGAATTTTCTCACTAACTTCCTTATGAAAGAATGGAGTTTCCAGTGCTTCATAACACTTCAAACATGAAAGAGCGAACAAGGGAAATGCTGATCAGGTGATTTCAGGAGAGGTCAAATCTTTGCATAGAAAGTTCAGCTCACCCCAGTTTAAAAGAGACTGAAATAGCAAAGGTGCACTGACTTGTTCTGATCATGGGAAAGATGAAAGAGCTTGTGTGCCGTAAAGAAGTCCTCTATCAAATGAGCAAAGACTTCATGGTACAATCCAGGCATGAAGAGGTGTGTAAGCAGACAAAGAAATAGTGATTTTTTTAATTGTTTTTTTTTTTTTAATCTGTTGTGGGAATAAGCCGCCCTCAGATTGTGAATTGAGATGTTTTTTCAGAGCTGTAGTGACAGATAAGTATGTGATGAACATGCAGGTGACACTGTGCTGCCGGGGAGCAGGCAGGGAGCCTGGGAGTCTAGAGCTGTGCATGGTGTGAAGTGGGTGTCAGCAGCAGGGCAGCAGCTGAGCCCCCTCTGTGTGAGCTGTCCACCAGGCAGCACTGTGGTGCAGAGTGGAGCCAAAATGGACAAGAGTAGGCTCAGTAGTGCTCTGATGGAATAAAGCAGACTGCTGTTGATAGCAAAGGTAGGGCGATGGTGCAGTTCAGAGAATGTCTCATGCGGCCATTTCCCTGTGCGTGTTAAGGGTTTCACTAGAGCACTCTATGAAAGCTTGGCTGTCACTGTGAATGCCTCAGTCACCTGTGTTCAGAGCCCAGCTGCCACACATCACAGCTAACAGAGCTGCAGCGGGAAGTGGTGTTCCTGCATCCTACAGCACAGGAACATTTGATCCTCTCTGCCTTCTGATCCTGCCTGGTTTTGTGTGCTGGTTGTGACCTGTTCTTGTGACCCAGTTACTACATACATGGTGGTTCAGTACCTTTAATAGAGGAGTTTCTTTTGTGCAGTACAGAGCTATCTTTTCATCAGCTGAAGTGCCATGCTTCTACACATGTCTGCATGTAGTTGTCTTGGAAACATTCAGGCAATTTTCCTCTTCTTTAGAAGGCCTCAGCTAGCATTAAAAGCAGATGGGATGAAATGTCTTGGCTAGCCTGGTTGCCCTATGCAAGAAAACTTACCTCAGCAGCCAAGTAGGTGCCACCAGGAAAGTTCTGGCTTTGTTATGAAGTGGCAAAGTGTGGGGATGTTCCCACTCCTACTGCACAGGCAGAGTTAGGGTTGTATCATGTCCATACTCTGTTTCATGGCTTTGTGTATTTGTGATTTCTTTGCTGCAGGAGGAACATTTTTCTCAGAGTTAGGGGGAAGCCATTGGGTATTTGTTCAGTGTCTGGGTTAGGATTTTGGAGATCCCATGATCTTGTTGATACATGAAGCAACTGAACTCATTCTCAGGATGCCTATTTTTGGAGAAACTCATCATGCATCCTGCCTGACTGTCTGGCTGTACAGTAAGCAGCATAGCTTTGTGTGAACTCAAATATAATATCTAGAATATTTGTTTGACAAAGAGAGAAATTCTTACTGCCAGTTTGCCACTGTATTGTTCTCATTTGTAAGCAGCCCCTTGTATACATTGTTTAATTGAGGTAAAAGGAAATGTCTTGGAATTAAGATTTTTTTTAACTTGACTTTGGAGAGCAAGAAAGGTAGAAAAATATTTGCCTAGAGGAAGATACAAGAGTACTCAAGACATAGAGAGCTGAAATTTCTTCTTTTTGTGGCTTTCCTTTTTGTCTAGCAGCTGCACTGCTGGGCTGTGCTTTCTGTTTCCAATTTGTTTTGAAATAATTACCATTGTTTATCCATCTCTCAGCCTTTGCAGATGATTTGGTTCCAAAAAAGAGCCCTCTTTTGCTTGGCCGTTGGTGTTCTGGCACAGCATGTTGTGTGACATCTGACGGAACAGGCTGATGGCGTGAGATCTTCCTTGTGAGGGAAAGGTCACCCAAATGGTGAAGGTGTTCATCTGTGAGATGAACAGCATAGAATACCAATTGGACTGGCGGGAGCAGAAACCATAGCAACTCTGCCCAGGGTTTATAAATACAAGCAAGAAGAAAAGGGGAATACCCTCAAGGAAATGCTGACAACACCACAATATGCATATTGATAAAAGTGTGGGTCTTTGCGTCTTCACCAGTGAGGAGAACCTACATAAGAGGGTGGAAGCGGCTCAAAGGAAACCAATTGCAGGCACTGCCAACAGATTTCATCACCCAGCCTTGTTGCTTTAAAACTTGTCAATGTCCAGGGGCCAATTTGTTACTGCTGCTACAAAAGCTGCCTTTTAGATAATCAAATTGGACTTTCTAAAAGCTTGCTGCCTGTCTTGAAGTGTCTTCAAACTCTGGCATGTGGTAGGACTGGAGCTGTGTTTGGAGGGCTAGAAGAATAAGGCAATGTTAATAGTGGTGTATTTCTGTAGAGTCCTGGGGCTTTGTTGTGCTGGGTACAATTTGGGGGTGCAAGAAGAGATGCTCCAAATGCTTGTGGGGGGCTGAGATGGTAGAAGGATAGGAAGAGAGGTGCAAGGCCTTGGGATTGGTGGAGGAGACAAAACTGTCCCTTCAGCTCCCAGTTCCCAACCCTAAAGCAGACAGTAGTGTTTTTCAGTTGCTTTTGATTTGCAGCCCCCTAGAATTTTTTGTACTGAGGCTGAAGATCTCTGTGTTGTGAATTAAATAGTGCAAGTTTGTTTTTCTTAAATACCTTTTGCAGACCCTTAATAGGTGCTCCTGTGGGCTACAGATGATGCTCTGAAAAGCACTGGCCCACATCATCCTAAACTTGCCTGAATTTCTTACGGAAAAGAGTCTATAATGGATGGTGTTGATTTTATTTTCTACTTGTTAGTTTGCTCAGAAAGATGAAGCTCAGTGAATGTGAGGTGCTTCTGGGGAGTTTATTTACAGTGTGTTTTCTTCTGTGCAGATTAGCATTTCATCAGCATATGGCACAGCCATTTAAAATAAATATTTGGCTTTCCTTAAATTATGCTTGTGTAGAAAGGTCCCTGAGTATGCATATATGTCCCTCTGTTGTATCTAATTAGACATTTCTACCATGGTGCTGGGGGACCAGACTCCTTCCCTCTTGCCAAGGAGCCAAGAGCTGCTTCTCCCCTGCCTGAGCTGTGTGCCTCAGCTCTGGGGGAATGAGGCAGGCAATCGGCCCCTTCCCTGTGGGGCTGCCACCCACACACCGGTGCCACTGCCAAGTCAGCCTCCCTCCCTAGACCCTTGGCATTCAGATTTATTTAAACTGGGAACTGCCTAGCTTAAGCAAATGCTTGGCCCCACATCCAGGCTCCCCTCCTTCCCCGGCCAAGGCAGCTGTGCTTTTGCAAAACAGCCCCGAGTGAAGCCTGGGGGAGCAAACTGTGCGCAAAAGGCTGGGGAGGAACTCGGGCAGTGTTGGGGTAGGATGGGATGCTGGGCTGCAGCCCCATTGCCACCCCAGTCTGGGCAAGGGAAATCAGTGGTGAGGAGAGGGAACAGCATTCCCTCAGGCATGCAATATAGATGTGGATGGGAGAAGAATAGGAAACTTATTTTAAAACAAAGGAACAAATGACAAACTAATCAGTTTTAAGATGGACTGGAGCCTGTAACCCAGGAGGCCTTTTACATCTCTTTGGCATATCCAGATGTTTTGTTTTCTCACAGATGATTTGGAACTTGTTTCCAATCTAAGTTCTCACTCGATTTGTATCCATCTGATCTTGTGCTGATAATGCTGTCTAACAAATACTTCTCACTCCCTGATATTTACATCCCTGAATGCTTTTGTAGACTCACCATATAAAGCAACACCTTGTGCTTTGTTGTACTGTAGAAAGTCCTTCAGGCTCTTGTATAAACTGGGTCCTCCTCAGCACCCTTCCTTTCTGACTGAGCCTGTTCTTTATTTAACACAGATCATCAGGAATGTACGTGGTGGGTCCATAAGCCACACACAGCAAGTTACCCTGTAAGGCAAAGAAAAAAAGAAATTGCTGTCATGGTACATTCCTGTAATCAGTCAAATAAACCAAGTATTTTGTTTTATGACCTGCAGGAGAGCAGGAGATTTAGGTATGTTATTATTGCACAGCATACAGGCCTCATTAGATAACTGAGGTGTTCACAGGCAGTGGGATGCACAGGGAAGTGGTGGAAGTGCAGGAGCTCTGCAGACAGCAGCAATAGAAAAGATGTGGATATTCTGTTTGCAGGGGATGTAGCTGCATGCACCCACATGGTTGGAGACCACAGCATTTTTGTGGATGTTTGGATGCTGCCCAGACAAAGGGGAAGAAAATACTTGGGACCAGCTAACACACTCCGGGGATCCATGACCACCAGTAACCAGGGATGAATGTGTGTAGGAACAGGATGGACAGCAAGCACCTTCTGCAGTCTCCCTGCCCCTGCCTTTGTCTTGGAGGCTAGGCACTCACACTCAGGTCCCCACTGCCATGAGTGCCCAGTCACTCTGTGCAGGATCCTGCTGGTACAGGATTCTCCAGTGCCTGCTCCTTGTTTTTGAGCTGTCCAGATGCAAAACCAAACTGCAGCCTCCCAAAGAGCTGTAAAGCATTTGGCACCAGAAACCCTATTATGTAAAAAGTGAACCCACTTAGACTTAGTCTGTTCAAGAGACTCCCTTTGTATCTGGTGGTGGCTCTTACAGCTAAGGTGGGAATAAAACCATTGCTCTTCTGCTCCTCAGTGACGGGGCTGTTTTGTGGTTTTTCTGTTGTGTTGCTCTGCTGGGACTCTGTGAGTGTGCCAGCAGCCTGCAGTGGCTCTGTGTAGACAACACAGCTTTGCTGCCTGGTGACCCTGGCAATACAAAGGCTTTGTCTCCCATTAGAGACCCAGCAGTTCTATTTCTCAAAGACTTCTTCCAACCAGAGGTATTTTATACCATGTTTCAACTCTCGGTCCTTTCGACAGAAGTTACCTGCAGGCTGCCTGGCCAGTCTTTTCCTCTAATGGTACAGGCTAGTTTTAAGAAGACAAAAAACTGTCACACTTTAGAAAAAACACCTGGCCAGGTTTGGTAAAGGACAGGAACACAGGAATAAGGTTGTGTCTGAACCCACCACACAGCTCCCCAAATGGGAGTCACACTTACTTGAGATGGTGTTGAACATGATCAGGGAAGGACCATGGGACAGGATGAAGAAGAAATAGGTGATAGGAATTCCTGCTGCTGAAGCTAGTCCTGGGACAGTGATGGAGCTACCCAAGTGAGGATCCATGGATGCTTTACGGGTATGAGTTTGGAACAGACTCATAGTTTATATGGCTTTGGTTGTTAAATTGTGATTTCTCATAGCTTGAGTTTTGCTAACACTCTTCTCAAGGGAGGGGGACAGAGGGTCCCATGAAAGGGGTATTGCTGAGGCCATTGGTGTGAATGTGGGCACTGCATCTCTTCAGAGACCTGTGCTGTGCAAGGTGCCGGACAGGCACGCAGGAATGATAACCCCAGCCTGAACAAGAAACTGGGGACACCAGTGAGACAAGCCAAGATGGGCAAAGGAAGAGGCAAGAGCAGTGGTAGGAGATCCATCCCATCATGGGTGCAGCCAGGATGTACTGAGCTTGTTGCTGTCCCTGATGCTTGTTAGCAGCCCTAGAGATGGTGTCTTCAAGGGCTGAGGTCAAACACAGCCTTTGCTGAAGGAAGCTGTCCAGACTGCAGCCATAGGATGGTTTGCAGTTTGGCTGGGTAGCTCCCAGACTCAGCTGGGTCATTGTGGCTCAAGGGCAGCTGGAAGCACGGACAGTCTGCTCTTTGTGAAGATGAAGTTGGGACCATTTCCATCTGCTCCCAAAGAGAGATGGCGCAATATATCCTGGCTTAGCTTCCCAAAGGTTTTCTGGTCCCACCAGGATTTTCCAGCTGCTGTTGCTACACTGCACAGAGCTGGACCATTTGTGTCTCCAGTAAGCTCTGCTTTTCAGCTTCAATTTTAACCTTGAGACAAACTCATTCTTTTCTTAAGAACTGATTTAGCATGCCATGAAACAAATGTTCCAGTATCTCCTCCAGTCTCTTAGGACTCATTGCAAATTTACACTTAAGCCTTGTTTTTTATTGAAGCCTTGGAGTTTTCCATGTAAGAGGAATGTGCAGGTATTTAGTGTGCAGAACCCAGTTGCTCAGCCAGCAGAAATCCCTCAAACAATGTTTTATATGCCATGTACATGGAGTTTATAACCCCTTTAATTTAGGGTTCTTGAGATGTGGTGTCCACACTGGATTGATAAATACTGAAATTTCTTAAGAAGCAGAGAGGCTGTGCAGCATAAGGGCTCAGCTGGAAGGGATTCAGAGTCCTGCTGAGCTCTGAATTCTTGAAGACCACTTGACTCCTTGATCCAACAGCAGCGTCCCAAATGCAGCCATCTGCAGAAATGTGTCCTTTAAGAGAGTAAGAAATTGTCAGGGAAAGAAAGGGTTCAAACTGCTTTCAAGATTCATAAGCCCCTTGAGGAAGTTTTAAGAGCTGGAACAGCTCAGCAGTTGCTTTACACGCCCAGCAGCTTTCTGTTTGTGCATCTATCAGCCGTAGCTGGGGGCTGGATGCAGCTCCTGGCCTTGGGGCTGGGCTCAGGCACGTGCCTCTTGCTCAGAGCAGCTTCAGCTTTAAAGCCACTGCAAAGGTTTGTGTACAAAGTGCTGACTGCAAACATCCATCATGAGGAAAACCAAGAGGAATGTGATGCACCAGGCTTGTTTAGAAACCGCAGATGATTTACAAAGTGTGCTTAATTGGAAGTTTCTCTTTGCGGCTTTCTGACGTGCTGTTTTTCTGATGCAGACATGTAGGAGTCTTTTAAAAGGTCCATGTTTACTAAAGAGGAGTTGCATAATTGGGGATATATTTATGAACTGTATATGTGCAGGATAGGGAAATGACCTGAGCAGCCACAGCAGTGCAGGGAAGGGTCTGGTTGTCTCAGGGCATCACCAGCTGGGTACGAGGGACCAGCATCCTGTTCTCTGGGTGGAAGAAAGGGTTTCCTGTCCTTATCCCATGAGCATCTGCTCCTAGTGCTGGGACTGTGGTTAGGAGAACATGGGGGAACTGAGTGCCTCCACAAAAAGGCAGTAAGGAATAGAAGAGAAAGAAACACACTCTGTGAAGGAAGGTGCTCAGAATGAGGGTCGCTACATTTTTAAAAAGAAAACTTCCTGGGAAGTTAACTTGGCATTTTTCTAAAAAGTCTATTTTTAAATCGAGTTTCAAAAAATCTTTAAAATTCTAGAAATTTTTGAAGAGGGAGAGGATATACCATTCTTGGTGTCCACACTGGGGAAGGCAGAAGGAAACAGGCTCGAGTTAACATATGGGATATTTGTGTTAAACATCAAGGGAAAAAAGCAAACATCCCTACAGCAAAAATTGAAAGTGTTGTGGAGACACCACTCCAGCAAGATGTATCTGGACTAAAAATTGTTCCCCACAAACAGCACCGGAGGAGCCATCCTGCCTGTGAGCAGGACAGTGGACTAAGCAATCATCTGGACCTAGTTGTGATGAGTTCTGCAACAATTTGGGCTTTACATCCTTTCCCCCCACTTCTCCTGTACACCAAAGACATGAGTTTAGAGCACTGCTTCATGCTCTGGCACCCACCAGCAGAGGCAGAGGGAGAAGTTCAATTTCAGGGATCTGATGACACTTTTTCACACCAAGCTGGATGGGTATTTCCATGCTGGCCAGTGTGGAAATACTGGGGCTATTCTGACATTCATCAGAATAGCCCCATTCATCCCTGTGCTCCACAGTCCTTAAGGTGTTCACATGGCAGCAGCCTCACAGCACGCATCCTCACATCCACCTCTCCCTCCCTACATCCCCCCCAGCCTTAAAAGTGACTACTTGGCCTGTTTATAGTTTATTAATGCTTTAGGGACTGAGCTGCTTCCCCACCACAAGGATTTTGTCCAAGAGCATGATGGAGAACAGGAAGAAAAGGCGTATAAAACAAAATGTGGGATTCTAGTTTTTGTGAAGGTAGATTTTGTTGCCTCCCACATTGTATTTGGGCAAACTCACCTCAATTTCCATCCACTAGGTAATCCTGCCTCTATCCTGACATGTAGAATTAGCATCCAATCTTGTCTCAAACACGTCAAGAAGTGCACTATCTGTCACTCGCTGTGCAATTTTCTCCAGAAGGTTAATGTCCTTATGGCTAAAAAGTGTGCCTGATTTCTAATTCAGCTTGGCATGTTCTCCAGTGCCCATCATTGTCTATCTGTGGGCCTTTCTCAGACTTAAATTTTTTGTGCCTTCTTAGCATCCCATATTTTCTCTCCACACATGTACTTATAGACATCATAAGATCACTTCTCAGTTTTCTTTCTGACAAGTTACAGAGGCTGACCTCTAGAAGTCTCTCCCTGGAAGTGATTTTCTCCAGCTCTCAAACCATTTTTTATGTCTCTTTTCTGTACCCGCTACAATTTTTTGATGTACTCTTTTAAATATGGCACCTCAGCAGGATGCAGTGCTATAGTGTCAACCTGACCAAGGACGTACACAGAGATAAAATCACCTTCTATTCCACTTCACAGTCCTGTTGCTTATGCACTGAAGGACCAAATTAGCTCATTCTGCTGCAGCAGACAAAAAAAATAGACCCTGTATTTGAGAACCAGAAGGCCAGATAGCGGTATTAAAAAGAGATAAATGGAGCCAACATGAAAGCAGAATTACAAACCAGGGCAGGATTAATAGCACACTGTGATACTGGCCTGGACACATTACTTGAAATAAAATGCTGAGAAAACAGTTTCTTCCACTTCAGAGCCAATTGCAAGGCTGTGCTGCTGTGAAGGCTCCTGTGTGGTGGGCAGGCTGTTCTCCGGGTGCCACAAAGTGCCAGGGCAGCCCCGGGGGAGGGTGAGTGACTCCGGGTTCACAGGGCTGCGCTTGCTAAATTGTGCCCCCAGGCTCTGAGATGTGAGGCTAGCTCTGATCTTTTCCAGGCTCAGCCCACAGCTGGCTGTGGATAGAGCAGCCCTGCAAACTGTGAGATTCCATCAGGGCTCTGCACACAGGAAGGCACCCACAACCCTTTGTACTCTCTGTCTTCTGCATTCAAAATCTTTCACAGGCAGGAGGGTTTTTCCTTATTTCCCACGCCTGGTGACACTTACTGAATGCAGAGTCACTGTGTCATTTGTAAATACATTTTCAGTACACATCCTCAGCATAAGCTTCACCTTCCTGTATTAGAGACAGTGACCTGACCCCAGTTGGTCTAAAATCTTAGAGGGATCCCCTGAAGCATCTCAAGGGTAACATGCCCTGTGCCAGTGGTCAGGTATCCTGGTCTTTGAAGGCTTTCTGTGAGATAGTTCCTTAGTCTCCTTCTTCCTCATTTCTTTATCTGTGAAATAGATTTAACTCTATATCTGTAAAATAGATTTAATCCTGGGGGCTCATAAGATGCTCACATCCCATCCTAAGTTTTTTTGTTTGTGCTGCTGCAAACCCTGTTGCACTCTTTCTGTCCTCAGAATGAGAGTGACAAGGTGTATCCTTCTCCCTTGCTCACCTGCTGGTTTGGGGTCTTGACCCCTGGTGCTTGGGTACTCCAGGAACCTGGACACGGGGGGCACTGTCAGTCCTGTGCTTCCTGCATCTGCTTCTTGTTGGACACAAGTGGGAGGGTGTCCTTTCCCCAGGGAAAAAGCAAAGCCAGGGAGAGGAGCACTGGTGTATAGATACAGTTTTTGGGGGATTGATGGCCTGGAGAAAGCCTGGTGGAGGTCGCCAAGATATCTGGTACACATTGAAGCACCAGGAGATGGTGAGAGAGCTGCTTATCCAGCCATATGAAGAGAAGGCAAAGGAAAGATCCAGTTAATGCCTGCAACTGCCCTATGGGACGTAATACAAAACATGAATCTTTAGAGCACTCACATGTGTGAGAGACAGCACAGGAAATTCTGTGTAGATACATGGCATCAGTATGGCACTGTGAGAGTGGTCAAAGACTGGCACAGGCTGCCCAGAGAGGTGGTGGTATCTCTGTCCTTGACGGTGTTAAAATTTGTCATGGTCCTGATCAGCTTGCTATAACTGGACCTACTTAGAGCCGGGCTGGTACCTGATGACTTCCAGAGGTCCCTTCCAACCTGAGTTATTCTGTCATTCTCTGACACACTTGAAGTAACCTGCAGGGCACTGACAACAGGGAGACAGCAGCCACGATCACTTGAAATGGAGCCTATGCAGATGGCTTATTGGCATAGGAGTAGAATAAAATTTAATCTTCATGCAGCACCACTTTTATTAAAGAAAGCAGTGTAATCCTAGTCCATGGAGCAGCATTTCACCTTGGACAGGGGCAATGCACAAAAGGGTTGAAGGAGAGCTGTGCTAGTAATGGCTCTTGGACCAGAGGTGCCCTACAAGCACTGCTGGGAGCTCTCATAGAGGCAGCAGCTGCACCAAGGCCCTGGAGACAGAACTGGACAGACCTGGGAATTCCATAGTTGTGACCTCTTGGCCTGTGATCCTAATTAATGCTCAGATTGTTGGCAGTGGTAAAAGAGAAGATTAATGAGCCTCATTTGGCCAGATGGGGGTGATGTGAGAGATTGTATGAGGTGGGAGTCATGTCACCTCACTTCAGGTCTTTGAAGCAGGGCTGGAGCCCAGATGGCTCCTGGGCTCTCCCCTTCATCTGTGGAAGGTGCTGTGCTCCCCTTGGAGGATTGATCTCATCCTGAGGTGTGTGTCTAAGGTGTGTGTCATCCTGAGGTGTGTGTCTGAGATGAGGTGATAGTGTTGATGGTGGTATTTGGAGTTTGCTGTCTTTCTTCATCGGCTACAGAGTGGGAGTCCAATCTGGAGATTAGAGGGACAGCCATCTCAGACTTTGCCAGTGGAAACAACCCATTTTGGGGTTTCATTACAAGTGTACCTTAAGACTCCACATGGCTCAACATATCTGGGAAGGGACCAAGTCCCTGTGAGTGCCAAGCTCAGCACCAAGGTAATATACTGCCTTCATGGGATCAGGAATCAGTTTTACATGGCTAAAGCTAGAGAGGGAAGTCCAATTCCTGATGCCATGTGCCACTATCCTGAAATTCTGCTCTTTCAGAGTAAATTTTTTTCATATTGGGGAGCTGAAGAGTTATGCTTCCTGTGGAAAAAAAGAAGTGTTCACCTTTGGTGGAAAAGCAACACCTCAGCTTGTTTTGTCCTGGCCAGGCTACCAAAGGCATCCATGTGTGTCATTCTCTCCCCATTCTTTCTTCCATTCTCTGATTCCAGACACCTCCCCAAAGTCCTTCACATTTCACCTAAATGGTATCCATCATTTTGTTTGCTGACTCTTCCTCTTGTACTAGCAGTGCCTCCTCCCCCTCCAGGCCCAGCTACCACATTATGTGCTGCAGAGACTGCCTAACAAGACTTCAGAAAAGGTTTCCCTGCTATTCAAAGGCAGAAGGGCACATTGCTATTTGATTCTTAAAAGCAGCCTGTTTTTTGGTCAAGGAAAAACCTAATCTGGCCTATCAGTGCAGTAAGATGGAAAATAAAACTAAGAATGCCGAATTGCATCTAAAAATGTTGTGCTCTGTCAGTACAAATGTGAAAGGTATGTTTTGTGTCTGTAGAAATCCCAAAAGAACAATTTGGAGGATACCTACAAGTATCCAGACAAACCACTTTGCAGGAGTAGGCAGCTCATAGCTCATAGGACACATAGCTCTGTGTCCCTCAGGACTCCTAGCAAAGCAGCAATGTTGGTGACCCTGACACCCAACACACTTTCATTCATTATAAACAGCACAGATGGAAAAGCAGATCTGAGCTTGCTTCACAGGTATATTAAACAAAATGTTACTTACAGAAATTGTTCCACTATTGCAAAGCTCTTCCCGGATTTTAAACATATGATTATGCACTTTCAGCCCTGTGTAATGTCATGAAGAATTACAGTGTTTCTCCTGTTGTTCAGCATCTCACATTTGTGTAAAAACTCAGTTTTCTGGCTTTAGATCTTAGGGATGGAGTAGTGTCCTCTGCCCATGAGGTTGTTTGAGGGAGGACAGATTTTAGCTCATTTAGTTCAGCCTCTAGACTGTCCTCACCAAGTTTTCTTATTCTCCCCCTGAACTGCTGCTCAGCAGCACTTCAGCCCCGGGGCTTCTGCTCCATACCGATCTCCTGAGATGCAGGCTGCCAGCCAGCTTCAGCAGCAGCATGTCTGTGGGTCTGGCAGGTCCTGAAGCCACAGGTCACACGGGGACTGCTGATTGCTGGAACCTAGGAACTGCTCTGGAAGCTGTGTCTTGAAAGCAAAGCCTAATAAAAACTCCTCTCTTCTTGCTGCCATAGAAACTGAACAGACTGAACTTGTTACTTCTCTCATCTCCAACAACTCAACACCTGAAGTGACTTGACCTATGAAGATATTTGCATTAAGTATCACACAATTGCTGAAGAAATGGGATTGAACGGAAAAACAAAAGAGAAGAAAAACATTCCAAAGGCACTTTGAAAGCTGCTGGGCAAAGGAAGAGTTTTTGAGAAATAGAGGCATTTCTCTGGAATGAGAATCAAGGGAACAGAGAGGCCAAGGAGAGATTGTTGGCCAAGAGGAGTTCACTATGGATGTGGAAGAAACCCAGAAGAGTGGCTCCAAGCTTTGCTGGGACCCCGCAAACTGCAGGACCAGAGAGCTGCAGGCTTCATGGCTATGTTGATCCTGGACAGCATTTTACATCCAGCACCCCATTTCTTCTTCAGATAGCCATGTCAGTGTGAAGCTGCATTTCCTGGGGAGCAGCAATTGTTGCTGAAGTCCCATCTCACAAAGAGCTCTCACAGTGAGACTGCTGGACTAACCTCCAACATTCACCCCGAAACAGCCGAACCTTCCCCAGGAGAGATTATGAAACAATGAGTTGTTGGTTTATATGTTTAATGTAGTAGTAAATTAGAGGAACTCTGTATTTATTTCTGAAGTTCAAAAATGCAGATATTAGCCATGAGCCTTGACATCTTTCCAGTGATATTTTTTGCAATCCTATGGCACAGTCTGCTCAGAGTTGATCTCTTTGCTCCCAGTACATCTTTCTCATAACCAGGGAAGACTCTCTGATGCCTACAGCAAAGCCTTCAGGAGTAAACCTTCTCACTGTGCCCCGCTGACACTAGGGCCCACTTCCCTTTTGCCTCTTCTTACTCCACTATGACTCTTTGCAGCAAGCACTGCTCAGGGCTCAGCCACATGTGGTCCTTTGGAGGCTGGGATGGATAACCTGTCTGTCTGGCAGCATCCCTGAGCACTGCTGCAGCTCAGCACGATGATGACAACCTGCAGAGCAGCCTGGAGACGCTCATTAGGCCCATGTAGTTCTCCTGTTTGTCCCTGCTGGGTTTGCCCTGCCATGCCCTGAGTGATCCCAGCCAGGCAAGCATGGGCTGGATCCAGAGACTGTTTCCTGATGAAGCAATATCATTTGTCTGGCTGAAGAAGCTGCCCCACCTGCTCAGCTGGGTTCCTCCTGCCAAGGCAGAGGAAACACAGTGTGCCAGTCCCTTCTCTTTGCCAGAGACCACAAACCAGAGTGGGGCTGTTTTGGGTGGCACAGCTCAGGCAGGTCAGAATTATTCACAGACACAGGCTGCCTTTGGCAGAGTCACAATTTACTGTAGGTGTCATCTTTCTCCCTTGCAGGTACCACCCTGCCTGCTTGCAAGGGCATGGTCAGAAGCAGCAAACCTTCACCTAGGCCATGTAGCCTCTGTCTGTGCCCCATCCCTTCCCTGGTTTCTCACTCCAAACTGGGCAACATCCTGCACTAGGTGCTGGGGACTCAGCTGTGATACCCTGGTTCAATATCACAGCTCCTGGACCTGCTCCAGGATTTGTTCTTTGGGATTTTTTTCCATTGGTTTTATTTTTTTTTTCTTTCTCAAATTTTTTAATTTTGTGCTAGTTTTTTTATGTTTATTTTGTGTTTTAATTTCATGCTGGAATTGTTGGCACCCTCCCTCTGGGAGCTGGGGATACATATACCCAAGCAACTCCCACATGGACTCTCTTCTGGAACAAAAGGATTTAATTCTGAATAAGTAAGTTTAGGACTAAAACCATTTTTGCTTTACTTAATCAGCCAACTGCTCTGTACTGGTTTCTTCAGAGGTGGTTATTTCAGCCTGGTTTTCCATGAAGATACTGGATACACGTGCAATTTACTGGATAATGATGCTGGCACCACAAAAAGGTCTCCTCTGGAACATTTGGATTTTGCATAACAAATTATTCACAAACATGGGGTGCCCCAAAGTAGTGTCTCCTAAGCAAACACCTCCCAAGCACTAGGTGCTCCCTGCCTCCTGGCTGGACTAGGCTAGGAGGGCAACCATAAGTGGTTTTATTGTTGTTGGATGGTATCTTGGATCAAACATTAGGGGTTTGGGCATGGTTTTGGCATAGCAATAGCACTTCCTAAAGAGGAAACAGATGATGGTTCTTTTCCTGTGTTAGTTTTGGCATGGGTCAGTCTTTCTCACAAAATAACTTCTTAAATTAAGCTAGTGATGTTTCAGACTAGACAGGCCCTCACAGCGTGGAGTGGTGGGGGGAAGAAGGTGTATCCTGTTGGCTGTGCTCAGCTGTGAAGAGAGATGCATGCCAAACAGCCACTCAAATGCACCAGAATTATATCCAGAATAAGTCCAAGTTGTCCCTGCCAGGGGCCAGCCATGGCATTTTCCCCAAAACTCCTGTGCTGGGATGATGATGTAGGAAAGGTTGTGGATGCTCTGCTGCCTTAGGGCAGAGACTCTACAGGGACCCAAAGGCAAGTGGGGAATTCCCTGGGAGGGGATGGGAGGTGTCCTGTGGGCAAACACTACCCAAACACACATCTCTACATCTCTGGGCAAGGATCTGGCACCAACCCATCCAGAGGAAGCTCTGGGGTGTCCCCTGGAAGGATTTGGATTAATCATGCTCAGCATGGATGAGGCATGGTGGGACACTGAGGTCCAGTTCCACAGGAAGCTGCCTACCATGCTCACAATGGTAACAGGGATGTAGCTGGAGAGTACAGGATATGTGAAGGAATATTCCAAATTTCTGTCCAGTGTAGGTGCATTTTGACTTGTTCCTGTGAAAGTCACAATAAGTGCTAGTCATCTTATGATTCAACCTGCAATTTTTATCTCAGAAAGCACTACTGACTGCTGCCTTCTCAGCAGCACTCTGGTCCAGATGGTGGCAGGGGATGGGCACTGGAAGGGGCTGAGGCTTCAAGTGTATTAATTAATTTGTGGCAAATTATTTAGGGAACCGGACAAGTGACGGTCAACAAACTTTACCCATTTGTCTGCCCTACCCCACAAGCAGATCTTTTTCTCTGAGTGCCTGGGAAGGGCTGAGTTTGAGCTGCCCCAGTCACGGTGTCCCCACAGCATCGCCTGCACCTCACCTCACACTTATTTCAAAGCGATCCAGACAGACACCCAAGGTGCTCAAGCAAAATCCTGCAGTGTGCATAACAAAACTCAGGAGCCGCTTTGTTCTACACCCACCAGTTTTGTAGCCAAGTAAATAGCTCCAGGGCACAAGTGACTCGAACACTGCTTTTTCATGGCTGAAAAGTGATTCTATTTATTGAACATTTGTTTTACACTTGAGAGCTAAAAACTTCCTTTTCCCACCTCCTGCTGAAGACACAGGCACCTCCGGCATGTAACCAAGAGCGAGCTGCTTCTCTGTGGGAGAAGAGCTCAATGACTCATGGAGATTCACTCTTTGCTCAGTCTGTGGGCTGTGATGTCCATGCAGAAGCAGCTTGGTTCCTGTGGAGTAGAATCCCTCTTAAACCGCAAAGGTTTTTGATTTGGGGCCCCGTGGCATGTGCATGCAGAGAAAAGCTCAAGGACAATGAAACAGAAATGTGTGTTGGGTGCCAGCACTGCAGGTGCTCAGGCAAGGAGCTCGGTGGGTGTGCCAGGGTCAAGGTTCCATCACTGGCTACCTTGGCTTTGCTCTGAAGATGTGCAACAAGTCTTCAAGAGGATGCAGAGCTCCCCTCGCCTCAGGGATGGGATTTCACCCTCCAGGGCTTGTTCTGCCAGGCAGGGCTCCTGCTCCCCTTCCTGGTTTACTTTATGAGTAACTACCACGTGTGAGATACCATGTGTGAGAAATCCTGGCAGCACTGCTTGGCAGAAGTCAACCCATGCCACCATCCCCAGAATCCTTGCCCCAGAACTTGAGGCAAGGGGCACAAACAGAAACAGGAGGCTCTGTGTGAACATCAGGAAGCATTTTTGCACTACGGGGGTGACAAAGCACTGTCATTGGTTCTGCTGAGAGCTGCAGAACCTGCATTTCTGATAAGAATTAGTTTGTAAATAGTTGATTTAGTTACAGTCCTCTACACAGGAGAAGAGCCTTGATTTCTCAAGTTAGTCCAGAATATGCAAGGTTACAAAATATTATGTTACAATATCTGCATTTCATTTTAAACCACAAAAGTTAAACAGTTTTAAATACTATAACATAAAATGAGAACAAGCTGAAGTGGAAAAAGAAAGTGACTTGTTATACTTTCATTGCTAAAAGTGCCCCAGACCATCCTGTAATATAGTCTAAGTTGGGCATCGCTTTGTTCTGAAAGCTTCATGTTTTAACAACATTACTATGATGGTGGAAAATAATTACAGCTACAGTAGTGATTTGTACTGTAAAATTTTGGATTCTTTTATACATAATTCCAAGTTTCCATTTGAGGAAATGCATGCTGAAGAGAAAACTACAAACCATGTGTATATGCCAGGAAAATTCATTGTATATACGATAGGTTGCATTTTATTCATAGTTTATTAGTTGAAAATCATTCAGAGAACCTGAGCTGAATATGAATTTGTGTCACAGTCAATGAGTAGTGTCATGTAAATGAAGACTGGAATCATGGCTTCATAGAATTGTTAAGGTTGGAAAAGTCCTCTAAGATCATGGAGCCCATTAACCCAGCACTACCATCTTCACCACAACGCTGTTTCCCCAAGTGCCACAAACACACGTGTTTTGAACCCTGCAAAGGCTGGTTCCCCTTGTCTATGGCTGTGGGAAGCCTCCAGCTGCTGGTGGAAATATGGTGCAGCGCAGACTGGGGCTCTGTGTACCTTTTTGCCCTTAGGCTTTGTTGAAAGCTGCAGAAATGTCTGGCTGAGTGGCTGTGGAGGGAGGGGATGGGGGTGTGTCATGGTCTGGTCCTGTCCCTGTCTGTGCCTGTGGCTGTAAAAGGCAGGAGAACAAACAACGGGGCAACCACCCTGCCCAGGGCTCTGTCAGACTCTTGATGCCAGAACTTGCTGTCCATGTCCATGTAGAAGGCAGTGAATTTCTGTCTGTCTGGCCGAGCACAGGAATGCACCATGGCCCACACCCATCCCTGCCTGTGGCTTCAAAATGCAAGATGACATCGACAAGCAAAGGAAGCAGCCACCTTGGCTCACCTGGCCAGCCCAGGCTGTCGGACTCACATCTCCCTGGCACACAGGAGACACTCATTCCATGGTGTCATGGGCCACCATCAGGCAGCTGCCAGCTCAGGCAGAGCCACCACACCAGTAGGCTGGTGCCAAGAGATGGTGTCATTTTTGATTGCTTAACTCAGTGTTGGTGTCCTTGTACAAATTAGAAAGTCTCTGGCTCCATGGCTGAAGAGAGGAGTGCACCAGGCTCCTCATGCTGTGATGCACCTGGAATTGCTCGTGGCCGTGCTGCTCTGGCACAGCTTGGGTCAGGAACATGTGTGTGACATATCTCTGGTTCCACTGGTGTGCACAGCACCTTTGGGACCAGCAGTGTGTCCTTCCCACATATTTTCATAAGAACATGGTGATGTACCAATGAGATGAGCTGCTGGTGTGTTTTCTATCCTGGGGGTATAAAATTGCCATGGTGATTTCCTAATTAATTATCATAGTTAATTATTTTTCTCTCCTCTTCTCTGCTGACTTTTCAGTTTGGAAAAGTCTCCACCAGCCTTCAGCAGCACCGTATGTTGGAGATGGAAACATTGTGGCTGTGATTGCTGTTTGCTGTAGGATTGTTTTTATCCCGCACGCAGATAAAGTGTGGCAAAAGCCAGGAAGTAAATCCCGGAGTGGACTTTAGGAAAGAGGAGAAAGAAAATGCTTGTGACAGAAGATGGGCCCGAGCAGTACACCTTCACTTTGGGATGATAACGAAATTACTGCTGAAGCCAGCAAGCATTTCCAGTCCAAGTTTGTTTGCCACACACGGATGTGGGTCACCTAATGGCCTGGGCCATAGCTATTGGGGAAAGAACGGCTATAAATTATTTCTGGGATAAAATTTCTTCCACTCACCCTCTTCGATGATGTTTATGTAAGAGCTGGGGCTCCTCTGATCTATTTACTGAGGAATGATTTGCAGAAAATGCATCTCTAACAGGGCTGCGCCCTTCCTTATGTCTCTGCGATGCACGGTGTGTTCCTGTGCCAGCTCACCCCCTCACTTACGTGTGGCAGGGAGTGCTTGGAAATGAGAGCAGCCTCCCCTGCCCGGAGGGTGAGCCCACCACACTTGGAAGGCATTCACCCAATTTCTGGCATGGGCTGCATGGACATTTTCCAGGAAACGTTCAAACCATCCCCATCGGGGCCAGGATGAGGACGGCATCCCTACCGCCCGGTCACTCCGAGGTCTGGGAGCTCCCACAGGCGCTGACAGCTGCCCAGCCCATCCTTCCCTGCAGAAAGGCAGCAGCTTCAGCGGGGGAGTCTCAAGGAGCACACCGAGCGCTCTCCGGGCAGCCGCAGCTCAGATGCGATGGGCTGCAGCATTTCTGCCGCTCAGACCCCGAGGCTGCGGGCAGGGAGGCCGGCCCAGAGGTGCTGAGGGTGGGCAGCGGGGGCCAGCCGGAGCCGCCAGCCCCGTGCCCAGCGGGAGAGCGGCGGCATTCCCGGAGCGGCATTCCCGGCGTTGGGCAGGGTGCAGCTGCCCTCTGCCGGCCTGCCGCCGCACAGCTCCCGGGAACCAGCCGGGCTCCTTCCCATCCGTCCTGCCCCTGGAAGTGCGCGGGGTTGGTATTTCTGCCTGGCTTTCCCCAGGCTCGGCTCGTAGTGCGGGGAAAGGTAAACTGGCCATAGGTGCTGGAGCGCCTGCACTGCATGGAGAGGGTGAGAGAACGGAGGTGCTCAGTGCTGGTTTTCCGGCGCTTCGGTGTCCCTGGGTGCTCCTTACGCTTCTGGGTTTTCTGATGTGTCAATGTCGTCCCCAGCCATTTCTGCTCCCGGTAGAGGAGGTCTGGCTTAGTCGGATCTAAGCCGACAGTCCCTGAAATAGAATCTAAAGAGCATATTTAAATCCTAGTTTTGAAAGCAAATCTCATCCTTTGTCCCGGAGGAGAATTGGGGATGTCATGCTGGTGTGCTCAGTGTTTCGTTGCTGGTGAGCACCAGAGAAAGCAGAGGTGATGAATTCCTTCGCACTTCCCCTACATCACTGTTGGCGTTTTGGGGTCTGGAGACTCAGTGCTGCAGAACTGCATCAGCTGCAGGCAGGCAGCAGAGCATCCAGCCTGGGTGTGACCACGCAGGTGACAATGCTGTTGTCTCCTGTGGTCGGCACTGAAGACAGCTGGCTGAGTTGGCAGAGCTGGTCCTGAAAGCCCACATGTTACTTGGGTGCTCCATAATCTGGATTTGTTTACTTCCTATGGCCAAGAAGCTGAAGGACAAAGTCCCAGCTCTGTCTTTTCTCTGCTAGGTCTTCCCAAGGGATTTCTCAAGGATGCTGTGAGTGATGCTGTATCCATCCACCTCAAGGTGTGTGGAGGGATGGCTGTGACTGTAAACTGAGTTTTGAAGTTGCACTGCTATTTAGCTTCAACTGACACGAGGATGCAGTGTTACCCCAGGTTTTCTGTGAAACCTCTTTCCATGCAAATGTCAGAGCAAGGCTGGAATGAGATACCATGTGAAAAATACCAGGTTTTTTAGTGCCCAGATGGGTATGATCTCCAGCTGTGCACAATTCCAGGAAATGTCTATACAGGGAGAGCTCTGGAAATGCAGTTTTCACTTAGCATGAATGATGAGTCAAACCAGGAAGGCCAGGCACAGAAAAAGACAGTCCCTACCTCAGTGTCTGTGGGCTGTGGAAGAGCAGAGGGGCAGAAGCACTGCTGAGCCAGGATGCAGCATCCCCTGGGGATCTCAGGTCCACTATAGCATGTGGTAGCATCTTTGTGCAGGCAACTTTCTTCTATTGAACTTTGTTTTCTGTCTCTTTTTCTCCCCATTGCAGTCCTGCTCCACTGGGTGCTGGCTGGGCAATGCCATGGCATCTCCAAATTGTTGTCATCCTCAATGGAAAGTCCCCACACCTGGTGATGCCTGCAGAGCATCAGCAGCAGGAATAGAGGGAATGGGAAGTGCAGTCTGGGAATGTTAGCAGGGAAGACTAGGAACTGTATTTCTCTTGCTCTACTTGGAACAAAAAAGATGATTTAAAGTGGAACAGTCCCTCTCATGCTTTCTAATTTAATGTGATTGATGATAATTTGGTTGGACAACTACAATTCTCACAAATACTTTGGTGTCATTTTGGGGAATGGAAAAAGCATTATGTTGATTTGAGCTGCAGAATTACCAGTGGTCACTGAAGTGTACAAATAAAAATAACTCTTCCAGGATGGTTTGGGATTGGAATATTAAATGCAGCAGTGGTTGCTGCTTTCAGGAAATTGTAGATTGAGTGATTCAATATTAACTGTTTTAAACATAACTAACAATACAACAGAGTTTTAATTAAAAGTGCCTAGAACTAAGTAATTATTTTATCAATTCAAAGAGGAGCTAAAAATTACGTTCTCACCCTTTTGTAAAGCAGGACACTGTTAAAGGACGATCTTTTCTTTCTGAAGAATTTGTTATTCTGGGTCTGAAGTGGCAAAAGGACATGGGATTATTGTTTTGCCCAAGACAAAAGAGCATGGAGACTGAAAGAGAATGATGTCCCCACTCCAGTTCCTGGGCTTTGAGGCCAGGGTGTTCCAGTCTCGCAATTTTGAGAGATGCTGCAGAACCAGGATTTCCATGGAAAAGGCAGCTTTCCCTTGTTGTGTGTTAGAAGATCCCTGGCAGTGGAGATCTGGGTCCCAAGGCCCAGGTCCTGTCAGAAGAGACATATATCAACTGCTGAAAACATGTCTTCAGAACAAAATTCTTTTGAGAAGGAAAAATTACTGTTATCTCCTGCCTGGTGAAGCTCCATCAACTCCTGACAGCCTCTGGGGCTGGGGTTTGGTGGCAGCTGGCATGGCGTCTTGCCATGGCTGTGAGCCACAGGTGATTTTTGCTGGTCTAGAACCTGAGCTCGTGAGTGAAGCTGAGCATCTGCTTAAGAGCTTCAATGCAAGGACGTCTAAATGAGAGCTGGAGATTTTCTCCCCTCTTCAGACCTCACAGACATTCAGCTTTCTCCAGCCTAGCGTTACTCAGACTGCGTGGGACAATTATCCACCTAAACCTGGCAGCAACCACTTCCCTGCTCCCTTGGATTTCAGAAAAAAGTCCTTGTCCTGGATGCTGCAGTTCCCATCCCAGAGATAACTAACCTTCTGCCTAGGTGGTGACACTGCAGTAGCAAGAGTGGTGGAAAGATGAACAAAGATGCTGTTATTTATTGCCCTTGTTACTCAACTCTTGTTTATAAAAGCAAGTATTTGTAGTCACTTCCCACCATAGGGAGGCACTGATACACACTGTGTGACATTTTCTGTGGGTGCCAGACTCCTCACTTGGCTGTGCTCTCCCTTCTGGCTCTCTGCTGGGGCTAGTGGCTGTGGATAACCCTATGGATCCCACTACATGCACAATTACCCACACAGATGCCTGTGCCAGTGTAGCAAATTACAGGACAGACAGCACATGTCAGTCTCCAGCTGCAGGGCCAGCAACAAAGGCTTCCTGCAGTCAGTGCAGGTGCTGCTGCTGGAGAAGGCAGCAGCAGGGACGGGAGAGGGAGGAAAGCTTTGCTGTGCATTAGCGAGCCTTGAGCCCCAGTGCTTTTTCATTTTATGTTTAGTTTGTCTGTTTTGAACAGGACAAAAAAGCAGAGTTTTTTTGTGAGAGATGGGAAACTGCTGTTTGGGTGAGCACATGCCAAAACTTCACTGCTACAGCACAGTCCTGTGTGGGCCTCAGTGCTCCTGGGGGCTGTGGGAGCAGCTGAAAGGCTACCACAAATGAAAATGTAAAAGTGCTTCAGACTGACCCCTCCGCTCAGAGACTTGTGAGATGTTGCACATCCTCTGCCAGGCAGCGGGATGCAGGTCAGAGCTGTTCCCTCCTTCATGTGGAATCCCCACGCTGAACCCCAAGATGTGTGGGCTGCTCCCCACCTCTAGCAAGGGTGAGGGGCACGTGGGCAACTGGCCCAGCCTGGGGGCAATAACCCAGCTAGTGGGAGCATCCCTGGCCACGGGATGCTCTGGGGGAGCTTGCATCCTCAATTCCCTTGTCAGCCCGGAGCCTCGAGGTGCCCTGCAGGTGGGAAGCATCCCCAGGCAGCTTTGGTTGGGGCTGGAGGCGTCACTGCTGCAGGACTGCGCGTGCTTCCACTCTTGTCTCAGCCAGGCAAAGATCTCTGTGGACATGCTTGGCTCATCCTGCTGTGTCAGGGAAATTTTTTCAGACATTCAGCCTACATTTCTGTTTTCTTAATCTCATTCTTAATGTTCTTTGCTTAAGCCCTCGGGGCAGTAAATAGAAGGCAGTTTAGCAGGAATAGCTAAGTAGCTGTAATGAGATTTCTGCTCAGGACAGTCTTGCCTCTCTGTTCATCTGCGTCATGCCACTTCTGCTTGAGTCAGCGTCCCCTGGAGAGACGTGCCGCTGCTGAGGTCTTCCCCCAGGATTTATATTTAGTTCTTTCAAATCACAACCAATTACCTTTAGATGCCTCTCCCTCTGTTCCCGTGGCTGACTGTACGTTTTCCAGCTCCTAGCAAAAACTGGAGAGCACAGGTCCTTCCCACCTGAAGCTTGTCTGTTCTCAGTTACAGCTGCTCCTCACAGTGAGGTGGTTTCCTGCAGGTTTCCAAGTGTAGGAGTAGGGTCAGTGTATTCACTTTGACCTCAGCTTCTCACAGACACGAAGAGTGTTTTTGTAGGTCTCGAGCTTCCTTTCTGCCCTGACTCTTTCCTTTTTATTTCCAAGATTTACAAACTCATTTAAGTGTTCTGCAGTTACTGCTTTCTATTGACTTTATTTACTTTTCACTGTTGTCCTGCCTCATTCTTTCTCACCTTACAATTAAGAGTTCTCTGAACTCTTGCCCAGTCATTCTCCTCCTTCCCTCTCACACCTCTTCTTCCTCCCAGGAGTGAGACACACACTGGGATGGGCAGCAGCTGCAAAAGTCCACAGAGAAGTTGCTCTTAGCCCTAAAAGGCAACTGTAAGTGAGGGCTAACTTCCCTGTAACCTCTCCCCACTACCTTTCACTCAGCTCATAGGAAATTTGCCTCCTGAGCCTGCTGCAGACTGCTCCCAATTATCCTAATGGTCCTCGTGCTGTAGTCCTACAGGCATTCTTGCCCTTGGATGCCCTCCCAGGGCCTGCTGCTGCACCCCAGAGTGCATAAAACACACCCTTGGCATCCATTGCTGTGAGAGAGCACCACACTGGCAGGCTATGATGTATCATTTCAGACCCTTGGAACTGGGAAACCATGGAAAAACAACAATTACACCTAATGACTGTGGGGGCACAGTGCAGGACTCCAAGCCTGGGCCAGCTCTGAGAGGCCAAGCCACCTTCCAGCAGGCTGGGCACAAACCACTGCCTGCCCACGGAGATAGGGATGCTGTCCCTGGCTCAGGGAGGAGACTGGGGTGGCTGCCATCAGATGGAGAGGTGCCTGTGTTGCAGTCCTGCTAAGCAGCACCAGCGGGAAGGGCTGGAGCAGCTTGGGCACAAAGTCCCCTGAGACCGCTGGGTGCTCAGCTGTGCTGCTCTCAGCTGGCTGAGCTCACCCGGATCAGCTTCTCCTGCAGAGTTCCCCACAGGTAGCCACAGCTCCTGAGGGGCAGGTGGGGGTGCAGAGGAATCTGTAGCAGCAGGGAGGTTTGCTCTGTGTGTGTGGCAATGAATAGTAATGAGTGCAGTGTCATCCACTTCTCCTCCGGCACTGCCTGGCCTCCTGCTGACCTGCCCTCACCGGAGCACCAAGCACCTGGCTGGAGAGTGGGATGGGTTTGGTGAGGAGAGCTGTCAGGAGCAGTCTCCCCAGTTTTAAGGATTTTTCATTCCACATATTCCCTGCTATTGCAGGAGGTTTTGATGCAGCAGTGTGCCTCAGCACAGTCTAGCTTCACATTTTTTTTTTAACAATAAGTCTGAATTTTATTATAAGATGCTTGAAGCTTTTTTTGGCCTGTGGTGTGCAGGGAGATGTGAACAGCTCTTTCTGGGATCTCTGTTGTCAGTGAGTGTATGGTCTCTGATGGATGTTGTTCTTTACAGGTCCATGCCTTTGCCAGTGCCTCAGCCCAGCCTCCTCCCATAATGTTTATCACCTCTGAAAACACCCACAGCATTTGAATCAGTCTGTTTGGGAAGTAATTGATGTTATCAGATGTATGTGTCAGAAGGAATTTGTCCCTAGAGCAATTAGGTTGGTTGGTTGTCTTTCATGGGATCTCTGGATTTATATAAATTGCGGTAAATATAGGCTTGGCCTCCTGTTAGTCAGGCTGGGACTGGTCTGACCGGGGTGATGAAAAGCTCCTGGGTTTAATGTCTCTGCATATTTTCCTGTAGGTGAGCTCCTATATTTGCTGCCTGCACGTGTGGTCACGGATGGTCACCAGTGGCCCTCCTCAAGCCCTGCAAGCAGCAGCTTCACACTGCAACACGGAGCAAAGCAGCTCCACACCACCCCTGAGCCATCACATTGGCACAAAATAGGCACGTTTGCTTCAAATTCCTCCTCAGAGCGGCTGGCATGAGATGCCCCTCTTTGGCTCTTCCTGTTATGTTACAAATTGAAGTTCAAATAACAAGTGATGTGAAGTGATGTGAAGCCCTTCCTGTGACAGCTGTGTGTATTGTACACAAGCAGGCCCTGACCCAGGCACCTTGGGGTTTGACTAAGCCTGCTGATGGGTTTCAGATAGAATGTGTTATGTGCTTCCTGGCTCAGACCCCAAGGAAATGCCTGCTTGTTCTGGAAGGCAAAACAGCCATGGGATGTGCTGGGGCAACAAGCAGGGTAGAAAGCCACCCAAGGATGAGAGCATGCTCTAGCCCCCATTTAATGGAGCAGCTCCTGTGGATCTCAGGTCTAGAAACCTTCCTTTTGCAAAGCCTCTGCTCTGGAGGGGGCAGGAAAGTCACATCTCCAGTCACAAAGAAAAGTAATATATTTTCTCCTCTGGGGACTGGTTCAGGAAGAGCTGAAATTGTGCCAAGCCAGAGCAGTCTCTGCCTGGCAAAGCCAGCTTGCTCTCACAGACCAGAACTCAGACCTGCTCTTTCACAAGTAGCCAGGTCCACCCAAACCCTCCTACACTTGTGAAACCTCCTTGGTGACATCCCTCCCTTGCCCTGCTCAGGCTAGCCTTGCATTGGAGATCTCACTTGTGGTCAGCTGAGGTTTCTAAGCCTGGTTCTGCCACTGCAGTGGTTTGGGAGAAATGTAAACAAACCAAAAAACGAAACAGCGCTCAGGACCCAGTTGCCGAGGCTGGGACAGCTCATGGGCGTGCACTGTGTCCCAGAATGACATTCCCAGAATGACTCCCAGCAGCAATCACACCTCCTGTGAGACACCTCCAGTGTCTTTAAGTGCTTCCTTCCTCTGTGCCCTCCCTCACTGCCCCTGCCCCTGGCCCATGTGGAACAACTTGCAATTCCCACTAGTGCAGGTGGGCACATTTCCTGGGACCAAGGGCTCCCTTGTGACCTGCTTGCAGCATGGAGGGGACACTGGCATTCTCACTCTTGTGAGAATTGTCTCCCTGCTCCTTGTCTCCTGCACCCAGAAGTGGGCACTCACCACCAAAGTTGTGCCATCACCACCAGCTTAAACCTGGTGACACCGATGCAGCCGTGTGCCCTTGGCTTATCTTCCTGCACCAGAAAGCTCTTCCACTGAAGCTGTCTGCTGAACATAATCACAGAGTTGCTCCAGCTGGCAGGGGCAAATATCTTCCTAAATCCAGGTGCCACTGTTACCCAGGATGCAAAATTATAACTTCCCCAAAAAGAGCAATCATGATCATTGGCAAGTAATGCCCTTGGTGAGCATTGCTGGTGGTGGTGCTCATGTATCTTACTGCCTCTGAAACATCCTCAGATGCCTGAGAGGTTGCATAAATACATATTCTAGACAATATTCATGCCTTGCATGTTAACACAGCTGTTAAGCTACAAACAGCAGGTGAGTAAAGAGAGGAAGGAAGATGCTTGATTGCTGTAGGAATCTGAAAGACAATGGAGCCAGGGAGAAAACTGTTTTTCCTGGCTTTTCCCAGAGGCAATTCTCTGATCATTACATCCAGAATTTCTGCGTTCTTCTAAGGTGAAGGTCCTGGGTCACGTGCCTTTTGCTCCAGGGCCAGCTAGAGACTGAAGATCCGTGGATTTCTTCTTGTTGTGACTACTACATGTGGGTATTTACTATTTGATGCTTAATCAAACAGAAACGTGCATCAATATAATGTTATTATAGTAATAATGATAAAACCAAAACCCAAACGACAGAATGCAAGAAGACACCAAATTACTCTGAAATTAGTCAGACTGTCAAAAATGAGAAAAATGCTAGATGTCAGTGGAGCCTTAATTCCCACCCACTTCTGGGTGACACAGGTTGACAGCCTGTAATTGCACCATGACACACCAGTTTGCTCACAGGGCTGGGATGAGGGTTTTCAGGAGGAGGGAGGTGGCAGGAGAGGAGAAGCAAGCCGAGCATGGCCAGCAGTGCCGGTCACTCTAGGTCGCTGCTCTAACCCGGCATCCTCTCCTGCATCAGCTGCAGGTCTGGAGCCTTCACTCCCTTCACTTACCCCCTTTTTGTCTTTACTATCCACCTCCACTTCATGGCTTGGTTGTGTGCACCCAAGTATTCCCTGCACAGGCTTTAGGATGGTTAATTTCCTCACAGGTACTCCTGCAATGGTGTTCGTGTGGCAGCAATCTGCAGCTGCTATTGACTCTGTCTCCTCTGTTCCCTTGCAGGCACAGGCAAGCCTCCCCCCTCAGCTGTGCAGTGAGGGGACTGGGGTCAGTCTGCCCAACTCATCTGGGGTGCTCAGGGCAGGATAGTTTTAGTGTGCAGAGCACATTTTAGTGCAGCTCTGCATGCCTAGCCTGCCTCAAAATCGCACATCCCTCTCCCTGCTTTCTGGGTGTCTGGGGCACGGGGATATCACATGACCTGTGGGTTGATGGGCTGGGGGCAGAAACAGAAATATCACAAGTTCGGCAAGGGTAGATCCCCATTCTCTGGTAGGGCCATCAGCTCCTTCAGCCTGTCTCTTCAACAAGCCACTCTTTCTCTTTCCCCTCTTTCCTTCTCAACTACATCACATGGGCAGTGATCTTTCAGGCAGGAGCCTTTCCTGTGCACGGCCCAGACATGTTCCTCAAGCATTGTGTCTCCTGCCACAGATGCGAGCATGTATTCCAGCCAGTCTCCAGTATGTGACCATGTAATTAATTTTCCTAATCCACAGGTTAAGTGGACGCTGCACAAGCAACTTTTCTAGGATGCTACTCAAGTACATCTAAGAAAGAGTGATAATATATTGTATTTATATACCCTAGACCAGCCATTTGTTATATCATGTACCATGCTGGTAGAAACATGTTCTGAAGGATGAAACTAGTAATGCTAGTAATGCTAGTTAATGCTGACCTCTCAGTTTTTCTGTGTACTTTGATTTTCTTATCTGAGTACTTATTTTCTGTTTGCATAGCACCATCTAAATTCAGCTTTCCCTCAGGTCTTAAACAGTAAAAACTGCAAACAAGCCCCACTTACAGGGAGAACCCTTCAAAATGTTCTTCAAAAGCATGGCCTCTATGGGGGATGATGCCTTGAGAAGGCTGACCTAGGACAGAGGCTGGACAGAACTAAGGATAAAGTAGGTGTTTATTGAAAGGTCTTAAAGGATACACCTTAGGCAGCACAAGAGCCTGGCCAGGGCTAAACCTAAGATGGACCTAAAAATGGTCACAAAATGGACCACTGGTCATGAGATCTCACATTTTTATAAGTTTTGGTCCACCTGCATATCAGGATCAATTGTCCAATCACAGATTCAGATTACGAAGTCCCATCCTCCTTGTTTTCTCTCTTCAGTCCAGCATTGTTTATGGTTCTGAGGCTGAAACTTTTAACAATTGTCCGTGATATCAAGCTAGAAAAGGAATTGTTTTATCCACCTACTCTGTGAAGAGAGCTCACTAACACTTAATATGAAGCTCAAAACTACACACCTAGTCAGCACAGAATATGAAAAATATGAAAACTAAAATTTAAGGCATCAGGGAAAGACCACAGGTGACCCTCACTATCCTGCAATAACACTGGTCAGTCCTACCAAAGCAAGGAGAAACATTGAGGCATCTTCCCCATCCCCAGCTCCTCCTGTGTTCATAGTATACCACAGCAAACCACCAATTTAGCAGGAGAATTCTCCACTGTGTAATGACACCTTCCAGCCTTCTGTGCTTTCTTGCAGTGGTGTAAAAGCCACAGACAGGTCGTTGGGGTGTAGATCTTTGAGAGCTAATATGCATACTCCTGCAGAAAGACAGCACAGCTTGTCTGCCAGAGCCTTGCTTAGTCCTGTCAGTGGGAGCCTGGAGAGCCTGGGCAGAGACGGGCACTGTGTGGGTGTAAATATGTGTTGCATAAATGCAAAATTACTTTGTAGTGGGGACAGATATGAAGGATTTAAAGAAAACCATGCCAATATCTGCCTACCCTTGGATCAGATCCAAGGAGGTCCTGTCACTCAGGGTGCTCCAGCTTCTTCTGGTGGTGCAGCCAACCTCTCCTGCAGGCCTGGCTCTGCGGTTGTGGGGGAAAAGCTGCTTGGACCTTCACTTTGCCCCTAGAAAAAACCCACCCCTTTTTCTCAGAAGAAAATCTTCCCTTCTTCCCTTCCCCAAGTGTTATTGATTATTAGCTTATGCAGGGAGCAGTTTTTGATATTCCTGCAACACCTTTTTTGGTGACATTCCCTCCTTCAAGGAGAGAGGGTGGACACAGTGATCCTCTGGACTGACAGCAAGCAGTACCCTTAGCAACATCTCCAGTTCTTAACTAAGGGACCAACACTTCCTGCAAGATTCCCTCCATCTTAATGTGTCAAGGCTGAAAGCTTTAGTGCAACAATGCTGTGATCCAGTATGGATTGGCATTCTCACCTGCCCAGGGTGTCCCTCCGAGTGACCCTGCACTGTGCTGGCCTGACACTGACAGCAATGCACTGTGGAGCCTCTCCATAAATTCAGCTTTTGGATGAATGAGTAGCAGCTGTTCTCTATTTGCAGTTATTGAGACATTCCTGGGGCTGGACAGAGCCCAGCCATAACAGTAATTAATTGCCCACATTAGGATGCCAGGGATATTGGGGTCAGCCTGACCAACCTGCTGGCTGCAAAAAGCCCTTCCCTGGAGAGGCAGATGAGGACAGAGCTATGAGGAAGAGGGAGACAGTGTTCCCTGCAATGGCAGACCTTTGCCATGCAGCAAAAGCCATGGTGAGAGCGTAACAGGGAGACTGGGTGTACTCCAGTACACACATGCTTCATTTCTTGAAATTAAAAGCTTAGAAATCACTTTTGCCACTGCAGTGGAAAGCTTTGGTGGCCCCACAGGAGCACTTCTATGCCTGGAGTGTGGTGCCTTGGTGGTCTACCACTCGTGGAGGATGAGACTCTTCTTTCTCAGCAGTGAAGAAGGCCAGTGGGAGCGTACTTTGTCCTGCCAGGGCTTCAGTTTGTGGAAATGGACTTAATCCATTAAAAACAGTGAGGTGGCAAGCCCAGAGGCAGCGCGACACAGCATCCCCAAAGCAAAGAGAGCAGCTGTCACTGCTGCTTGCTCTGCTGCTGCCATCCTGCCACGTGAAGGCAGCCGGGGCTGTTGCCAGGGCCCAGCTCCAGAGACACCAGAGCTTCGCCTCCACTAAGCAGCTTTCCTTACAGCTCCCCACGGCAGGATCAGCACTGCGGATGAGCTGAGGCCACCCATGTGCCGCAGGAACCGGGCTCTCCGCAGCTGGCTGCAGGTTTGGCAGAGCTCTCCTTAGCAGGGAGCTGTGGGCAGCTCTGGGCTTGCACAGAGCAGGGACACCAGAGCCTGGTGCCCCGTAAGGTCTGGCCACAGGTCTCTGTTGGCTCTCCTCCTGCTGCCACAGCCATGTAATCCCTTCCCAAGCGAGCCAGGAAAAATCTTGCAGTGGGTGCTTGGTGTATCACATCCTGCCTGAGCTCCATCTGGCCTGAAAATTGGAGGGGGGAAGCTTAGTCTGCAGCTCCTTGTGCAGTGCCAAGCTGCCCAAAGACTCCACTGTTACCCCAAATGCCCTTTTTCTGATAGCACAGCCAAGGGGCAACTGCTGAAACACAGGCATCTTTTATTCTCTTCTTTTATTTTTATGTTTTTGTGGGGCATGACTGCCTGGCACAGTTGCTGTGCACGGCAAACCAGTGGGTGTCTTCAGGGCTGCGGGGCAGCCTGGCAGGAGCATTTTGGGGTTGGCTCTGCAGTGAGGTGGCTGTTTGTCTGTCTGTGGAGCTGTCTGCAGCCACCTCTGGCATAGGAGGCCTTTGGCAGCACTGCCACAGCTCAGCTGGACCTGTGGAACTGCTGTCATGGGTAATGGGGGCAGTGGAGGCCAAAATGGTGGATGAGGAATCATCCTCCGGCCTTGGCTTTTGTCACTTGCCCTGCCCGGGGACATGCCCCGTGTCAGGGTGTGCACAGGGCTTGGAGCCCATCCCTGCCAGCTGCTAGGGCAGCTGAGATAGCACATGCCCCACATCCTGGATGTAACAGTGCCTAGCTTGGGGCTGGGGATGGAGATTCCCCTCCTGCCTCACCCAGACCAGCACTCATCCAGGTGTTCCCAGCACCTCCTCCCTGGCAGCATTCCAGTCCCAGAGCCTGGGCTGGCTTCTGTTGGCATAGCCTGAGGAGGGGACCAAGTGCCACCCTGGGGAGGCACCACTGAAGCCTGTCAGGGTTAGATACCTGCAAGCCCAGGCAGGGCAGAAGCAGTGCTCAGCCCTGGGACACGGCAGTGGTGCTGGGCCCAGTAAAACTTCCCATCTCCCAGAACCTGTGGTTTGCCCCAGCCACGTCCTGGCTCCGTGCCAGGAAAGTGGGGTCATCCCAGCACCCCCCGAGGTGCACACCCAGCAGCACTCTAGCCATGAGTATTTTAAGGAGCAAGGGGTCAGATGGCCCCTTTTCACAAGCTGCTTTTGCAGCTTTGAGGGTGTGCATGACAGGCCCAGAGTTTCAATTTCTGCAGGTACTGAGCCTCACCATCCCTTTAACGCAGTCCACAGCTCTGTCACCTGGTGAAATGTCACCACCAATGGATTATGGCTGTGGCAGGGGTGGGGTGATGTGCCCTGTGTCTGCCCCTCTGAATGGAGGAGCAAATTAAGCCATTTAGCAGGAACACAGACTACAGATCTGATAAGTGGCTCATTTGGCTTCCAGGGTGGTGTGGCAGGTTGCACAGAGACAGAGATGGTGTGCTTGTCCTTGCCTCAGCCAAACATGCAAATACTAACAACTGGGTAATCCTGGGTGCCTGGTGTAGCCTTGAGGCATTCCTTATTTGCTTTGCAGCAGCAAACATTCATGTCTGTCAAGAAAATCTTTCTTTTGACAATTTTCTCTTTTTTTTTTTTTTTTTTACAGTAAACCTTTAACTTTTCTGACGGGCCTTGGAAAAGGTGGTCCTAACATGTGAGGTTTCACCTACCACCACCATGCATGTCAGTGGTGGGAACACTGGGTAGTTGGGGTTGGCACATACTGCAAGTGTACTTCCACTTTTTTCCTGCCAGGAAAATATCCCAGACGTCGGAAATACCTCTTGCCAAAGAAGGGAACAGTGTTAGATAGATGCTGAGCACTCAGAAATCATCAATCTTCCTCTAAAGGAGGAAGGCTCAAGTTGTACTTGGGTGATGGGAAGCGCTGCCCCATGCCAGCCTCAGAGGGAGACGTGGGTGTCGCTTTGTACAGAGACATCTCATTAGTTTGATGCAAAGGCCAAGCTGATCACCAGCCTGCCACAACACCAAGAAATATTCACTCTGTAGTCTGTTCTGGCTTCCCTCAGGCTGCCTTGGAGCATCTGTGACACTTGCATCCCCCACTGAAATACTGACTTGTTTCTGTCAGGCACCCAGAATTGGTTCCTTGGTGTCAAGCTGACTTGTAAGTTGCTGCTTGATTTGGGGTAAGGACATGATGGCACAATCGTGGTGGGGCCAGAGCAACACAACCCTGCTGAGGCTGCATGGCGCAGAGCTGTGGCACCCTTCTGCTGAGGAAAGGAGTGTTCTGGAAGGTAAAAATGCATGAGAGGACACAAAGCAGCTGAGAAAAGCAGCCTGAGACCGTTAAGGGTCTGTCTTTGCTCCTGGCATCTCCTGGCTCCTGAGTACCCCGTGCCAAAACAAATCCCAGATAAATGGATGGTGGACTC
Organism: Pseudopodoces humilis; assembly: GCF_049639895.1. Taxonomy (NCBI): domain Eukaryota; kingdom Metazoa; phylum Chordata; class Aves; order Passeriformes; family Paridae; genus Pseudopodoces; species Pseudopodoces humilis. Next base: position 67,833,307 of record NC_142201.1, read on the forward strand.
TTACCTCCACCTGGGGTGTAGTTGGAAAGTAAATTGGTGAGTTTACCAGGGGAAGAGGAGGCATGCTGTGGTCTGTCCCTTCACAGCGCAGTGCCTCTGCTCCCACATGGTTCCTCCTCTCTGTCACCCTCAGCTTAGCGCCATTGCCCCCAGCATTTTCCTGACTCACCTTCCCAAAGCGCCTCCTCCCGCCCCACTCGCGCAGAGCTGCAGGGTGAGGGTGAGCATTCAGCAGAGGTGTGATGCTAATAACAAGGTGTAGGGTAATGTAAACAGGAAATCCTGCCACAAGATACCTCCACTTAATCAGGCTTTCAGAGCAAACCATCACACCAGAGAGATGGAGCAACCCTATATCCTCTTGTAACGCCGTGTGGGAATGCTGCTGTCGGGCTGACAGAGTACTGTGCCTGGTCCAGCTGCCTTGCCTTTGGCAGCTGTACCCTCCTGAAAGCAAATGTGAGAGGGAGTCAGATGCCTGGCAAATCCAAAGGAGAAAGGTTGACTTGCCAAAATTATTTAGTCTATTCAAGGCAGAGTAATAAATGCTTGTCTGAGTAGCATCTACTATTAGTGGACGTGTTCCAAAAGGGTAGATGTGATAAAAAAAAAACATGTTTCCATTTTAATAAGTAATTAAACAGCCTAACTTAGCCAGGGACCACTGCTGTGGAACTGAATCCAAAACCTAAAAGAAATAGCGGTAGCTATAGCCTGGAGCCTTAGCAGTGAATGAATGATAGAGCAAAAACATCTGTCCCTTGGAAGAAGGTCAGAAAAGGCTGATAGTCCTCTTCCAAATGGAGAAAAACCTCTCCAGACTGGGAAATAAAATTGTTCCCATTGGATCTGTGCCCCCCCAGTCCTAGACAAGCTGGCCAGGGCAGAGGCAGATGCTCTGTCTGCTGCTGTGGTTCAGGCATATGGCTGTGCGTGGGCTGCAGTGCTCCAGGCTTAGCATGGAGCCAGGGCAATGCTGTGCTGCCACAAGAGTGGCTGGTGTGCCCCAGCCCAGCCCTGGCCCTTCCTGTGGTGATGCTGGTCTATTAAATCATCTGCTGGGCTGACAGCTTCCCAGCATCCTCATGGCTTTGCCTGCAAAGCTGGCTTAATTCCTGGCCTTGAAACACAGGCTGGAAACATGGCATGCATGGGAATTTGCAGTTCTCAGCACGTTTATCAGGGAAAACCTTTCCCATGAAAGTTAGGGTCAGACCACAGCCTCCCCCATCATATTATGCTTGCATAAGCAATGGTGTTCACCTGGGTTTCCTGATGTTGCACAGATGCCAGCTCTTTATCTGCTTTCCTCAGCACAGAGGGCATCCTGCCTTGCCTTGGGGACTGTTTTTACTGGATTTGTACAAACCTGGTTGCCTGGGTCCCCTTTGCCCTGCTGCTGCATTTGGCTGAAGTGGGCCAGGAAGGTAAAAAATTACTCCAAAGAGGAGCAGAGAGGCAGCAGGATGCCCATGCATGTCCACAGGGAAGAAGGCTGGAAGCTCAGAGTGTGGTGCCACATGCTGGGATGCAGCACTGGACCAGGGGGTCCCCACAACAGCAGCCACTGAGAGCATGAGCAGAGACCTCACCCCACCTGGATTAGCATCCAGAACTGTGCAGCCAAATCAGGTGGGGAAAAATTGCCTCAATGGCTGCGTTTCACAGAAGAATATTTTTGTTTATTCCTCTGAGAGGTTCCCCAGGCAAATATGGAAGAACCCAGAGAGGATAAGTTGGGCACGGTTTATGCTTAAAGCGGGCAGCGATGGTGTCTTATTTCTCTCTGTGGGCACGGCTGCCAGGAAGAACAATAAATCTTTCACATGGAAGTACTTGGCATGGACCTAAATTCACATCTCTTTTTGCAAGCCTCTCAGCTGCAAGCCAGCAGCTCCTATTGCTGCTCCTAGCTTGCTTATCTGAGCACAGAGTCTTTCCAGGCTGCTGACACCTGCCTGCCTTGGGTCACACTTATTCCTGCAACTTTGGGATGAGGCAGAGAGAGGGTAAGAGGCTCTTCCTGTGGGGGTCTGCACGGGTTTATTTATCAGAGGAGGCCATTCTGCATGCCACAGTGGCCGGACTGTGCTTGTCTCCAGGAGGGATTTGTGGTGTGTGTTTGACCTGCAGATGCACATGGAACGGCCCCAGCACAGCACCAGTGCTAAGGACCATAGAATTATAGAAGCATAGAATGGTTTGTGTTGGAAGGGACCTTGAAGATCACCTAGTTCACATCTAACCCCCCCTGCCATGAACAGGGACACCTTCCACTAGACCAGATAGCTCAGATCTCCACCCAACTTGGCCTTAAACACTTACAGGAATGGGGCACCCACAGCTTCTCTGGGCAACCTGTGACAGTGCCTCACCACTCTCTCTGTAAGGATTTTTTTCATAATATCTAACCCAAACCTACTGTCTTTCAGTTTGATGATGAAAAACAATTGAGTGCTGGGAGCGGCATGTGCATATTTATTCCAAAACAATGACACTTGCGGTGTTTTGGGCTCTTGGAGCTGGAATTTGTTCAGCCCTCTCTTCTGACCTCCAGGCTGCCAGGATAACGGCTTCTCTCCTCTTATCTCAGCTGATGCTATCACTGTTCCTCCCATGCCTGCAAACACATGTCATGTGGTAAAATCTCCCTCTGGGGGAAGCTGCTGTGCCAGCCTGGCTGCCAGTGAGCCTGGAATGATCCTTCATTTCAAATCAGAGTGGAAAGGGGTCAGGAATAAATGCTTCTCTACTTTTTAAAGTACCTTTCATCCAAAAAAGCCAGTACGGTATCCTGCCCTTTGATCTGTATATGAGAGCTGGCAAAGGAAGATTACAGCTTAAACCCTTCTTAGCACAAAGCACAATGCTGGACTTTGTAAAAGCTGAATTGCTCCTACCTCCAGTGTGAGTTTGGGCAAGCCCCTCACCCCGGCATCACTCTGAGGCAAGGGGACAAGGGCAGGTGGGTCCCTGCCAGTAGGGGTTTGCCTTCTTCCCAGCATCTGTCTTTTGCTGGGTGGGGACAGACTGATTCTGTGAAAGCCACTTGGGAAGCTGGTCATCAGCTGGATACCCAAGGCACTGCATGTTCTGCCACAGAAACAAGTCCCTGATTGTAGGTAGATGTGTCTGTGTGCCCACAAACACACCCTCACGTGTGCACTCCTTCTCTGGTGGCACTGAGGATGTTTTTTCCTCACACACTGGTATTTTGCTGAGCTCACATGTCCCTGGCAGAGGGAGCCTGAGCAGCATTGTGTCTGAGGGACCCAGGGCTGCCCGCCAGAGCTGAGGAGGGAGGAGCAGTGGTTTGGCTTTCTGCTGGCCGATGAGATGAGTCATTTGGGCCCTTCCACTCTCTTTACCATCAAAAATAAGGTGGTAAGTAAGCCAGCTTAAAATACAACTCTGCAGTTAAAAAAGGAATCACAGAATATGCTGAGTTGGAAGGGAACCACAAGGATCATTGAAGTACAGCTCTTAGCCCTGCACAGCACCATCCCCAAGGGTCACACCATGTGTCTGAGAGCACTGTCTAAACACTTTGTGGACTCTGTCAGGCTTGGTGCTGTGACCACTTCCCTGGGGAGCCTGTTCCAGTGCCCAACCACCCTCTGGGTGAAGAACCTTTTTCCAATACCCAGTCTAATCCTCCCCTGACACAATTTCAGGCCATTCCCTCAGGTACTGTCACTGGTCACCACAGAGGAGAGATCAGTGTCTGCCCCTTCCCCTCATGAGGAAGCTGTAACTGCAGTGAGGGCTCCCCTCAGTCGCCTCCAGGCTGAACAGACCAAGTGACCCCAGCTGCTCCTCAAATGGCTTCTCCTCAAGGTCCTTCACCATCTTTATTGCCCTGCTTTGGATGCTCTTCAGTAGTTTAATATCTTTTTCATATTGCAGTGATCAAAACTTCACACAGAATTCAAGGTGAGGTGAGGACATGTTTGCTAAATATACTTCTTACTACTGTTTCCCTGTGTGCCATAATTGCTGTGTGTATGTCCATGACAAAGAGGTAAAAAATGGAAATACAACACAGGTTTCCTGAGCATAGTTTTCAAGGGAAGCATGGGGGGAAAGGTGGGCAGATTTACTCCTCATTACCCACCTAGTGATCAATAGTCTCCTCAGATGTCGAGACAGTGCTCAAACGTGCCAAACAGATAAGCTGAGCGGCTTTTCTGTGCACTAGAATTTTGGAGGACAGCCAGTCATCTGGGCACTTGTGATACACAGGTGGGACACTGGACCAGGGGCTTGCTCCAGCCTCTTGATTATAAAGGACATGGCATCCCAGAGGTTTTGGGAGAAGCTCTGATAAATGCTGTGCCTGGAGTGAAGGCACACTTCCTTGTGAAATCAACTCTCCTGGCCCTGCCCCAGCAGCTCAGCCAGGGCTGTGCCAGCAGTCCAGGCTGCAGCTGGTGGGAGCAGGACACAAGACATGGTCACCTTGTCCTGGATGCTGCCAATTCCTGCAGAGAAACCTCCTGGGGTTGTGTCTCCCTCCACACATGTATATGTCCCATGCAAAGTGTGGATAAGTTTCTCCCCAGTTCATCATGGGGAGGTGTTGGTGTCCTTACCTTGGTCCTGGATTTCAAATTTTCAATTTAACAGAGCACAGTAAAAGAGAAAGAATGGGAGTGTGTAGGAATGGTCTGCTTTTCACAGCACATCTCTCTCAGCACAGGAGGCAAACCCCACCAGACTGAAGAGCTCAGGAACAGGGGCCGCCTCTAAGCCGGCCCCTTTGCAACAGGACACTGTCATGGAGCGGCTGCCAGGGCCTTGGATCTGGAGATGGCAGTGCCCTGCGTGCCTCCCACCCACCTGTGCCCAGGCAGGGCTGACGGGTGAGGAGCGGAAACGCTTTTCTCCCCACCCAGTCGTGACTCACGGGGCACCTGCTCCACCTGAGCTGCCCTAACCATTTCCACATGCATGGCTGTCTGACCCATTCCTGGGGCAGGTGTCCCTGGTGCTCCAGTGACCCTTGAAGATCATCCTGCCTGGCATGGGACAGTGGCTCATGGACCACTGTGATGTTCCTCCTAATGCCATGCACCAGCCCTCACACCTGAGCTCCTAGGAATGCCCTGTCATCAGCCATGAGAGATAGCACCACCTGCATGGCACACAAACAAGGCATGGGTGCTGCAGAGATGCCTCTTGACTTACCCTGAAAACTGCCCCTCCGTGTTCTTGATCATGCTTTGACCTGTCCAGACAATCATGATGCTATTTTTGCCTCATCTGGATCTGTGCTGCAGTGTCATATGAATACAGCTTGTCACCCTGATAGCTCTCTTCCTTCCTAATCTCTCGTCACTGTTGTCGGTCATGTGCAAGAGAGTGACTCCTTTCCTGTGACAGAGGGGTGTCATGCCTAAAGGATTACTTTCAGGCAACCCACAGGAGATTCATCTTGGCAGCCACAAGTTACTTTGCTTTACACTGTGTTCCTTAAACCCACTGTTTTGTCTTTCTAGCATCACCTGAAAGAGACTTACAGGTTCCTTTTTAGTTTCCTCTGCTACTCTTCAGAGGGTTTGGTGCCTAAAATCCCATGGGATTTTGCAGGAGCTGAGCACTGCTTTGGAGAAGCAGCAGAGACCAGCCAGTAGGAGCTGCCACCAGAGCAGTCTGAGCTTTCACAGAAGCTGTAGGCTCCAAAAGGAAATGCCTAAGTGTCCATGGCTCCAGTTGTTACCTCAGGTGGTCTCTTGGCTGTCTGGCTGTGATCATCATCCCAGAAGCTGTGAGTGAAGCACCCCTGGCATGGGACAGCCAAGCTCACCATGCCATCATCTTGCCATCTGCAATTTTCATGGAGATCCACAGTGGGGGATCTCTTAGGGGGTGGTTCTGGGTTACAGTTGCCTCAACTCCCTTGCCATTTTAGGACCCAGATTACTCCCAGGCCTGTCCTTCTCACATGGTGGTCAGGAGCTGCTGGCATTTGTGCCATGCCAGTGCCGACACCTTCAGCATGGCTGCTGGAACATGTGGTGTTGGGAGAATCCCTGTCGGTGGGACACAAAAGGCTCCCTGGGTTTGTGCTTGGCAGGAGGCTGAGTGGAGCTCTGGGGCTTTTTCCAACAAACCAGAACTGCCACAAAGTTTATCTGGAATACAAAAAATACAAAAAGTTTATCTGGAATAAACACATGGTGCTGGTGGGAACCTGATATTTGAAAGCTGACAGGTTCACTCTGTGTCCCATCAGGGGCTGTCTGTTCCCCTGTGGCTGGTGCAACCCTGTGTCACCTCCTGGGCCAGTTCAACAGAAATGAACCCATGTACTTGCCTCTGTCTAACCTGGGTCAGACATGCCCAAATAGGTGATTTCTCAGTTTAATGATGATGGCACAGCAGGGTGGAATTGCCCACCTGGGCAAGAGCACCTTATGCCTGCAAAATAGTATATCTCTGCTTGAGAAACCCTTGGGCCTCTGCTATAAGAGATTATAGCAGCCAGAAACACCCCTTTCTAAAGAATTCAGCTCTCAATAGCCTTCGGGTGGGAGAGAGAGAATTTAATCTTAATCAGATACCTAAAAGATTTCAAGAAGGAAAAGGAGTGGGAAAGGCTGCTGTGAGTGGTATTTCCACCCTGTTCAGGCAGCCCAAGGACCTGGGCCACAAAAAGCACCAGGGGAGTTTGCAGCAAAGCAGTGGGAATAAAACAGCTGCTTTGCAGGTAGCTGTGACCCTGGCTCTCCTGGCAAAAGGTCTCATGGAGGGTGGGTGTCAGGCCTTTTATCTGCACTACCTTTGTAGTGATAAGCCTCTGGTTCTTGAGAGTAACAGAGATCAAGTGTGGAAATCAAACAGGGGCTTTAAAAAGAGGGCTTTATTTCAGGCTGAAGGAAATAAAATGGCCACCCTGCCATCCTGAGGGAGCTTTAGCAGCTTTAAAACAGGCAGCTCCAGCTCTCCACTTTCACACAGGAAAGCAAAATCCATATTTGATTTGTGTGCATTAGGGGGGCAGAAGAGTCTGTGAATTTGAAAACTCATAAAGAGAAAAAAAAGGAGAAATCCTGTGTTAGGTTTAGAATAAACAATGTTTAGCTCTGTTTTGCAGTTTATGTTTTTCTCAGGCATAACCATCAGCAGACTCATCAGACTGAATCATTTCAGAGCTGTGCTTAAGCCTGCTGCTTTATTCTTTATTGCCATCAGAAGTTAAACAGAAACAACTGTTTCTCTTTATCCTTCTTTTTAATTCTCTCTTTCTTTTTTCATGTGTGTAATAGAATTGCAGAGTCACAGGATAACTTCAGGGAGAAGGAACCCAAGCCATGGCCAGGTCCAAAGCTAGACCAGGTTCTCAGGACTCCAGTTATGTGTTTTTCCAGGGATGGACGTCCGAGCTCCTCACTGGGCAATGTCTGCCACTGTTTGACCAACCCTGTGGCAAGTTACTTTCCTTTTAATGAACTAGATTTTCCCTTGTTGCAACGTGTGACCATTGCCTTGGTCCTTTCAGTGTGCATCCCTGGGAAGAGCCTGTCTCTCTCCTCCCTGTAATTCCCTCTAGGCAATGGACAACAGCACTAGTCCCCCCATAGACAGCATTAGGACTTCCCCTACCACAGTCCCCCAGATGCAGCCCCATGGGCACTGGGTAGAGGGGAATTCTCATTTCCCTCGATGTCCCACAAACTCTCTTGCTGATGTGGCCCCATGGGTGGCCAGCCCTCACCCCCCACTTAGCAGAGCTCTAAACAAGAAATGATGTGTTAGTCACAGAGTTTGGAGGGAAAATACCATCACTGAGAGAGTTCATTAAATATTTGACTTCTCAAGAAGCCTGAAACCTTTATTTGAATAAAACTAAGAGAAATGAGGAAGAAGGAAGGGGATATAATCTTGCAAAGATATTCAGCCTCAGAGAAAAGTATGGACAAATATTCATTGGAGGAATTAAACAAGTCCAGGTCCCATTCAAGTCAAGGATCTGCTAAGGCTTAAGTGGAAAAATCTAGCCAATCCACTAGGATGGGCAGTGTTAGACCTTTATGTTTTTGCCCGAAAGGTCAGGTTCCTGCCCCATGGACCAGCAGATGAGCCAGCCTGGGAAGTGGTGATGCTCACCAGCATCCTGAGAGGGATAGCTCTGGAAGGAGGTGGAGGGCAGGAGCTGGAGAGAGACATGGGCTACTGGGACAGCAGTCTCTTCCTTCATGCTTCCCCTATGCTTGACTCCTCATTTTGGGAGCTGAAAGCGCTGTTGCTCAAAGCACCTTTGAAGCACTGTCCCCTTCAAACTACTCCACTGCTTGCCACCACCTTCACAGCTCTGACACTGCTGGACACCTGGCTGGGCTAGGACAGCTGTGGCTTGTGCTGGCTCAGTGTGTGTGGGAGGGGGTACAGCCTCTGTGGCAGCTTGTGGATGTCCCAAACATTTAGTTCAAAAACTTAACCCCTTTTTGCCCTTTGCTTCTTCTTCAAGATCCAACAAACCCATGCCCAGTGATGTGGCTCCTTACTGTTGGCTGACATCCCATGCATTCTGCTCTCCCATCACAATTTGGACAAAAACTACACAGAGGGAATCAGGGAAAGTTGGCCACATTTTGAGACCTGCTTGGTTACATAAAAATATGAGTGTTGCAAAACCTGCACCTCATATCCCCACCTTCCTTTGCTCATTGGATCCCTCATGTCATGCCAAAGCTGGTACATGATCACTAAGTCACTGGAGCCTTCTGACCACAGGTGCACCTTCATCTAAAGGGGGAATGTGGCTGCTTTGATGTCATGTGCTGTGCAAGGCACATCGTGACTCATGCTTGACTACCCTCTAGTAAAGGCATCCAAATTCCCTGGGATGGTAATTCTGGGCAGACCCTCCAATTCCCATGCCTTGCTCTCAGGGTGCCAGACAGATTTCTAGCACTGTTTGCAGGCTGCTGGTTTGAGGTGGATGCTGTTAAGAGAGTTCCTGGATGTACCTGTGTCATTGCCAAACTGCACATGTTGCCATAGAGATGTAGGACACAGAGGTCTGACTGATAATCATCTTTTTTCTCCACCCTTTCTTTCTTTTTGCATTAAGTAAAGGAAACTGCATAGCTAGACATGCCTCTGAGGAGCTGCATTGAGAAATCTTGGCAGTCAAGTGGTGGTTTCAGACAGTGGAGCTGCAAGCAGACACGTGTTTACTGGCAGACAGGGGTAATGCTCAGGGAGCAGACCTGCTCCAGAATGGGTGATGGACAGAAGCTGGAGAAGGTTTCAGCTCTGCTGAGACCTTGTACTGCTGCACAAGGTGGAAATGAGCTCTGACCCTGGTTTTGTTATGTACCATCTCTCCACACCCAAAATATATGATCTCATAAGAGCAGAAATATCCTTTCCTAATTAATAATCCATCTTTGTGTCCACAAAGCTCTGCCAGCTCTTTCTGCCAGCAAATACTCTTTGCACTTTACAGCATGCTAGGATGTGATCTTTGTCTCTATAAACTTGATTTGCTCCTGTAGATCCTGGATAAAAACAATATAAGACCTCATTCGCTCCAGAATCACCAAATGCTTGGCTCCTGGCACGTGCCCCAGTGCTACTGATTTTTAAGCAGCCTTGCTAGTGTAACTCTTGTTGCAGTTGTGTTTATAACATGCAGTCTCCTTTTGCTTTGGAAGAGCAAGCTTGAGGCGCAAAAAATCACACAGCAATGAAATACCTGTTCAGACATTTCATCAAAGACCGTAACAGAAGCATTTGAGGAAGTGTTGAAGTGTTGGGAATCTAAAGAAATGGGGCTTCCCACCAGAGCTAGAACTACCTCCTCCTTTGGTTGCACAATGTCTTCCTAAAATGGAGCCTCCACCAAACCTTATGATTGCTGCAATGTGAGCCCAGGCAAAACACCCAAGATGAGGAAGGCCTTTGCCTTTTTGGAAACTTTGCTTTTTCTCACAGAAGCCCAGAAGCCATCCTTTGCTCACCTTGTCAAGTCCTCCCTCACATGCGTGCTGCCACTGGTGCCAGAGGAAACGAGTGCATGCCCAGCAGCCTGGCACAGCCTCGCACAACCAGGCCTAAATATAAACCGGACATGAAAGATAAAGTCTCCAGTAAATAAAATTGCGATAGCTTGGGGCCCCAGCCAGCTCATGTTAATGTTAGGGGGTGTTGGCTATCCTGGCTTCCCCTCAAATCAAACATTCAGCACATGGCTGAAACATAGGGTTTTTTCTGATTTAAAAGCATTCTAGAAACAGTCCCTAATAACTGATGTTTGAAAAGTGCCGTGACATGAGAAGATGAGCAGTATGGATATTCCTCATGCTCAGCAGCCAGGAATGTCTCCCTCCCTGCACAGCAGTCAGGACATTTCCTGCAGCAGCCCGCTGCCTGCCAGCTGGTGGGATGCTCATGGATGGACACCACACGTACACCAGCGTGCTGGGCCCCATCAGAGGACAGACATTTGGGTTAATTACCTTCCTGAGAGCCAGACTTCCAGAGCATATAATTCAACTCAAATTAAATTGCTCATCAACGGGTAATCAGCTGGTCCACTGGATTTGCTAAGAGTCATAGATGGTGCTTTCCTATGCCTGTGTTTTGTTCTTTGACACGTTCCAGAATTTAAGGTCAAGGTGGGAAGCAACGATCTGTCCATCCTGCATGCCAAACCCTGCCTTCAAACTCCAGCTTCATAATATCTTTAAATGGCTTTGTGTTGGAGGGTTCAACTACACAGCATGTGTAAGATTGCTCTGGCACATCCCTTTTCTGACACTCCTCCAGAAGGAGACATGCCTTCACAGACAGATTTTTGGGCAACCCAGCTGCTGGTCTGGCATAAGATGCGCATTTTTGCAATACAAATGTGTGCAGTGATGATGCTTGAGCTTTCTTGCATGGCACTTGGAGGGTGAAAATCGACTTGAATTTATACTTGAAGGGTATAAACCAGCAGCAGCAACAGATGGATCTAATATTGGAGATGCTGTGGGCCTCTGAGGATGTGTTGGTGCTCTCACCTGCTGCTGGTGATGGCAGGAGATGCCTCACACCTTATGAGGCATAGGGAAATGTCCAGGCTCTTAAAAGAAATACCCTAAAACTATTAAAACAATGCATCAGTTTGCATCCTGAGCTATGGAGGGTTTGCAGGACCTTTTGCACTGGTTTCAGTGAGAGAAATATCACCCTGTAGGGTGGTGGTTTGCAGAAAGCAGCGTGGCTTGCCCACACACACAGGCAGAGTTTCAAAGGCGATGGAGATCAAAGGAAAAGGCTTCAGACAAAGCCACAGCACAGAGTACTAGGCATGTTAATAATTTAGAAACAATCAAATGTAAGAAGAGTCTAATGCTGGCACTGAGGGAGTCACGGGGCGTTCGCAGTGAGTGCATCCCAAGGCAGGAGACGGGCACCAATGCAGGGCAAAGGGCTCTCGCTGCCTGGCTTCCCCTGCTGGCTCTCCAAGGGAGGTGACAGACTATCCTCCCTGTCCGGAGGGCCTGGAAGCATGACGCTTTCAGACGTGTGTGTGTGTGTGTGTGTGTGTGTGTGTGTGTGTGTGTGTGTGTGTGTCTTTGGGAATAAAAACCTCTCTTTTTGCTGGTTGTGTATATAGAGGCTTTGGAAAGTCGTGAGTGCAGAGATTATGGCCAGCTGCCATTCATTTTGTGCACAGGTAACCTGAACCTGAATGTGCTGAGTGTACCCAGCTGGTAAAATGAAAATTTTAGGTGATGGTTAAGAAATTGTTAATATATATTATTAGGGGGATGGATTTTTTCTTTGGAAATAAAGGATTTTTAATCAAACCTTAGCTTCCATGTGCCATGGATCTTCCTTAAACTGAAAGTAATGAACTTCAGCATGAATAGTGTCCTTAGGTGACTAATGGATATTGGAAAACTCACTTGGTGATTTTTAGGGATGAGTAAGAGACAGTGTAAAGAGAGAGCCTGTCAGAAAAGTGCTTGTAATCCTTCAGTGTTGGCTGCATGAAGAGATGAAAATGGGAACCTGAAATGGAGCTCCTTTATAAACCTATCTTACAATACTAAGGCATAAATTTTAGAGCTAGCCCACATAATGGCTTTCAGTTTCAAGTCACAGGTAAGATCCATTTTTAATGGTACTATTTTTGCTGTGGTGCTTCTGACAAATGGTCAGAGAAATGTCAGTCTTGGCAGTCCATAAAATTAGCAACATCTCCCTAATAAAGCTAAAGGCAGGAGCCACTTTCTGAACCTTTAGGGGCCAGAGCAGCCCTGGTGTGCAGCACAGCTCAGGCTCCACAGTGCTGCAGGGATGGCTCTCTGGGGCAAAACAGAGCCTCTTCAGATCCTTATGCTACAGCCCTTGCTCTTGCCAGGTGTGGGCATCCACAGCTCCCCTGGGTAACTTGTACCAATATCTCACCACTCACAGTAAAGAATCTCTTCCTCATATCCAATCTAAACTTGCCCTCTCTCAGTTTAAAACTGTTACACCTAATCCTATCCATGGTAAAAAGCTTCTTTCCATTATTCTTATAAATACACTTTCAGTACAGAAAGGCCACAGTTAGGTCTCTCCAGAGCCTTCCTTTCTCCAGTCTGCACAACCCCAGTTCTCTCAGCCTTTCTTCGGCTATTCCATCCTTCTGATCATTTTTGTGGCTCTACTCTGGGCCCACTCAAATTGGTCCACGTATTTCTTGTACCAGGGGTCCCAGAGCTGGATGTAGCACTCCAGGGGGGGTCTCACCAGACAGGAGCAGAAGGGAAGAATCCTCTCCCTCCCCCTGCTGTCCAGGCTGCTTTGGATGCAGCCCAGGATACAGTTGGCTTTCTGGGCTGCAATCACACATTGCTGGGTCACATCCAGTTTTCACCCACTGGTATCCTCAAGTCCTCTGCATGGCTGCTCTTGATGCATTCATCCCCCAGCCTGTGTTGATACCAGAGACTGTCCCGACCCAGGTGCAGCACCTTGTACTTGGTTTTGTTGAAGCTCATGGCAGTCCCATAGGTGCATTCTTTGAGCCTGTCCAGGTCCCTCTGGATGGCACCTCTTCCCTCCAACATTTCAACCACACACTTCAGCTTGGTGGTCTGCAAACTCACTGAGGATGCACTCAATCCCACTGCCTGTGTCACTGATGAAGGTACTAAATAGTGCTGGTCCCAGTACTGACCCTCGAGGGACGCCTCTCTTTACCAGTTTCCATCTGGACAGAACTATAACTTGTTGGACAGAGACATCCAGCCAATTCCTTACCCATCTAACAGTCCATACAGTATCTATCCTACTTCCTGTCAAGAATGATGTGAAGGATTGCATCAAAGGCTGTAGAGAAGTCCAGGTAGAGACCCTGCCCTGAGCTGCAAAAAGCTTGCACAGTGGGAATACACCATGAGTCGTGGGCCGAGCCAAGGGGCCAGCAGCGTGCACAGTGTGCTGTGCCATGCCAGGCACAGGATCAGCCTCCAGGAAAGAGGACCAGGCAGGGAGTGATGGAGGGAAATGCTTACTTAGCACCTAACCTTGACAGGCCTTTTAGTTTAGGAGCTCCTTAAGGTATGTGCCTACACCAACACTTACATACATATACACACTTACATAGATTTCAAATCCAAAGTTAAAGTGCAAAGGCTTTCAAAAGCATTAAAGGATTTAAAGGTTCCTACTAGGAGAGATGCTGGTGTGGAAGAAGAGAGGAAATAAAATTTTCCTCTGGCTGGTGGAGAAAAAATGCAAAAGAGCTGTTGTGAGGAAGCCTGGAGTCATCTTTTTGTCCATTTCCAGGCTTTGTTACTGCGCACAAATTGTGGTCAGTGTCTGTGAAAGGGAGGCAGTCAGCCCCTTTCCCACCACGGGCCCTAATGTCCTCTGCTCACAGGCTGCCTTTCACTGCACAGCACAGTGGCAATCCTGCCACCTCACACTACCAAAATAAAAACATAACATGAAGTAACAGAAAATTAGACTTGGGTCAATGGCTGCTGATTGGCAGTGAATGGAAGGGGAGCAATTTCAGAGTGGGCTGGCATCAGGTAATACAGCCAAGAGCTGATGCTTCAGGAAGTATTCACTACAAAATGTGGGGTTCTTTATTCTCTTTTCTATTTCTCGGCATCTTTTTTATTGATCTGTGGAAGGAGAGCTCTGCAGATGCAATATCTGAGAGCTGGTGCCATCCTCATGCCTTTTTGTCTGAAGCTCCTTTCTCTGTAATTGTTTCTGGCTTCCTCTGTACTGCACCTTGGGCTTTCACTGGAAGGCCTTTTAGCTATCTGAAATTAAAGGTTCTTCTTCATCAGCCCCTTACCTGAGCTTCTTGCTTCCACTACTAACCAGCAATTTTCTGAACACCCTGAATCAATTCAATTTTTCCATCAGAGGTCAGGTGTTTCAGCTGGAAAAAGCCACTGGTGGGGAAGCTGTCACTTCTTCTTTTGACCCCAGCCCTCCTCCTTCTCCTCACCCAGCACATGAGAGACTGGTTCAGTTTCCATGTCCTCCTTCGGCACAAGGAGCTGGAGTGATGTTGCAGACCTGCATTTCCCTCTTTTCAGAGGTGAAACAGCACTGCTCCCCTTATATTTCCATTTTCCAGGGGAAATGGGTAGGCGTTTCCATATCAGTACGTGTGTGCTCAGGGCTGACAGAGGGGAAAGCCTTGCCCTGCTTCTCAGACCTTGTCCCCTCCTCTGTGGCACGCAGTGTCCGGCGCTGTGGCCCTGTGACAGATGGCTGCTCAGTTTGCAGCAGTGTTCAAGCCTGGAGGCGCTGGCAGTTCCCAGGCAGAGTGCTAACCGGACGCAGAGATTAGCTCTGGCTCGTCTCCATGTTTAAATGAACTTCCCCTAATTAGGGAAATTGCCTGTGCTTACACTTCAGGCAGATCCTCCCTGGAATTATATTCATAAACTCCTTGTGCACTGCTGCACACAAGCCCAGTGTGGGGTGAGGATTATCCCAAGCCTCTGGCTGCTCCCACCTCTGCTGTGGTGGCCACATCACTGCCCAGGGTTTATGCCCTTTCACCCCCTCTTTGCTCACTTTGTTCACTTCTCACCCCCCTCTTCAGCTGGAGATGTGCAGGTTCCACTTCCCCCATCTCTCAGTGGTTACCCTAATACAGGCATAACCCCACACCTAAATTTTAATATCCACCAACCCCTTCTCAAATCCCTAAAAGGCCAGCTCATGAAACTCCCCCTCCCTCCCTTTGCTAAACATGTACAATTTTTAGGAGACCTTAAGGAAGGACAGCTTTAGGAGCCTCTGTGTGTTCATATTATATTGCCACATTTTTTTGCTCAAAACAGACTTTCGGTATATGGTTAAGACAGTGCTGCGAGACAAATTAAGTCTGGGGAAAAAAAGAAAGAAAACCAAACAAATTAAACTTGTTAAGCTTTACAGAAAACCACTGCAAGGCTGAAGCAGGACTTAAAAGCTGGGGTTTTCAAAGGCCCTGAGGGAAGCAGCCCTGGGACTGACACTGAATTTAATTTGCTCTGTGCTGAAGGAGGCAGCTTTGGAGAAATGCCCATATGCATACTGATTCCTCCAACAGACACTTTACCAGGTTTAGCAAAAATTAGGAGCTCCAGAGCAGCCAGGGGATCCTCACAATGAATAGACAGCAGAATCCAGAGAAAGAGTCCCTCTGCCTTAGCGAGGTCTTCACAGAGCACCACAGCTTTTCTTTCAACAGGGACATTTACTTTTTCTCAGGAGATATAATGGGAATTTATCAGTGTACACAGACAAGAGAAAACATTTTCAAACTAGAAAAAAAAACACCCCAAACCTCCACAAATTGCAGATGAAACCTATGTAAGAAAAGGAAATGAATTTTCTGTTAATAATCCTTAAGGTTAACAAACTCACAAGAGTCAGACAGTGAGAACAGTGCCCGGCTCTGACACCTGCCCTCCAAAGCACTTTTTTATTTTATGTCATTTTTTAATTGAATGGATTTCTCTTTTTCTGTTCTTTGTATTGCAGGCAATGCTTTGGATGGCATAAAGAAGCACTGAACCAGAACGAGCTGGAATTGAAAGAGATCTGGGGGAAAAGTGGAGCTTGCCTGGTTTGAGGATATTTCTTTTCAGTGTGGGAAGAGACAAACCAAACAGGCGGAGTTCCCTACGAAGGAAAAGACACCAAAATCTAATTCAAGTCCTGGTTTCAAAGCCTCGTTCCTTATCTAAACGGCAGGACTTGTCATCACAAGCACAGCCTCACAGAGAGAAATAGAATAATAAGAGTGAAAATGTATTTAGTGCTTTTAATACAATGTTGTCAATCTGATTTATTTCATCTTGAATTCCAGTATCTGGAGCTTTTGTTAAGGACCAAGATGCTGCAGTTGTGCAGCTTTAGCAGCGTTGCTACTTTTCATTACATCTTGTTCTTCTTTCTTCTATGTGAAAGAAGAAAGCTTGAAACTCCAAGTCCTGCAGAACAGGACTTCAAAGAGTTTGTGAAAGATATCTAGTTTCTGTGGCTTTAAAGCCTCAGTGTTTATTAGCAGGATGAAGATTTTTGGGGTAACCAGGTGAGCATCTGGGACTGGTCATCACGAAGCATGTACCATAACCAAAAATAAAAATAAAGGAATTGCCACATACATGACTTTTTTTCCCCAAATAGCAGGATTTAATGTCAACCTCATAAGGGGAAGGAAATGGGCAGATACCGACAGCTGGTATCTGCCTTTAGTTAGAGATGTCCCAAAATCAAGATGATATTGAATGTGTTGGGTGAGACTCTTAAACCTGGTAATAAGGTCTGGCCTCCATGCAGGAAGAGAGGGGGTGTGGCACCTGTCCAGCCTCAAGCAGACCTTTGTGACTCCCCTGATACCCAGATACTGTTTTGGGTGCTGTGTATCAGCTGTAGAGTCTCTCTGCGTAGTGATGTCTCTCTGCAGCCAGGCAGGGCTTGTGCGCTGCCACACAATGTCTTTGTTTTCCACTCGAGTACTTTTGCCTGTGTTTGCTTTGTGATTGGATCTTTGATTGGTGGCAGAACTTAATTTCTCTCTAAATTTGCCTAGGAACAAGTCCAGTTCTTCCAAGAGCCAGCTATTTGCAGAGAAATGACGACGTCCTGGGCTAGAGTAACTCTGGGGCCAGCGATTAGATGGGCAGCCCTCCCTCCTGCCTGGCAGGGCACACAGTGAACACAGCTTTATAATGTCAATACTCTGGGTGCACTTCTCAAACCCACTGAGCAAACATGCGCCGAGAGCGTGCTGCAGGTAGGCTGGCTTGCCAAGGGCTGCTGCCTCCTTCCCGTAGCGGTGTTTAGTGAGTACATGGTTTTGTTTAAACAGGAAAACACATTAAGAGGCACTTCATCCTTGAGTGTTCCTGTCTCTGCTGCCTGCATTCCTGGCTGGGGTGTTTAATGCACATTAAGTGCAATGTGCTCGTGGGACCCTCTGATTAAAATACCAGCAGGCCAAGAGCACTGGAGTAATCAGCATGACTCCTTAACTGAGAAAATACCAGTTATATTCAGTTTTTTTATCAATGTTTCCTTTTCCTTAGGTTTCCTGTCCTCTGTCTGATGGTCCATATGCTTCCCATAGAGTTCCCAGTGGCCACAACAATGGGACCTGAGATAAAATCCACAGTCACAATTTTCAAGCATGACCTCTGGTCTTGGGTTCCTTTAACTTGCACCATATGAAAGTTTCCTTCAGCCTCTGCTGAACGTCTGTGTTTCTTGTGTCATCAGGATTAGTGCCCAGACACAAAGCCAATGCTCTCCCCATGCCAGTGTTCCTGTGCTAACCTTGGCTAGACACAGGTTGGCTTACAGAAGAGGGATGATGCTGCTTGAGGTGAATTTCAGCTGAGGTTGCTCTAATTTCAGATGCTCAGGTTGAGAGGGGTCAAGGTGTTTGGCCTCTGTGACAGAGCTCAGCAACAAATCTGGTGCCATTAAAGTGTAAATTGAGTGAAGACACTAATCATGAAGCCAGGCCCTCCTCCTGGTTACGTCTGTAGCATAAAATCTAGTTTTATTCTCTTCTGCTCAGTGGGGTAATGCAGATTTACAGAAGTGCAAGCCTTGCCCGAATGTGAAAATTTATGGATGCAGCTGTTCCAGAAGAATTACACCTAAAGCAGTCCTTGACTATTACTCCAAAACCAAACCCAAAATTATATTCCTCCATGATATCGTGAAACAGATACTTTGGCTGAATGCACAAAGGTGTCACCTTACAGAATCTAGGTCCCCAAACAGCAGATCCAGGGTACCACAAGCATTTTGGATGACAGAGGTGACAGCAGAGCTGCTTTCTATGACCTGTCGAGCATGTTCTGGGAAGAGGTTCGGTCTACTCCTCCTTCATCTCCAGATGAAGATCCCTGCCATGAGCCCAGTGATCACTGATGGCCCTGGACTCATTTTGCACTAGGCAAAACCCTTCCAAGAGCTCCCACTGTGACAGGCATGGAGAAGGTCTCCCCCAATACCCTCTGCTTAGCACTGGGGATGAGACACAGATCCTAGCTGTAAAAGATTTTAAAAGAAGAAATAAGTAAAGAAAACACAGCCACTGATTCTTTATAACATCTTTTTTCCTCTCTTCCCATGAACTGGGATAATTTTCTCAAATAATAAGGTTTTCCCACCTCCACCTGATGATCTTTCACTCAGACGAAGACACTTCTCACCTGCAATCATGGTTTGTTTTTTTTCCTAGCAATCAAGCAAATCCCTGCAGTACAAAAGGGAGGTTATTTTACCTCCTTCTCAGTAAATAAGGTTGTTGAAGTGGGTTTCCATAGGATGCACTGAGGTTAACAACTGCTTTTGTTGGTCCTTTAGCTTCTTCCCAGCAGGCTGGGTTGGAGTGGTCAGAGACCTCCTGCTGACCCAGTCCAGGGCTGATCTGGTTCCTTGTGGGACACCAGGGACACAGCTGCTTAAGAGACTTGCCAGAAACCTAAGTTGTGTCTCAACACTTCCCCCAAATGATCGCAACACACAAGGTATATTGAACTAAAATCAGGGGAGAAAAGGGCTCAGGCCTGAAGGTAAGCATGCCAATATTTACACCAAAATAAATAGTTGGAGTAACTTAAAAGAGCTTGTCCTGGAGCAGATGTAGAACTATTTGCTGAGTAAACTTCCAAGAGGACATAAAACTGGCCAAAAAACCCCATTTTTACATAGTTTTGGGAGATGTGTAGGGAAATGCTTTGGAAATAAGGGAAGTTCTATTTGCTTGTCCTGGGAAGATAAATATTTTAGAGTTTTCGGTTCTGGTTGTCAGCACCTCACCTGAAAGAGTGCCCAGAGGCCCATTTGGCAATAATAATGATCAAGTTACAGGATTACGAGGCCCAACCCATGAGAAAACCAAGCAAGGAAGTCAATATTGTTCGTTGCCTGTGTGTATCCACACAGTTCAGGCAGGGCTCGGGCACTGCACAAACACTGCTGTTGGTTACAAGAGCAAAGAGCCCCAAAAGAACCAGTACCTGGAGAACCAGTTGACCAAGGAAATGGAGGCTGCTTTAAGAAGAAACCTGATGTTTGTGACAACAACATCAATTGATCGCCTTTCACAGAGGGGAAGCAACCCAGAAGAATTAGGCCTGGGAATTTCAATCTCTACCCTAAGAAGAAATGAGTCTCATGGGTGAAAATAATGTAGCACAGCCAGGGCTGGGCAGTTGGCAATCCTGGAAGCCATGCTAGTCTCATTAACAGGGAGGAGCAAGTGGGGACAAAGCCCAGAGGAAGGAGCTACCAGACACATTGCATCTGGGAAACCCTAGCGAGCCATGCAGCCCCTGGAGTTATGGAGGGTGTGAGTGGAGAAATGGCAGCAGGGATACAGCAAGGACTCAGAGACCTCAAAGACCAGCCTGAAGCCCTGGCTGGGGCTGGTGGCCACCTCCAGGCCAGCAGACTCCCAAGGGAGAGGAGTTTCCTGCCCACACATAAGATTTTTCCTCCAACTTTCTGCAATTTAAATCTGGTTTTATATTGACAACTGGTATAAAGGTCTGGTAGCCTGCTCACCCTGGCCCTAGGATTTCTGGTCCCCCAGATAGAGCTGTTGGAGGAGACTGCAGTGACCCCATTTATTTCCTGATTATCAGCAGCAAGAATGGCATGTCCATGTCAATTCAGTTGTATCCATCTCTGCTGATAATTTTTGTCTCTGGAGAAATGTAAATATTAATTTGTCCTTTCCACTAATGAGGGGTTTCTCAGAGCTGGGATAGCCTCACTGAATTCCACGGTGTCATTGCTGGGTTAGAAAGAAAAAAGTACCAAAGAGGTTGCCCGTGCCAGGGTTTTCCACACCCTCCACCTGGTTTGCCAGCAGTTGCTTGGGTTTTGACCAAGCACATGCTTTGGACTTGGTTATGTCAGTGCTGGGTTTGCTCTGACCTTTGAGGGCTGCTCTAGCCTCAGAGCATGGCAGCACCTGCAGGGAGATAGGCAAGTCTGCTGGGAAAGAGCCTGCCAGAGCTGCAGGAGCTCATCTGCTGGAGCCCACCAGGCTCTGCCCAGGTGGAAGGAGCCTCCAGGTCTTGGGACAACCAGTGCCTCCTCTGAGCACAATATGCTGCACAGCAGGGCCTGAGCTAGGCTGCATACCACCTTTTACAAAGGGCCAGCAGAATGTGATTCATCTGTTCATGAAGTGGTGTAAGACACATTATTTACATCCACGGTGGTTATATACCACTAGACACATTTATTTATAAACTGATGTGCTGGGTTTTCATGGCTACAGAGAAGGGCTGCAGGGCTTCTCTGAGAAGATGCCCCACGTCTAACAGAGCCAGTGACAGACGGCTCTAAGACAGACCTGCTGCTGGCTAGAGCCAACAAGAGGGGTAGTGGCTCTGGGATAGCAGGTCAAAGAAGTGCTGGAAAAATGCTGCACAGACAGGAGTGCACAACCTGCAGCCAGACAGGAGTGAGAACATGTCAGAGGAACGGCCCTGCAGACACCAGGGTCAATGAGGAAGGAGGGGGAGGAGATGCTCTGGGAGCTGGAGCAGAGATTCCCCTGCAGCCCATGGCACTCCCTGGGGGAGAAGATATCTATCTGCAACCCACAGAGGACCTCACACCACAGCAGGTGGAAGCCCACAGGAGGCTGTGACCCTGTGGAAAGCCCATGCTGGAGCAGATTCCCAGCAGGACCTGTGGCCCTATGGAGAGAGAAACTCACACTGGAGCAGGTTTGTTGGCAGAAGCTGTGACCCCAGTGGGAGCTCACGCTGCAGCAGCCTATTCCTGAAGGATTGCACCCATGCTGGAGCAGTTTGTGAAGAATTGCAGCTTGTGGGAAGGACATTGAAGAAGTTTAAGGAGGACTGTCTCCTTTGGGAGAGACCCCATGCTGGAGCAGGGGAGGAGTGTGAGCACTCTCCTCTGAGGAGGAAGGAGTAGCAAAAACCAGGTATGATGAACTGAGCACAGACCCTGTTCCCTATCCCTCTGTGCTGCTGGGGGAAGGAGGTAGAGAATTCAAGAGTGAAGTTGAGCCTGGAAAGCAGCAACGTGTGGGGGGAAGGTGTTTTTAAGATTTGCATTTATTTCTCATTATCCTATTTTGATTTGATTGGTAATAAATTTAACTAATTTCCCCAAGCCAAGCTTGTTTTGCCTGTGACAGTAATTAGTGAGTGATATCTCCCTGCCCTTACCTCAACCCACAAACCTTGCATTACATTTTCTCTTCCCTGCCCAGCTGAGGAGGGAAATGACAGAATGGCTTTGGTGGACACCTGGCATCCAGCCAGGGTCAACTCACCACAACCAAATAAAATACTGTGTTTTCTTTTAAATTAACTCAGAACCATTCAGAAAGTGGGTGAGATGAGGGCAGCTAATAAGCACATTAGTCAAAAGGGAGCAAGAGTCTTTCCAGACATTCATTTATAAAAACTAAGAGGAGGATGACAAAGGAGAAAATAACTGGTTAAACACTGAGGAATTAAATTAATTGGTACTAAATAATAACTGACATCGGACTTTTTTTCAACAATCAGCTTACCTCTAGCAAAGAAACGTGGCCTGGCTTCCAAGACACAATGAAGTAGATCATCAGGATTTGAGGGATTCAGTTTCTGGAACTCCTGAATCTGGAGTCAGATTTTTCAGGTCTCTGCCACAACAAGGAGTTATTTTACAGAAAGAGCTGTACAAAACAAAACATTTCAAGGAGAATGAGGTTATACACGGCTTGGCTTACTCAGTCAGGGCTGAGGGGCATTGCTAAAGACCTCATCACCAGGTTATTATCAGTGGGATTGCAGCTGTTCGAGGCACTGTGTCAAACACATGGGGAGAGCCTGGAAGTTTTGAAATCTGAGCAGGCTAACACAGGGCACAGAGGCGAAGACACTTGACCAGGGTCAGAGTGCAGGCTAGAAGGGCAATTATCTCAGATCCCCTTGGCACTGTATGTTCTCATTGCATGTACAGTTAGGCAGGACTGCCTTAGGGCTCATCCCTACTGTGTGCATTTTTGGCCTGGTTGCTGCAGACTTAAACTTTGCATTCTATCAGCACCATGTTTCCCTCTGGTACCCAGGTGGGAAGTTTTCCTTTCACTTCTTCTTTCCCCAGCTGCACGCAGCCTTGGGCCAAACGGCCAAGAATGGCAAGTTCTTCTTTGCAGCTTCCTCAGCTGAGTTAGGCAAGAAATTAAATGGTTCATGACCCCTCTCCTGTCCCCATTTTCTCTTATGACTTTATGCAGGGTATCTCTCAATCAGAATGAGCAGCCAATGTAGCAGGTTGACTGCTGGCCAAATGTCACACTGAAAATTGTCTCTGGAGCGGCTGACCTGCCATCCCAGCTCCAATGCTGCATGTACGGTGCTGGAGTAGCCTGGCTGTCACCACACTCCACTCCTCAACACAGCTCTTTGCAGAAGTCACAGCTGAGATGCTGCTGTTTCACAGAGAGCTTAAGTGATTGTCTTCAGTGAGTGCTCAAGCCACAGCCCGCCTGCCCTGGAAGAAGCTGTCACCACCTGACCCACCGCCTCTCACTTTTCTATCCTAGCTGCCAGGTGGGAGCCTGCTGTTGTTAATCACAGCCATACCAATGAGAAAGGGCAGTAAGAAATCAGTTTGAGGGTATTTTGAATCAGAAACTATTTTTTTATTCTTCCTCTTGAGATCAGCTGGTCTCTGCCCAGGCATGAAACATCACTTTTCTCTTCCCTTTCCTCTGTGCCACCGTGATCCTGGTAGACTGCTGGCAAGGACAGAACCAGGCATTCAGCTCCCAAGGCTCCAGGAGCTCAGAATACTCAAGCTGTGTCAATGCCATTGTGAAAAGCAGCAGGCTGGTGGTCAGGGGCACGCACTGCCCTGCTGTGAGGGTTCAGGCACCCGGAACAGCACGTGGGAGTCACTCAGTGGGTGCCTGCCCTCTGTCCTGTGCTGGAGTCTCATGCATGCTCCAGATCCCTCACTGTTCCATTTATGACCTGGCAGAAGAGCGTGGTGGCACTGTGGCCACTGGCTGCACAGGGCTGCCTGCTCCCCTGGCTCTGCCACCCCACTCTTTCCTTCCCTCTCATTCAGCTCTGTTGCTTTCAGTATAAAGCACTCCTTCAAGGTGAAGGTCTCTTCCAAGAAGTCTGGAAGAATGACCTAGGACTGTTTTCAGCTTCCACCATAGATGACAGCCCCTGGATAGCCCTCTCAAGAGTTCCTAGCCTTGCCTGGGGGATGGCAGCTTGGCTACAGAAGATTTTCTGAATGTACTTTATAATCCAATCTTTCTTTCAGGACTACTTGCACTGAAGAAGTTGCAAAACGTTTGCTGTGCCAGAGTGTGCCTTGCCCCACAGCTACAGCTCACAGTGCCCTGCACAGGCTTTGGGAAGACTCTAGGTGCCAAGGCATTACAAACTGAATAGGGTCAAATCTTCCTTAGTTCTGCAGTTATTGTATTTGCCTCTCCAAGGCTTCCTCTTACACTTACCTAGTTTTTAGCAACACACTCTGGTCAAACCATTTGTGCAAGAGGCACAACTGAGGCCTTTCCATGGCAAGATGAGAGGTGAAGCCTGTTCAGTCCCAGCTCTGACCTTATGTCTGTGTTTGGGTGAATAATGCACAGGCACATGAACCTTCTCTGGCCAGAATGATCTGGTGGCCAGAGAGTCCATTGTGTGGTTCCTGTGCTCATTGGGGATTGGAGGAGAAGGTGTGCCCACAGGACAGGAAGGCCCCTGGCACAGACATGCTGCTCACCTTCCCTTCCAGAACAACTGGTGTAGATGTACAGGAACAAGCTTTACACCTCCTGTGGACACCTCAGAGATGTTCCTCTGGTTGGATGTGCCTGTTTGGATGTGTTTTGTAGGGTCAGGGAAGGACCCTTGTGGCTGTTGAAATTTCTTCCCGTTGCTAAGACAGCCAGACACAGGAGTGGGGAGGAGTGTGGGTGTGCTGCTTGAGTGTGCTGCAGACGGGGCCGGCAGGAGGTTCATGATTTCCAGGGCTTGTCTCTGAGTTTCTCTTTGTATCATTCCTTGTGAGCTCCTGCATTACCACAGGGGACCTCAGCTGCTGCTGATGCAAAGCCACATGTGAGGGGCTCACGGAGGGAGAAATTTGGGATATATCACCACAGTGCCCGTGGAACTGCCTGAGCAGAAAGAGCATCCTACTGCCCAGCATCCCCCCCTTTCCCACCAAAAACAGACACACAGTACAAACCTCTTACACCTTGTGAAGTGTACAAACCTCTGCTTCCAAGGGGTTAGTCATTCCAGTGGGGATCAGCCGTGACACAGGGGGCTGAGCATCCCACTCTGCAGCCCCGCACCGGGACACCCACCCCGCGCCACGGCTGATTTTAAAAATCATCGCGGAGACACCGAAGGTTCTGCAGTACAAGCTGCGGGGACGAGAGGGGACCCGGCTTTCTGTCGCCAGCAGATGGCATCGCCACTCTCAACGCCCTGGCCAGGGAAACTAAGAAAAACGTCTGTTTTTCTATTTCTTTTTTTTTTCTTTTTTTTTTCTTTTTTTTTCTCTTGTTTGTTCAATTTTTGTTATTTTTTTTTTTTAGGTGCTGGTGAATCCAGGGCTACAAAGCACTTGATGGGTGAATTTACGAAATACGTTTATAAATAGCGATTTTGTCTAAAGATCTGCTCTTGCAAAACCTAATGAAGGCATGCTCCCCCGTTTATTCCCGGGAAATAAATGGCTGGATGTGCAATATGCCAAGCATCCTTACATCCTCCTGACCTGAGGAGCTGAGGATACTCGATTCCTTGGGTAGGACTCCAAGAGGACCAAGGAACACACCTCTTATGCAGCATCTCTGAGTGCCGGTGAGGTGGCAGAGAAGGATGCTGGATGTTGATCCCAGCCTGCTTGCCTGCCAGCTCCTACATTTCAGCCTGCAAAGCACTGCCCAGGGAAGACGGGCTGTGCCTCCAAAAGCTGAGTCAGTGAGTCAGCAAAATAGGGCTGACTAAGCACTTCCCCATCTGATGCTGGACATCAACCACAAATCATGAATGACTTTGCATTTATTAGGCAGAATTACTGAAGTGGCTACAAGTTAGCATTAGCTAGCTTAAAAAAACCAATTGCTTCCTTTCAAAAGCAACATCCTTGCTAAGCTCAGGTGATAAAGACTTCAATTCCTCCCTTCCCACAGTGAGGCAGATTTGTCTGGGAGGAACATAAGCCAATATATCCTGTCATCTCTACTTACATGCTGCTCCCACCATGTCAAAGGGTCAAGCATGTTATATTTTGCACATATCATTAATGATTAACTGTTTTCTGCAGAGGAACTAGTTTTTTCTCTTGGCTTTTAAAAAAACAGACCTTGAAAGATGAAATGGAAAACCATCCTTGGGTTGGTTCCAGTGGGTATTTATGATCATGGCATTGATGGTACAGAAGATTAGAAGGCATTTGGAATCTCAGGCTTTTTTTGTTTGTTTGTTTTGTTTTTTTTCCCCTCCTTTTCTGATCTGTTCCTGGTAGGTTTGAAAATGGTTAGAAAATCATGAGGAAAAAAACCAGGCTTGTGGCTGGGGCACATAATTTCCTGGTCTGGTTGCCAACTCTGTGACCTTGAATGGGTCACTAGGAGAGCAAAGCACTTCTGTTTTAGGGTTTTAAAAGTTCAAGTCTAACTCCCAGAGAGAGAAACCCTAAGTCAGGGTCATCCCCTGAGCTCTGGGGCCAGGCCCTACAAATACCACAGGTTCTCCCTACAAGTGACGGAGCGCGAATCATCCCATACCTCTTGGGACGAGATGAAGTGCTTTTTGGGAGATCCTACTAAAAAGAACATTTTAAAAAAGAGGTTCTCAACTTGGCTTAGCTGTTTAATTTTGAGACGGCTGAAAGAGATTAGGATGAGTCCTAGCCTTAACTTCCTCAGGACCCTGCCTTGCAGCTGCACTGGCTTATAGGCATGTACTTCAGCTGGCTGAGGTCAGAGAGCCCATGGTGACTCTCATCTTGGTGGCATGGATTGAGCAGCACGTTCCCCAGCAGCCCCTGCAGGAGACTGGCTGCTGCACAAAGCTGTGCCATGGCCATAGAACCCCTCTCCCACGGACATCAAAAGGACCACAGAAACAACCACCTTCCAAGAGAATGGTAGAATAGTTTGGGCTGGAAGTGGCCTTTAAAGGCCATGTAATCCAAACCCCCTGCAATAAGCAGGGACATCTTCAACTAGATCAGGTTGCTCATAGCTCCATCCAAGCTGACCTTGAATGTTTCCAGGGATGAGACATCTACCACCTCTCTGGCAAGAGGCCCCACCTCTCTCAAGCTCAGCTTTCACATAAGCATCCTCTGATGATAAAGAAAAATAAAAATAGTTATGACCAAATTATTCTTTTAAGGACACCCTCTGGCCATTGGGGGAGAGATGGAAGCATGAATAGAGAGTCACAGATCAGTCAGTTGCTGTGCACAGAGACTGTATTGATGGACATGTTAAAAATATCTGCATGGCTGTAAGCCAGAAACCATTTTGTGTCTAAAATGGGATTTCATTTCCTTTTCCTTTCTTTTGTTATTTTCTGTTCCAATTTTTCCGAAGTACCCTATCCATGATTCACTATGTCAAAGTTTCAAACTTTGTTGTGAGCCAGAAGGGCATTTTATCTGTTAAGAAGCTCACAACAACATTTTAAACGGTGTGAGACAGACAGACGTGCAGGTAGAATCCTGTTTCACTGCACTGGTGAGCAGAAAGCTCAGCACATGGCCTCTCCCTCCAGCTCTGCAGGGAGCTGGTCTTTCTGAGGGAAGAACAAAGGGTTAACAAACATCATACCAGAAAAGGACAGGAGCTTCTGGGAATTACCTGCTGTGACTTTCCCTTGGAAACAGGGTCTTAGATTGGATGTTCCAACTTGTTAAGCACCATCATAGCCATCCATTGCATCCTTTCCTATTTTCCAATGTGTCTTTGGAACTGGGGCACCAAAATTGCACCAGGCCCATGGACTCCACAGAAGAGTGTAAGAATCCCATCCCCTGCTCTGCCAGCTATGTCCTTGCTGGTCCAGCCCAGGAGATGGCTTGCTTTTGCTGCTGCAGGAGGCTACTGCTGACTCAAATTTGTGGAGCTGCATTTCTGCTCAGAAATCATTCAGGAGGCTGATTTCAGTGACAGGTACACAGTAACACACATGGATCTTGCTTGGGAGTAAATGTGCTAAAAATTTATACATTTTGGGTACAGCACTACAGCATAATCTATGCTGGATTCAACAAGAGTATCGTGAAAGAAGCAGAGAAATATAAGGACCTTTTTCCCAAGTGCTACAAATTTTTTAAATCATCATCCAGGGAGTTAAACATTCCTTTCAAAGCTGCCAGATTTATTTCAGCAAATAAATAGAATGTATTCCTCAAAATGGATATAGCAATCAGAAAGCTCTTATCAAAGGTCCCCAATTAGTTTTTGCAAAATTTCAAGACACTGTGTGCAGAAAGCAGGTAGGTTTTCTCTGGCATAATGGTGGTCCTTTGTGAGACATGACAACGAACTCCCTAATTAATCTTCGAAATGTCAGAGCCTGCTGGAAGTAATTGGGCCTGACAGTTCAAGGGCTAATTAACTTTAAACCTTGAATTTTTTCTTGCTTCCTCCACAATTCAAGGTCACTTATTTACTTTCTTTTTATACAACTTTTATTGTTCTGTAGCAAGTCTGCTCATATCTGCTTTTCTGGACATGAAGATCAAGACTGAAGGTATTCAGTGGGGTGCATTACACTTTATATATGAGGATTTCCTCAAGGGGTTTCCTGACTTCACAAGAGAAGAAAGCTGATGTAAGCAGAGGGCTGGTCCCAGGGGAGCAGCTCACTGTGGGAGATGCTGGCTGCAGCCTCCTGAGGTATCAGCAGTATCCAGGAGCAGGGAGCAGGCAGTGTTCCTGTGGCTGGGCATCCTGTGGAGTGGAGCCAGTGTAATCCATCACCGCAGCTGTCCCAGCAAGGCAGCAGGGAGCAGTTTTACAGGCCTCAGAGTGCTGCAGTTTCACTGCTCAGCTTTATGTGAGCAGCATTACGTGTTCTACAACCTGCTGTCTCTGCAGCCTCCACTGGTCTCCTGCATCAGGTCTCCTGGGGCTGGTGTCCCATTTGTTTTTCTTGCTCTGCAATCTCACTTGACCTTTGTCTGAAAAAAAAGATAAAGGACTTTTGCAGCAGAGGCTCCAAATCCTATCACCTGCTGCCCATACCCATGCTGAATGACCTTGTGGCTATTACTAGAAATGCATGAAAAGCCTTTTCTCTGGTTGACAGGCTCAGTCTCTGGTCACTCATAAATACAGGGCACATCTTTGTGAGAGCAGTGTGTGCATAGACTCCTGAGTTGCCCCCTGCATCTCTTTGGTTTCTACATGGCAAATTAACAAGGACAAGTGAGGCAAAGATCTATTTGGGGGTCATTCCCTGCAGGTATACCTGAGCTGGGAGCCATGGGGCTGCCTTCAGGGTCTTTGGCAGTGTAAGCAGGGTCCTGTGCCAGCTCCTGAACCTTTGATTTGCTGGCACTGAACAGGTCCCCTCCAGGGCACAAGGATGGGTGATAGCCTCCCTCCGCTACCTCCCGCTACTGTCAGTGAAAGTCACAACTGCCAAATGATTTCAGGCTCTTTCTGCCTCAGACATAGCTGTGCTGATTACATTTGCCCTCAGTGCAAAAGACTGTGAAGAATGGGAAGGAAAGCTGATTATATGGCAAACTATTTGGGGGGAAAAGAGGATTTTCATCTGTCCAGGTCTGATCACAACAAGGCTGTGATTCTGGGTGAATGAAGTCAAACCACGGCAGCAGCCATCTCGCGTCCAGCCATTAGCTTCAGACACACACGGCTCATACCTGAGCAGAAGAATCATCTGCTCCAGAGATCAGGGGCTGGAAAAGCTGTACCTGATTTCCTCACTCTTTTTTTTCTCTTTAATCCTCATTTCCTCTCCGCTAGGCTTTCTTACAGCTGCTGCACAACCCTCTCCAGACAATATCTATTCTGTCTGTCACAGGCGTATCAAGATGTCCCTTGAGTGTGGTACCTAGTGATGACTGACAACTGTCATTAAGCACTACGCCTCAAACGACAAGGCTCATTTTGTTAACAGGATTGCATAGACTCAGCCTGAAGTCTCAGAAGGGGGAAAAAATACCATATGTTCACATAGGATTTATATAATGTCTCCTTTTGCAGTCCCTGTAATTTAGTAACCCAACAAAATTAAGAACATATGATGATACTAACAATATATTTCATATACTTTTTGTTGGTTTGCTTTTAAGTGTTCCATCAAAGGAAAGAATGTTTGATCAGATTCAGGCTGTTTTCTTTCACTAAATGTTATCCAAGTCACTTCCAGTTGTCTGAGCCAATGAAATAGAGGTGAAATGTCAATAGAGAATAGGTTTCTGAAAAGTTACTATCTTACGGTAAAGGAGTGATGGTGGTGGTGCTGGAAAGCAAATATAATGATCCAGAGAGCAAATGGCAGAATGAATCCTTTCCCTACAGACATTGCACTTTTTCCTCTACAGTTATGGCTTCTTTTTCTTCACACTCTTCTTGGAAGGCTATATGAAAGCGCTATTAACTTCAGTTTTTCCTGGTCACCTTCCTATCCTGTGTTGAATGATGCTGTGAAGACAACACTTCAACACCACCAACTGAAATCAGCTCCCCTATGAATTAAACTACTTACTCAAGTAGGGGAAGTCAGGGGTTCATCAGACACAGGAATCCAGTGTCAGAAGTAGTAAGTCTTTTGTTCAGGCTTGAAAGGATCCAGAAATGTAAGGAAATCACCTCCATCAGCTTCCCTTCTCCAGTGTTGCAAGCAAGGCATTTGATGACATGTCAGGAGCTGGCAATGCTGAAAGAGGGGAAATGACTTTCAGCAAAGAGCCTCTAGCCTCCGTTTGCATGGCTGAAGCTTGCATTTATCCTTGCTTTGGTCTGAACCCCCTCCATGCCCTTGCCCTGCCTATCCTGCCTGGCTCTGGCAGCCAGGACAGCCTGGAACCTCCTTTGTGTGGGTAATGGAGCAAACCCACATTGGGTGTTCTCGTGCAGCACTTCAGTACTTCGATGTTTTTCTGCTTCATGGCCGTGTCCTTTGCCTCTCTGCACAAGCTGCGCTGCACACAAAGGTAAAAGTCAAGAGAGGAGCATTTCTCTGCAAAGATTTTGGTGGAATGCTGCTGGAATAAAAAAAGTAGTTTGTTTTCCTGAATGAAGTCCAGCTCTGACAAGGCAAGGAGTCACTCCAAAACATACAGGTAGTTCCAGCGGCTGAGATTAAGGAATTTTGTAGGCCTTTAGGATCATTTTCTTCCTGACTCTATGGAAAATAGTGCTCACATTAAGCCATCATTCACCTTTGGGCTTAGTCCAATTTTTCTTCTGAAAGAAGTAGTTTCTCCTCTCCCTGTCACATGTGTATTAGGAAGAATTAGGAGAAAGCTGAGGGTATCTGGGCTCGTGACTGTGAGTGTGAAGACTGGCATGCTAGTAAGTCCATCCAGATACAGATAAGTATGCTTTGAGCTGGCTGCAGTAGAACTTTGTGTGTTCTGGAAATAAGCAGGGAGGAGAGCAGCTTTATGATCGTATCTCCAGGAGCATTGTGTCTACAGGGATCAGTCTCTGGGTACTCCTACATATTCTTTCTTTGCTCTTCATCAAATCCATGAGATTTTGTTTCATCCGTGAGCAGAAATGGATTATTTTCATTGTGCATGCAGCAATGAGTGGGACTGATACTATTTACTCTGCCTGATGTTTCTTTCTCTGTTTTACAGGGCATCCCTGAAGGAGTGTAGGAATAGCAATGGACCTTCTGCTGCTGTCTCCAGAGAGAGGAATGGTTTTGCAGACACATACATTTTGGCAGAAGGAAACCCCATCACCCCCTGTAGTGCTGTGCACTCACTTTCTAGCAATGGGCTCAGACAATAGTCTTTCCCTGATGCCAACACAGATTTGTCCTTTCCCTCTCTTCCTGCAGTCCAAGGACAAGTCTGAAGGTAACCAGAGAAGGCTTTCTCCTCTCCAAACCGGAAGGCATTTGGGAACAGTGCTGGGAGCCAAAGCCAGCATGTGGCCTCTCCGGGTGCGAGATGTGAAGTTCAACATCAGGAAGAAAATCCTCATGGGTTCCTGTGTCTGGGTCTTATTACAAAATTAAGTCATTACATTTTCTGCTTTCTGTGTGTTTAGATTTTTAAAAAGCACAAGCACTTTTTGGTTTCAAAGTGAGAAGCAGTAAATACAATGGTACCAGAAGTGGATTTTGAGTGTTACTGTCTTTATTTTCAAGCAAAGTACTAACTTCTGTATAAGGATACATTGCCAGACTTCACTATACAGGATATAAAAGCTACCTGTGGCTCTGCACCACTGCCTTCTCTCTGACTTCACTGTGTATGGTGAGACCATTATTTTCACTGTGTACAAGTAAAAGCTTATTGGTACAGTGAGAATTTCCAGTGATTAATGCTGGAAAGGTAAGACATGGATCCCTTGATGAGATATCACTGTGCTCTAGCAACAGTAATAACTCGCTTTGCTACTGTGTGCTAAGTGGTTTGTTGTTCTAAGAGCAGTAAAGAGTTTTGTTGTTCAAATGTTATGAAGGTTGTTTTATTCAGATGTACTGGTCAAAATCACCTCAGCACTCTGTTGTTCTCAGCACAAGGCTCCTCACTGCTCAATGTGCAGCTGGAGGGGGTATTTTTCTTCTTTTTTTTGCATTACCTGTAACGTAGGAATGATCTGGCAGTAGGAACACCACAGTACCACATCTAAACTAAAGGGCAATCAGTCTTTAAAATTGATCTGGCATGGCACAAAGAGCTTGGATTTGGGGGACCCACAGCCACTCATTTTGTCTTAAAATAAAAAATTTAAGGTTGGGATTCTTACCACCTAAATTTCACTTTTCACGAGTCAGGCATCTAATCCAAGCCAGCTGTGTTGGCAGACTGTCTGGTCAGAGAAGAGATGGGTGCCAATATATGGTTCACCTCTGAAGACAGCTGCTAGAATAGATGGGATGGCCTGCCCTCTGCTTCTTCCTTTTTTTGGTAGTTCATTTGAATCTTAAGGTAAACACCAACTTTTCAGATGGCTTTGAGGTGAATCCACTCCAAAGTGTTCAAAGTTGTTGTAGAAGACTTTTCTCTGAGGTGAGGAACTGATATTTTCTCCATGTGATTATGTTGTTTTTTTGACCAGCATGCTTGAAACAAATGTGAAACCTGTTAAGAAACTAACAGATGGGGTTTTCTTCTGGCTTGGTTTGTTTTTTCTAACGTGTGTCAGTATTTTCCAAGGGAGGTGCTTGATCCGAGACAGGCTTGTATGTCAGAAAAGATTTGCACTGATTCCACAGAACACAGAATTTTGGTTCCCCCACAGGAAAGAGAGGGTGATCACAGACCTGAGAGGAGGAGAGTAAAATAATAGAGTCTTGGCATGTCCTCTGCCATTTATTTGTTCATTAAAAAAGTCTACCCAATACTTAATTTGGTAGATTAACAAAAGAAGCTATCCCTGCAGAGCTAGAAACAAGCTTCCTTCTGCCACTTGCCAACAAGTCTCTACAGGACCTAATTTAACATACTCATTTGCTCACAAAAGTACTTGAAGAACCACAAACACATCCTGTACAAGGATAAAGAAACTCTCTGTTCCCATACTTAGTCAATCAAATTAATCATAAAGGTAACTGTATTAACATAAAGGTAACTGTAACCTTGCTTTATTTGCACATGTATATTTGATTCTGTATGAGTGAGAGTACCCATAAAACTAACTCTTAACCAAAACACCCCAAATGTCCATCACTAGAAGACCCTACCAAACATGCCAGATAATTCTACAGCCACGCAAAATGTCCTGAGGGCCAAGCACCAGGTAATAGCATTCCCAGGCAATAGATATGGGGAGAAGAAGCAACTGGCTTTATACTCATGCGCACACGTATATACTTCTATAAATATATATTTTGATACATGTATTGTTTATGTTCACCTCTCTGATCAGTACTTTTCCTTGGCTGCAGAGCAGCTGAAGATCTGCTGTTCCCAGTAGGAGGAAGTGGATGCCCAGACTGTCTCAAGAAGATTTAAGTGATTCAATACATGACAAGAGCGTCCATCACACATCGCTTTACCTTACACAAATTCTGATAGTGAGTTTAGGTCACAAATGGGAAGAGACTATCCCCATGGAACTTCTGACAGATCTGGTCACCTACTGTGTGAGAAAAGGGCAAGGGGTGTTTCAGAATCCCTGTTCTCCACAGCTGCAAAGCCAGGACTCAGTCTGAAAATGTGAGAAAAAACCAGACCTGCACCCAGACCTGCCACACTACAGATCTTACAAGCAGACACCATGCTGAAACATCTGATATGGACTTAAACCAATCACTTGGAACATTTGGAACAGAACACCTGAACACCTCACTAATTTCCTTAATTTAGTTGCCAGAGCAGGTGTTTAAGCCTGGTTTTCAAGGTCACGCTGTATATGACCCAATGGCTGTCCTATGGCCACGGGGAGAGGATGTCATCTCCCCACCCTCAGCCAGCAGAAGTCAGTCCCATATACAGAGCAAACAGCAAGCCTTTCCCAAGAGTAGATGGATTCCTATAATACAAGAGTCTGTTCCTGCGTGTCTCAGCACAGGCCGATAAAGTACTGAAGGTTGTGCTTAGTTTCCACACATAAAGATCCTGGGATTAATGATGTCCTTGGGATTAAGCATGTGTAAAAATATTTTGTCTGAAGAAGGAAAAGAAAGAGTGTGAGATTGGAGGTCAATGATGAAGAGACAGATGCACACTCTGCTACCTGCTTAAAGAAAACAAAACATTCAGAACAAGATTAGACACATGCTGCCCAAACTATTCAGTTTACTTGTTCATCAAGCAGTAAAACATTGCATCAAATCCTGTTAAACTAATTGGAAAGTATTTTTAAAATGGGAAAACTTCTTTTACCTTTTAAATTTCTTTTTCTAATAACTTCCAAGTCTATAGAGATCTCATCTCCACTGTCACTTTAAGTGCTTATTTATATTCTCTAGCATGTAAATCCATTTTAAGAAATCACCTGTTTTTATGTTAGAAGGTTGAATAGAAGGCTTAAATGCCAAAGAAATCAGCACATTCATTTATTTGTCAGCATTCTCTGATACAGCAAGCTGGTGATGCATCACTTGGATGCTTATTGTGGAGAAGGAATGGCACTGCAGACAGTGAAATGAAACTGAATCAAAAAATGCATGCCAGCAGGAGGGGAAAAAATTGCTTTGCAGAAGAATTCATAACCAAACTGTTTAAATTGTTTCTTCATACCAGTACAGGTGTCAGCCACCTTCTTGTTACTCTTGATACAAGTTGCTTGCTACAGGTTGTTGTTTATTTAAGATTCAACTGCAGAAAATAAAAAACAAATGTGGAAAAGACAAAAAACCTCACCACTTCAGACACGAAAGTTCAAATTCTACAAAATATTGCCAGGGGCTTAGAAAATATACTTGGCACAATGGTGGCTCATCAGTTCTTGTGTACTTTTCAGGAGGCACACACTGCTGCTGTGGCTCACCAGGCAGGGGAGGGACAGTCCAGTGCTGGTGAGACCACAGCAAACACATAATGCTCAACTCTGCACTGATCTTTCACCTCTTCACCTGTCTCAGTACCTGGGCAGCACATGAGGACTAAGCCAAAGCCAGATGTTAGAATGGGCAGGATAGTGTTGGTAAATGGCTGCATTTTAATGAGAAAGTATTGCCTTAGTCTCTGAGTTTATGAATTGCTTTGCTACATGTTCTTCTTTATTGCTCTTCTTCATCTGACAGCCTGCAAGCTACTCTTAGTTAAAACTCTTGCAGTTCCCTGCTCACACTGTTTTTCTCACATCTTTTTTAACCTGACTCATGTTTTCAATATTCTAGACTCAAATGTGATTAAGAGTCACCAGATGGTATTACTGGAGATGGCTTTGCTGATCTTATTTAAACTGGCTTATTTGAGATCAGTTCCTTCCTGGAGAAATGTTCATGGCTAAGTGTGATCCATTGCCAGTTTCAGTTGTGAAGAGGTTGAAGAATAAAATCTATTTTGTGTAAATGAGGATTTTTTTTCAAGACTGATGTGTGGGTTCTGCCTCTTGGCTACATCTCTGCAAGCAAACAGCCAGGAGCCTTGTAAATCCAAAATCAATCTGTGGAGAAGTTTGCCTATATTATTAAATTTGCTAGGATCCTAGAAAGAATTGTAAAGGTCTGATACTCTTGGGAGGAGGAAAAATCAAAGCAGCCTGAGAGCTCTGCTGGATCACTGACAGCCTACAGGAATGTGCTGCTTTGAAAATAAGTTTTTTTATCAAAAGGTTTGCAGGCATATATTGCTTGGGAGAGCTAAAATGGAAATGCATTTTTTGTTTCATCATGCTACACACAGTAATCAGGAGTGGAACAATTCAGTCTGATGAGAGTTTTCATTTATTTTACTTTAGGGAAAAAAGAAAACCTAAATAGCTTTTTGTTTTTCAGTACTTGCCTTGTTCCAGCAGTCTAATGTACAGCTTTCACCAGCTCTCTCAACTGCCACTTAGACACTTTCTAAAGCACAGGAATATTAGTTTTTCATACAAAAGGGAAGAGGTGTTCCATAAATAAGGAAAAGCAGGAGTTCACTTTTACTGCAGTCATTTGTCACAGAAAGAGCAGGGTGAGTTAACAAGATCTTTGTTTGGTGGCATTTTTAATACCCTCGAAATACTCTAATATTCTGTGTCACCAGTCTCTGCTTAAGAACTGCCTCTTTGCTGCATCTACAGAGAAATCTGCAGCAGTGAACTAGGAAGCATGCACACATTACATGCCATATTAAAGCTATGAAGAAAGAGATCTAGGCATATTTTCTCTAAGATTTCATGTCCTCTTCTTGTCCTTTTTCAACAAACCTTTAACAATCAACCTCTCTCACTGTGTCCTCAGTGTCCTACATAAGGATCTTCCTGGAAAAAGGAAAGATTTTCAGACCTGGTGCAACTCTCACCTGGGTAATGGGACTCTGCCCATACAGTTTAATAGCAGCCAGGCTGCACCCCAAGGACTTGATGTCAAAGACTCCAGAGCACATGCTGTGATCACTGAGTAGCCTCATTTAGCAGAATAGGCAGCCCATAACCTTCTCACCTCTCTCTGGAGAGCACTGAGGCGTTTCAAGTGATGCCATGATTGTAACACTTCCAAAGTTACTCCATCATTCATCAGTTTGAAAACCGAGTTAATTAAGTGACAATAAAAATGTTGTGCTGCAAAGGAAACAAAAGAATATTTTCTTGCCTTGAGGTGATTGTTATTTAAGCCTTGATCCTGCCAAAGTTTGTGCACCTACTTAAGTATGTAACCAGTTCTGCTTCTTTTAGGTAATTCCTTCAGCCATGCTGGTAAAACTTTCATGCTGAAGGTCCTGCATAAATGTTTGCAGCCTCCCTGGCATTGGATCTCAGCACTCTGGAGCATGAACAATGCCAGGGTCTGGGTGGGTTAGTGTGGAACAGCCCAGAGCATCAAATCATGGTTAACTTTCCAGCTGAGCAGAGTGGGGAGCAGAAAACACCACGCTGGTGGGGAGAAGTGAGACAGATTGGAGAGAATTCACAAAGATTATTTTCAGCTGTATAAAAATTAAGCATCTAGACTTTTAAAGTCTTTTAAAATGGTCAATAGAAGGAAGTCAAGTATCTTATCTAAGAGGTCAAAGTGATGGACATACCTTGCTCCACTGATGACAGATGGAGGCTGCAAAAATAGCTTAGATATGATAACCAGTATTTTGAGAGGACTAGATTTAAATGAGTTGAGTCCCACCCTTAGAGTTATGCTAAAGGGGATCTGAAAATGTGGCCGAAGTTTTTGCGCACAGACAAGAATTGACACTACTGCTCCTCATCCATCTGTTGTGCCCGCAGCTGGCACCCAAGGCACCAGCCCACTGCCAATGACAGACACAATATAAGTGAGCAGTGACACTGATGTCTGACAAAGCCTCCTTTTACTGAATTTTCATTAAATTAATTTTAGCAAATTAATAAAGCTATGATTAATAAAAACAAAACAAGCACTTTCCAAGCAACTATACATACATAGAGCAAACTCAAACAGGGTAAAACCTGTCCACTCAGTCTTTCAGATTCTGTTGCTCTTTTGCTGACAGTAAACCAATTAGAAGACTTCTAGTGCTGGCTATTTCGGGAGCACTTGTCTCTGCAACACAAATACCTATTGCTGTTCACAGAGGCCTTGGGACTGGAATGAGAAAGGGAGGCTAGAATGAAATCAGACTCTCTTGGGTTCATGCTCATGATGAGCAAAAGTGAAAATAGAGAAACAAAAAGTCAATCCCAACACTGGCAACATTCAGGACCCAAGAGACTGTGAGCTTGAAAATAACATGGAATTCAACTTCCTGTTAATTTGACCAGTCCCTAACACTGTATCGTAAGCCTTGAATCATTTAGATTATATCAGTGGAATCAAAGTCATAGAAAATTATTCTAAGAACTTAATGCAGCCCAAAGCCTGCTAAAAAAAAATTCCTATATTCAAGACTTCATTCCCCAGAGCTACTACTTTTTTTTCTGTATTTTCCCCTTTAAATCTAAAAGAAAGGGGACCATTCATCAAAACAAAAAGCAGTTATTCAGTGTTTCATATACTGACAACATTCATCCTCAGGAAGTCTTTGTCGATTGTGCCTCGCATGTATAGTAATAAAGTAAAAGAAACACAAAACTGTGGTGTCTCCATATCCTATGGATGACATGAGACTATTGTCCCATTATGTTTAAACAATGCACCACCTCTCATGGAGAGTCTCCCCAACAACAGTAGGCAGTTACCAGAGGTCAACCAATCTCTTTAGCCAATTAAAAATAGCATTTTTAGACACTGCTTCATTCAGATATTGTTTCTGATCTAAAGGCTAATGAATGATAGAAAATAAGGCATATAAAATATTATATTACATTGACATAACTTATGTAAACAATAATTAACTCCTCAGTGCAGATTCTGAGTTGGGTTTTTGTTTCAGTTCAAATAGTATACAATTAGATTTGCATGTAATCTATCTGAGTGCTTCAGCTAATTTAAAAAGTGTTCAGAGTATTAATATGTATGTGTGCATACAGATTGAGAGCTTCATAAACATATGTTTAAGTATATACACACATGCATATAGGTAACAGCCTGAAATTACACGCATATGAAGGTCCTTAAATTAAAAAAACCTGAATAGTTCTAATGAAGTACAGATAACAGACATGAAATTCAAAGAAGCAAAAATTATTTCTTACTTCAATTTAGTATTTTTAGGACTAATTTTATAAATAGTAAATGTGAGCTATAGTGGGAGCTCACTAATGTTTAGCTGCCCACTAGAGACCCTTACAGTAAAAAAAAAAAAAAAAAAAAGGATCTTAGCTGCCTATTAGTGTAAAAAATAACCTGCTGCAGTCAGCAGGACAGAGGGATGATAAAACACAGTTGGTACCCCAGGGTCCCTGTCGATTCTGGCTCTGAACAACTAATAGGTTACACTCAGCCTTAGGCTGCCTTGGCTCATGTAAGGCACAAAAAATAGCTGGGATCCTGGTAGCACCAGCAAGCAATCTGAGCTTTAGCCTTCATGTTTAACAGTTTTACAAAGCCATTCTCCTTTTACACCCTTTATTGGTCTGAGACTCATACTGGGTGCTCTTCCACTGTTTTCTCTTGAACACTAACCATACATTTTTCTCCATTTTTATTCTAGACAATTTCTTTTGCAGCATTGAGTTTTGCAACAGTCATTCCCCAAAGCCACAAATTCTTGTTCCTTTTTCTGCAGAGCTGTCATTTAATTTGATATGGCACTTTTCATGATCTTTGACCTCCCTCTTCTCTGGAAAATTTTAATAATTTTAACACCATAACCCTTACAGTCCGTTGTGTAGGACTTTTCATTTCCATATATTTATTTCCTGATATTAAAGAGCATTTTACTGCTATGTTTTGTTAAATTCAAGTTTCAATTTCAGAGCTGTAGCATTACCTCAATGCTCCCCCTAGTTCCCCCTCGTTGTCAGGAAGCTGATCCAGGATGGAAACTTTTCTGCTAAAATTTCTCCTTCCTGTTTATTATATATTATAAAATAATATATAAGACAGCTCTTCCAGATGTTTTCAGTGTTATTTTTCTGTATAAACTGATGTTTATTCCCTTTTATAACCCATTTATTCCTAGACATATGGGTAATTAAACCTCCTCCAGAACTCTGGTGATTTGAATACTCTCTAAAACAGGCTTGGGGATTTCTTGTTCTTATTCCACCTTTGTACCCTCTTCTATCAGTCCTCACCCTTGCTCTTAGGAGTTACCTGACATAATTTGCGACACGACTATGCCATATCTCAGCAACACCCACCAGATTGGCAAAGCACTGTCCCTACCTGGTTCAGCTGTCTCAGGAAGGTCAGGAATAACCTCAGGCATTCAGTGACACTCACTTTTTTCCTATAGTCTTCTGTTTGTACATGAGTACTGCAGATGTGAGGGAGGAAAATAAACCCATAAAGCAAATTGGGGCATTCAGAGGAACAATGTGAGTTGGTTTAAACTGGCTGTGTGTTTTTATTTTCCGGCAAGATCAATCTGATGAGTAACTTAAAAAATAGATAAATAAACCATGATTCTGCCTAGCAGTGTGTATCCTAAATGCTACAAAATCTCAGAGGTCCTTCTGTTGCCTTCCTGCTGGCTCAGAGAAAGGTGAGGACCTGAGGAATGCTGTTCCCAGAAGCCTGCTGGCATTGACGGCAAGGCTGATAGGACCCACATGCTGGTTTGGCTTGACACGGGAGCAGCAAACAGGCAAAAATCAATGTTCTTCCAAGGGGAAAGGAGTCAGTTTAGTAAAAAAAAAAAAAAAAAAAAAAAAACCTGAACGCAGAAAATAGGAGTTTTTTGCAGCAGCCAGAATGAGAAACTAGCAGTGCATAGGGGCAGACAGTGGGTGGCAAGCACTCTGTGGGATCCAGCCCTCATTTCCAGTGCAGCTTTTTGCCTGAACGCTTCTTTCTAAGGTGCTCGAATTCAGTGTGACTGAGTCACACCGAGTTGAAGGCAAACTTGGCTTTGTAACAGTTAAAAAGAAGAAGGCCGCATGTTTCTACAAAGGTATTTAAAGTATCCTGTTGAGTAACCCGGTGTGTTCCTTGCTGCCCTGGATATCTCGCCGCTGCGGCTGCCAGAGAGGGAAAGAATCCTGATCTGTTCCACAGCCAAACACCAAAGAATTAAACCCTTTGTCTTGGGAGCCTTTCACCTTCTCAGGGTGCTCTGAAAATCTGGAGGCAAATCAGAAATTGCCTTAAAAGATATTTCCTGATGGTGTGTTTGCTCTCCTGAAGATGCTCCTGTTGGCAACCTGCCTCAAGGGGAAAACACTGGAGGACAGTACTGGGCTGAAAGCTTTTAATGTCAGTCATGGGATGCAGGCTTGATGTGGTGTCCAACCCTAGCAATAACAACACCCGGGAGAGACAGTGCTGCTCTTCTGAAAAAATGGCAATCAGTCTCACAAGCTAACAGTGGGTTATGCTGCTATTAAGGCTATAAATGACATGAAGTTTCATGCTCCAGGGCATAAACCAGCCTCTCTGGCAGCCTTGGCAGCAGTAGAAACTTAGCAAATAAGATGATTATAACGTGATTGTCTACCGCAGGGGTCTGTGTGTCCTTCTCTGAAGTATTTGATGCTGGCCACTGCTGGAGACAGGATATCACATTGGCTGGACGACTAATCTGATTTAGTATAACAGACCTTTTATTCCTATTAAGCACGTCTCAGTACAGAGTCAGCTTTCAACTAGTACTGATGGCCATGAAACGCTTAATCCGCAGCCCAGTCTACTTGTAGATACCTGGCACAATTCTTCTCTGAGGGAATACGGAATGGCCAAATTGTACTTGTGTCATGTCATATTTTTCAAACAATTAATGAAATATCAGTTGTATACTTCATCAATTTGCCCCATAAATTGCCAAAGTAGTGATGATGAATGATTTTGTATCTGGATGTCAAAATTCAAATGACAGTTCTGCAAAGGAGACTTAATGGAAATAAGATTTGTGCATCTGAGTACAGGATTAGGCCCCAAAAACATAATAGCTTTTTGAGCTTTCTATCTTTCTAGCATTCCTCTTGAACAGCATTTCCCATTTTTCCTTGATCTTTGGATGTGGAAAAGATTTGTTTTCAGATGTCTATGCCTGTAGCACCTGCTTGGGATTTATCTGCAAGCTGATGCCAGACTCACCCTGTGGTTATGCTTTTGTAGGGTCCCTTGTTCCAGACAACTACTGCTGACCACAATTCTCATTTCCTCTCTCTGCAAATGTGAAATGAATACTATCATAACAGCATTTCTTAATACATGCCAAAGAGAAAAAAATCGTTTTGCTGTTTTATATTTGACCACCCTGCATTTCAAGTATATGACCTCATCTCTACAAAACTGGTAGGTTTTACCCCTGTCATCATATGTAGTGCAACTTCTACCAGGATCATCATTCAGCACCTCTTCTTATTTATTTGCCCGTCACACAATCACCCTGAAATAATCTCCAGCATGTACCAGTTGTACCAGATCATTCATTTGTGTTTGGTCATCACAGATAAGAGCCAGGGGGAAAAAATAATCATCCAAATATGACATAAATATCAGCTTTTGGGCAAACCCAGCACTATGAACCTTTCAGAACAGGATATGATGTGTACCTATACTGTGCTGTGCCTAATATTAGGGCATTCTGGCTAGCAGTCATAACTGTAGATTCAAATAGATGGTAGTCATTATAATCATTAAAAAGGTAATTTACATCTCTCAGTCAGTACAGCTGTGTATCTGAGAGAGGAGCTGATCCTCATTTATACAACACTTGGCAGAAAAGTTGACCAAGTCAACTGCATACACAAAGCAGACTCAAAGTAGTCAGGACTCCTTTGTCTCCTCCTATACCCCACTGCTTCACCAACACATGATCCTTCCTCTTAATGGACTGCTAAAACAGAGGCAAAAAAGCAAATCCCATAGAATCATGCTGGTTTCTTTCCTGTGGTTATGTCCTTTGGATGTGTTTATCATTATGCATCACGGAAGAGTTCCTCCATCTGTATGCTAAAAAATTTCCAGTGCAGCGGATGTGCCCTGCTGCTGCCTGCTTGCCTTATTGACCCCTCATCCAGTTTGCCTGTGCTTGCTGCTGTCCTTACTTGCCTGACTTGCTTGGGCACATGGACTTCTTGATGTTCAGTGGAAGGGTATTTCCACATAATTGGCAATCCGTCCTGTGAGCTGCAAAGGATTGCAAAGCCCTGCTGTCTGTATTGCCCGCTTATAGCAGGGGAGGTGGGAAGGGCCACGCACCTCAACAGTCACAGAGTGGCTGAGGACATAACTGTGCTGCCATCAACTTCAGTTTACATCGGGAGACAGCTGTGATGTGCAGCGCCTGTAAAGCAGTTGTGGTGCCTGTTCTCTTGCCCCTACTATAAGAGTGATAGAGGGAAAGGTATGGGCAGGGCACTTCCTAAATTACCTGGATCACCTTGAGGCACCTGTACAGGGCTGCTGTCTGAGAGGAGTGAAGGGCTGGTCTGCAGGATGGCCTTCAAGCAGATCTTATGATCCTGATTAAATTTAAGCTGTTGTATGTAAGTTTCTTGTGGTTTTTTTTTTGTTTGATTGTTTTTCAGGGAAAAGCCCACCATTAGTAAGGTTTTAAGTATAAACTCTACTAAGCAAGATCTTTTATAATTCCTTAGTCTGTCACTGATTCAATCAGAAAGTCATAGATACCCAGGAATGCATAATGTTTGAAATAGAGAGCCATCTTTCAAATCTCATCTCTTTAAGTCTCCTCTTGTACTTTCTCCTTCCCTCAAGAATAGTCAGTCAGAGAGAGTGAGTGGTGCTCCAACAACTCGCTATTACTCCCACAAACACAAGGCCTTTTATCCTGCTGGTGTCTAGAAGGCCTGACTGAGATTGGGGCTGTCACTCACTCCCAAAAATGTACGATCTAAGCAAATTTGGCTGACAAGAGAGGGAGTGACATGCCTAAAGTCACACCATGTGGCAGTACAGAATGCTCACAGAGATCACACATGTAGGGCCACTTTTGTTGGCCCCCAACTCTTTTCCCAGGCATCAAACAGGGCTACTTGCTGTCAGATCTGTCTTCTGAAGTCAGAAGTTTTGTACTATTTTGGTGCAGAGTACAAAGTAAAGAATTATAACCCCTGCAAGGGGCAGTGTCTTGCCAAGGGTTGCCTTTGCAGTATGAAGTCCTAAAGAGGAAAGGCAGACTCAAACTTTTAGAATTAAAGGGAACAACTCTGTCTTAATTTCCTGTGGTTTTACATGAGATTTGTCCACAAAGGAACCATCTGTCACCATCTGCTTGATTTTCTTGATTTATTTTTTTTTTCTTGGACAGTTTCACTGTGTTGGTATGTGAATGTGCCTATCCACACCCCTCTCAAAAGGCCAACTCATTTCTTCAGTAGACATGTGCCTTGTGTGGATTTCTTTTTGCGCATTTGAGCTGCAGTGCACTTTTCATCAGGCACTGCCTTTCTTTGTTGAATGCT
Source organism: Pseudopodoces humilis (assembly GCF_049639895.1). NCBI lineage: Eukaryota > Metazoa > Chordata > Aves > Passeriformes > Paridae > Pseudopodoces > Pseudopodoces humilis. Next base: position 67,877,549 of record NC_142201.1, read on the forward strand.
GGTCTCCAGGAGTTGCCGGGAATAAGGGATAAAACACCAGTTGCACACAGTTTCTGGTAACTTAGGTCCTTAACAAAATGCAGAGCTCTTCAGGAAGCAAAGTGGCTTTTGAGGGGGCATTTCACATGATAAGGGAGCTCTATTTCTCCGGTGCTTCCAAGATGTCAGTCACTGTTTGCGCTGTGAATTTCACAGGAGCCTTTTTTCATTATTAAAACTAGAGTTTGGGAAACAAAGAAACAAATAATTAAAATAATAATAAAAAAGACCTCCCAAAAAATCTGGAGAATAATGTGAGAATGAGAAATACAAAAATGTAATACCCAGGCCTAGACTTGAAGATCCAGGGTGCAAAACAATTAAAACAATAACATGAAAATATAGCATATCTACAGGGAATCTGTAGAGGGGCTCTCGTCAGGAACTGTAATGATAGGACAATGGGTAATTGGAAGAGGAGTAATGGGTGCAAACATAAAGAGTGAAAATATAGATATTAGGAATAAATTCTTTACTCAGAGGGCAGTGAAGCACTGGAAAAGGTTGCTCAGGCGGGCTGCGGATGCCCCAATCCTGGCAGTGTTCAAGGCCAGCTTGGATAAGTCCTTGAGCAACTTGGTCTAGTGGCAGGGTGGGTCAGGACTAGGTGATCTTTAAGCTCCATTCCAACCCTTTAACATTCTATAGTAATGACTTTTTTTTTTTTTGTCCTTGTTGGAAACTGTCCAGGAGGACAGCGCGGGCCCACACGCCGTGCACGGCACCCGCTTTGGGAGGCAGAGGCTGCGGGGGGAGCGGCAGAGCCCCTGAGGGAACTGCAGCGCCCGTGGGGGGAAAGCGCCGATTCACGTGGCGCTCGGGGGTCTCTGCTGCCCGGGGGGAAGCGGCGCCGCCGGTGCCGCGGAGCCCCCTCGATGCCGCCCTGGCCGACGCTGCGGGAGCGCGGCGGGGCCCAGGGGCTCCCGCGCCGGGCCGGGCCGGGGGCCCGCGGAGGGCGTGAGGCCCCGCCCCGGCGGCGCTCGGCCCCGGCCGCCTACAAGCCCCATGGTGCCGCGCGGGGCGGCGGCGTGTGCCGCGGCGGGAGCGGGGGTGGCGGAGGCGGCGGCGGAGGGTCCGTGTCCCCCCTGCCGCGTCCCCTCGCTCGGCTCGGCGGGCGCCATGTTGGCTTGAGACGAAGATGACAGGGGGCGGCTGCGGGCGAGGACCGCGCTGAAGGAGCGGCACCTCCGGCTCGCAGCACGGCTCTCGGGGGGCGGCCGGAGCCGCCGGCGGACGAGGCGGGGGAGGGAGGGAGGGCGGACTGAGGAGGAGGAGGCGGCGGCGGCGGCGGCGATGCGAGCGGAGAGCTGAGGCTGCGGGAGGCGGCCGCCGCCGACCGCCCCCCGGCCCCCTCCGAGCGCCGCGGGGGAGGGCTCTCCCCTCCGAGCGCCCTCCCTCCCTTCCCTCCCCGGCCCGCGTCCCCGCCGGGCGCTGTTGGATGCCGCACACCGCCTAGGGGGGGCCGCAGCCCGGCGTCCTCCCCAGCGGCCCCGGGCCCACCCCGGCCCTCCCGCCTCCCTGCCCCGCCGCCCAGGGCAGGAGCCAGGTCGTGCCTGCGCGCCCGGGTCGCCTGCGCCGACTGAGGAGGTGACTTGGACGCACTATTATCCCGTGTGAATCATCCTGTCGTCATTTGTCGAGGCTGGGAGAGAAGGCAGAGGGCGAGAAGGGGGGAAAAAGCCCGCACGCAGCTCATGTGGCGGTGTAGTCCTGCTGCCTGGTCTACCTGGCACCGCTGGTGCTGCTGCTGCCGCCGCTGCCGCTGACAGGGATCTGCTGCCATCTCTGGTCTCCCGCTGGCTCCTCCGGTCCAGCCCGGCACCGCTGCCCCTGGATATTCCTGCTTCTCAGCCGGCCGCCTTCCCCACTGCTTATCGAGCACCGCTTTCGCGTAGGGAACGTGGAAGCTGCTGCCTCCCATACTGACACCGGTTTTGCATCTTGAAGATCTCCGGCGGGCTGCTCCTGGTGCTGCTGCTTTTTTTTTTGTTTGTTTTTGGTTTTTTTTAAGTTGATTTTAAGCCATTTAGGGTAACATCAAAATGTCCAGCAGCGTTCCAGCTGATATGGTGAGTGTTGTACTGTTTATTTGATAGTTTTATTATAGAATAACGTTTATTTCAGCCTGATTTTGACAGAGAACATGGAAAGAAGCGGGGCGTGGGAAGGAAAAAAAAGGTCTTGGTTGCATATTTAAGGAACATAAAGTTCCCAGTTAATTACATTCCCCCTCCCTCCCCAGATGCTGGTTTTGCTTCGCTTTTAGGTGGTGGAGTGGGAGATCTGCAACGTCGCCTCCAGTGTAGCGAGGGAAGGGGGATGCCAGACTCCCTTACCTATGGCAGTCAGTACCTTGAGTGCTCACGTTTGAGTCGTGTAGCACTGCTCTTCAGCTCCGTTGAGTGTTTTTTGCGGGGTAGATAAATACGAAGCAGAGCATTCGGGATGAATTTCTCTACCCATTTATTTCTTTCTTTCTTTTTTTCATTTTTTTTTTCTGGTTTTCCTTTCTTTCTTTCTAAACCTCTTAAACTTGGCTTGTGTCTTGCCAACGCTTTGTCTTCCGATGTTGGTGGGAAGTTAATCTCTTCACTTGCTCCCGGCTCAAGAGCGAGAGAGAAATTTTCATGCGCTTTATTTTCATGGCGAGGTCCTTTGTGCACTAGCTGCAATCTGGACATTTTTCAAGGGCACTCCTAGTACTTCTTATGGCGGACTGTACTTCAGCTTGTATTGGATACTCGGCTCGGTACATTTAAAAAAGGAAGGTATAGCAGATCATGAAGAGGTAGGGTGAATCAGGTCTGCCAGGTAATCTTCCGTTCAGCACGACTTTCTCCATTTGTATGTATTTCCATAAATCAGGTTATATTTTCATAAGTCACTTTATTTGAAAAAACACCCACGAACTTGTAGCCGCAATTTGGTATGTTAATTCTTTATTCTTACAGCAGAATATTTTCACGTGTCTCCGCACGGCTGTTCACATTTAAAGGTACTTTTTTTCCTCCCCAAAAGCAGAGGAGTTGTCTGTGCTTTTTTTTTTTTTGATTTGTGAGTAAAATCTGCCCTGGTAGTGAGAACAATAAAACCGAGTAGCCCTTGTTTAAGTCACTGATGTACAGTTAATTGTGATATGTATGGCAACTACATATATTTCATATATTGAAATAATGGTATCTGTTTAGTTGCTTGCTTTCTGTGTTTCCTTCACAGCTTTTGTACAGCAGTCACAATGAGTGAATTTTTATTAAATAAAGCAGAAACAGTATGATACAGAAGATGATCAAACAGCAAGTTATAAGCTTACAGGTTTTTTGTTTTCTTCCCCCTGCCTTTCTCAAATACTATAAATCTATAAATAAATTTTACCTCCCCTGGATGAAAAGAGCAATGAAAGGATTGAAACTCAGAGGCAATAAGCTCCTCAGCTCTCAGTTTTCACGTATTTCTTTTTAGTGTTTCTCTCTCTGACTCTAGGAGCCTTTTGAACCCCCTTCTCTCCTGCACGTGGCTGTCTAGCATTATATCACAGAAATCCTCGCCTGGGCCGTGGTGGATTAGGTGCAAATCTCTCAGTGCTGCTTTTTAAGTTGCCTGGAGGAGTCCCTTGACGGTGACATGAAGCACACTCCTCCTCCCTGTCACCCTGGGCTGAGCTGCCACCTCCGTGCTCCTCCTAGGGCCTGCCTGCCTGGGAGTCCCGGTGCTGCCACTAGGCTTGTAGTGCTTGACATTTTCTACAAAGTACACAGATTTTAAGATAGGCAAAATACATTTTTTTCTGTGAAAAGTACTTCCTTGTGTTGTTCTGTAATGAGAATACCACTGCTGGGGATAGCTGGGCCTAGTGCTGCCCTGTTTATTCAAATCAGGAAGAAGCTTGTTATACATAGTGATGTTTAAATACTGAGTCATTACAAAAACATTTGAATGAAGATGTTACCAATGTCAGTAGAATTTAACTAAATAAATAGATATTTTCTGGCCTGTCAAGGGATCATTTTTCTCTTAGTTTCTGCATTGTTAGATGCAGTTTCTCTCTGAAAGTTTGAACTGTGGTGTAGAAATTCCTGTTATTAATTACAACTAATAAATATTACATTATGAAAAGATTGCTTGAAAATTCATTTTTAGTCTCCTTTTGTTGCCATCCTCCATATTTGAAAGGAGTTTGTTCAGGAAGGAAAATGGGGTTGCCATTCCTTAGCTATTTGAAGAGGAGCCCTTACCAGGCTGTCACCATGTTTATATATGTTTTTATTTAGTGTAGGATTTTGCAGTTTGCATTTCTCTTACCCACCCACTGTGTAATTTGCATTTGCAAAAAATTGATTTCTCATTTCTGTAGGAGCTGGCAGCAGTGTGATGGAGTGTCATTTTATGAAGACTCCATTATACTTAGTAAATCTGCTATGAATTACATAAGTATTATAATAATAATGTTTGAAACTGTTTATGCCAGATTCACGAATTAACCTGCTCATAATGATAATATTATAATTGCTGCTTCTTAAAAATATGTTAATTTGTCTTCCTGTCTCACCTTTGAGAATGATCTGCTGTGCATGAATTCATAGTAAATTATGTGATTTCCAGTAAGCTTCGTATTTCTAAGTAGACATAATTTGACCCAGCCTCCTGTTCTCTGACACTGAGTTGACTTGCTTCCAGAACTGCAGCAGTTTTTACCAGCTAACCATTTCAACATCACTTCTTAAATAATTAACACAGTACTTTATCACTTGCATTCCACTAATAGATTGGATGGTGACATATCACATTCTGGGTGTTGTAAGTTTGTGGTGCATTATTCCTTAGCAATGTGTGCTACTTATGGCTTAAAACTCCACTCCTGGAATGAAACCTGCTAATATTGACCTCTCTGCCTGAGTAGTTTCATTAACTTCATTGGGACGAGATGTGTCTGTGGCAGTTCTTGAAGACTAAACTGCATATCTAGAGCCTAATTTTATTCAAATTTTCACATAAGCACTGATGACTGTAGTGGCAGCAGGGCACCTCTGATTGCATTCAGTAATTTAATAAGGTAATTTATCAGTTTTACCATTTGGTAGCAGTTAGAGTTTGACTGTGAATAACAGCAGGGCTGTTTGCAAGTTGTATTTCTTTTGTAATGATAAATAGACATGCAGTGGTTTATGGGCTTGTGAAATTAATCACACTGGCTTTTTGGGTGGACCAAATGAAAATGGTTTGATATTTGTTTAAACACTCTAGCTGGCAATTTTAAAGCAAGCTATGAAAAACTTAAGCTCAGTCCAAAAGTTCTTGCTCAATTGAATAATCCCCTTTATTTTAGTGGAGTTACCATCAGAATCTGGGAAGCTTCCTCTCTGTATTTTGTGTGCCCATGGTACTTCTCCTTATAGTTGGAATTCTCCTGGGATTTTAGGAGTCCACAGACAGCTGCCTGCATGACTAAAAAGTATTAACGGTGTCCACCGTTTCCTGTAGTCGGTGTATTTTATGTCTGTATGAAAAGGTTCTGCCAGCACTTTCTTTCTGGGCAGTTCTTTGCATGCCCTCTAGGAGATCCAATTCTTTTTCTGTCTGAGCGGTAACAGAGGGTGATGCTTTTGGCTCATGGTGGAGTTTTTCTTGTTGGTTTGTTTTCTTGTTGGATTGCATTCTGCATTTGGTAAACAGCAAAATGTTGGAATCTACCAAACAATTAAAGGTTTTAATTTTAACATGCATGGCTCTTCAATCGTTTATACTTAAGAGATGTCGGTGGTATGGGAGAGGTTATTTTTAAGAAAACTAGATGTTTGGTGCAAGACATTTGCAGACATAGAAGAGCATGGATATGTCTGTGGTTTGTATATGGTCTAAAATGGTTGTATGTGGTCAATGTTAATAGGGGGCAGTAAGTGGAAAAGAATAACAAATAGAAACCCTGCTCAGTTTGCTCCTTGTTAAAGTCAGCATCTGTAGTGGAAATGTGTATGTATATCTTCTTTTTTAGGAAATTTAATATAGAATGTTGATAAATAGCTGAACATATATAGAGACATTCTTTTTGATATGTATTGATGGAGGCTAACAGTGGAAAAGGATGGCTACATCAGTAAAGGCATCCAAGAATAAGGTTCAGATATGAGAGACTTAAAGGAGCAGCTGGTTGTGTGGCAGCTGAGTTTTGTTGTCCGTCATTCAGTCTAAAAAATTATTTAATTGATGAATAATTAGTGCAGTAGCATTATAATACACTTGGAACATAGAAATAATTTGTTCACTATAGCATTTTAATGTATCAGAGCAAAATGTGAGAAGTCCTGCATCTCTGTTCTTCTGTCTTAAGTGCTTTTTCTTTTGCCTTCTGTAGATCCTTTTTGTGGCTTTGAAAATTATTGTATTCCTAGTAGCCTTTGTGCATAATATTCTGAAGTTAGTCCCTTATGTTTTTGTAGCAATAGAAGTATGATTATTTCTCTGTATTTTTGTATTCCCCACTTGTTGAAAGTTCTGATTCATTATATTCTGTGATAAAAATAGCTAATTGAGTTTTTCTGTATGGATATTTTTTCCTTCCCTTTTAAATTTTTTTTCACAATTGTTTGCTGATTGTAACATAAATGAGTAGCCTATCTTTTGCCATTCTCAATATTTGTTTTGGGTTTGTTTTTCTCCAGTTGGAGAAGGAATTGGAGGTGGCGTCTGAGAAAGAAGAGCTTGGAGAAGCTTCTTTCTGACTCCTTATATATTGAGTCGATATAGCCAATATTGACTCCCAATATATTGAGCTGGTTGAGCCCTTGTAGCATGTTGCAATGCTTCTTGTAATGAAACGAAGAACCTCTTTCTCTGTTATCTGAAGCAGTGGCTGGGGATAAACTTACTAAAGCTCGTCTTCAGTGTGTATATATTTGGGAATACTCCAAAATTATTTGTATTTATCATTTCCCCCACCCACTTTCTTTTTTTTTTTTTTTTTTTTTTTTTTTTTTTTTTTTTTTTTTGTTTCACAGGTTAAAAATGTATCTAATAACCAAAAAGAAGCATCTTAGTAACAACTGACATTTTTAGGTATGGCACTGTAGCAGAAGCTTCATAACATACATCTGCCATATGCTGAAACAATGTTTGCATGACCTTCATCTCATTTTCTTTGGGGATGAGCAGCTGTAACCTGTGGTTGGATTGATCCTTGCTCTGGGCTGTGGTGCAGCTCTATACTTCAGATGGAAGTGCAGGCTGATGATATAAACTGTTCCTTCCTTCCTGCCACACACCCTTGTTGTTGTCATTACCTGAACTGGTTTCTTTCTGCTTTTGTTGTCTAACTTCATGAAATACTGGAGGGGATGTATACTGAAGGAGATTTAACTCCTCACATGTTGGGAATGCTGGGAAGTAGCTACTGGCAGGTTCCAGCAAGACTGGGAGGCAAAAAACAAATGCTGAGTATATATGAATGCAGGAAAATGATCACATCTGCAGCAGAATCTGCAGCTCAATTCTGCATGTTAAAAAATTAGCAGACATCATCTGGTAACTGGACAGGTCAGCCAGGGCCTGAATGAGGACGAGTTGCACTTCTCAAATATGGAATTAGGGACAATGTCAGGTATCTGTAGTGTTTCACCATGGAGCTTGTGACTGCTTCATGCATACCCAAACCTAAACTTTCGATCATTCGAAGACCATATCTCACTTCCTTGGTTTGGCTTAAGGCTGCAGGAGGAACTTAGGCTATCTGAATGTGGTCCTTGCAGCGGTCTTGGTAAGAAATATTTTCATGATACTATGAACAAAATGACTAAAGGCACGCTTTACTACTTCTTTTAGTTGAGGGTTCATCCTAGGTATAACTTTCGTGAATGTTGAAAGCCATGGTTATAGTATTTGTATGGGATTTACTTGTTTTATACTTCTGGTCAGTCAGCTTTGTTACTCAGTAAAACTCAGAATGTAAACTTCTGGAGATGTCTCTGTATCTGCTTATGCAGTAGTGAGCAGAATGGAGACCTCAGTTCTGACTCAGCCTGTAAATGCTACACTAGCTTGCAGGAATCTAGAAATACAGATCTGGATTGTGACTAATCATTCTTGTAGTTTTATGTAAAAGAGATAATTCACCTTATTTTCTGTCTCTTCTGAGCACAGTATTGGATCCACTAGGTTGGTTATTCCTTATTCTGAATTTGGTGAAAAACGTTCCTGCTGATCAGTATTCTTTTTCACATTAAGTCTGTTTTTACTGCAATTAATTGAGCCTACTAAAGTAGAAAGCCTTTCCCGACACAATTTTGCATGGGTAAACTTTAGCTCATTGTAATTGTTAAAGGAATAGGACTGAGCATGTTGTTTCCATTTTAGAAGCATTGGAAAATGAGCAGTGTGTCAATGAGAAATCTTAATTTCGTTATGATAATACAAAATCTAAACTTGGAGACCCCAGTTCTTCACCACTTTTCACATCATTTAGAGATATGTCTTTTGGAATTCAGTTATTGTTAAAATTATTCTGTAATTTCTTCTAGAAGGCCAGTGTTTAATTTTTGACAGCTTCAGTTATAGATATGTTGCAGAACATCTTAAAATAATGACTGAAATATTTTTCATTTGGTATACCTCCAGACAAATATAGTCACAGATGTACTACTAAGTGTAGAAAGCACTGATTGTAAGGAAGGACTGAGGCAAAAAAACCCATGAATAATCAAGACTTTGCAAGAGTTGGTAAAAGAAAGGTTGCTGAGACATCAGTTGAGGTTCTGCAAATAGCATTGTGCACTTCAATATCTGAAAAGAAATTTGAAGTGGGAAAAAACTTGCTATAAAATCTTCCTAACAGTGTAGATAAATTGTTTAGGAGGTCTGTTTGATTTTGAGTGCAATACTTAAAGAAAAAGTTAAGACCTTATTTGTAGGTTTGCTGAGCCTGAAAAGTATAATTTGCAGCTGAGAGCTCTTATATATTTGTGGAAATTTGGTGTATTTTGTGGTCACTAACTGGGTTTGTGTTTAGCTCCTTGACAGAGGATAAATTTATTGCTCCTTGTAAACCATCCACAGTGAAGGCCTGCTCTCAATTTGTAGTAAGACTCCGCATGTATGGTAAAATGCGATTAAAAAACCTAGTGTACATTTTCCACAGATAGAAATGTGTAAAATGAAGATTTGGCAGATTGCACAACACTGACACTGCCATCAGCATCTTGGAATATTTTTCTTACTTTCTGTAAAGAAATTTGAAAATAGCTTGCCAGTGACAGGATCACTTTTGTGGTTTTGTTTTGATTTGGCTGCTTACTTAAAATTATTTGGGAGATTCATTTTAGAGTTAAACGGAAGGCTTGTGGCAGAGTTTAGCTAAGACTATTCCATGACGCTGTTGTTACAGAGACAGAAGCAAGCGAGAAACTCCTTGAGTTTTATGTATCCCATTGAAATTAGCCAAGTAAAACCAGAGATTATGTCTAGGAGTTTGGTAGGTATGTTTTACTACTACCTAAGAAGAAATCTGTGCCTTAGTGGGATGGAGGTGCCAAAATGATATTTGATGTTCACACAAGGGATACAAACTGGAAGTGTTTGTGTTGGTGTCTACCTGCTGTGATGGTTTCAGTCTCTTTCGGGGCTGGTCTGATTTACGTAAAGGGCTCGGACCACTGCTGAGAAACAAAGGTGGCCTTAACCTGGGGTGCTCTTTAGCTGCAGCTGAAGGTCTGGTTTTTAGTCTGACTCTGTGGACAATTTGGATGGAAATTAAAGCTAAGCTAATTTTTTTTTTTCTTTTCATTTTTTTTGTTGTTTTCTTTTTTTTTTTTTGTAAAGGAAGTCCTGAGTTCTTCTGTAAGCTCTTCTGTCATCTTCATTATGCAATATTAACTGTTTCACATTGCATAAGAAATTATCTCTAGCACTTGATAGAAGTTGGACAGTAATTTCAAAATAAAAAGAAGGAAGCTATATGTGTTCTTCGTTGAGACTGAAAGGAACAGTGTATTTCATCTCAAAAAGAACAGTACTTCATAGCCATATACTGTAGCAGTGCGATGTTGCACTCAGTAAAGCTGCGATGTTGCAATGCTCTGTGGTTTGGCAGAGACCCACATCACCATAATCTGTTTCTGATACTTAATATATACTGTAGATGGTACAACCTAGTTTGTCCCCAGAATCTGACATATGTTATTAATACAGAGAAATAATGGAATAGTGATTAAATAGGGAAGTGCAGTGCTAGTCAAAAATCTTTCATAGCTGAGGTTGTAAATTCAGGATTCTCTTCTTAAAGTAGATTAGTGCCAATCTATATGTGAATATATGTGGCATATACTAGTAAGTCTCAAAAAACTTACTATAAATTACATTACTATAAAATAGTTCTTCTAAAATAGCATTTCTTTTCAGTATTTCTTTGAAGATTAAATATTGCACAAGATTTTTAGGTATATTTACCTTTTATATGCTATTAGAGAGTAACTAGAAGCCTTCATGTGCTTTTAAAGTCTGGAATACCTGGTTGCAGTATTTTCTTTTGTTTATAGAATTCTTATTATTATGGGCAGTAACATCAAGATAAAGTTAATTCTTGGACCAGTGCTTTGTTGTTGTATTTGATGCACAACACATTACTTAGGGCATATTACATGTGAATATTTATGTCATTTTGCCTGTGAGTTTATTTTTAACCTCTGCATCATAACAGTTATGTTGTGTGACAGTGAAAGCTTAGCTCTCACTTCTGAATCCAGGTTATTGATCTGAGATACAAATAAACTCTATTGGACTTGCAAGTTTTAGTGATTTATACTTTGCATACTTGTATAGGTTTGGTTTTTTTGCAATAAACCCCAAACTTGCAAAAAGCTTTATTAAAATATTTTACATGTGGGGAATAAGTCCACATTTGCTAAGTCCATGTGATTTGGTGGTAATGATGTTAACATGAAGTCCAACACAAAATTAGTAACTTCCACTACCTATGTTACAGCCCATAAGTGGAGTATTGTTTGACATGAATATTCAAAGATTTTGTACCAAAATGTGTTGTAATGTGTATTCTTCATGCTGTGGATTTCCAAGAAAAGGTGTGTTAGAGACCATCTGTATAATTTAAAGATACGTTAAGTATTTTGTGTAAGGTCAGCTCTATGCACGTTCTTTTCAATCTCAAGAAATTAGGAAGGGAAGCTTTTTATCTCAAAAAAACCCATTACACTGGTGAGTATTTCTAGTGGTCTAGACATAAGACTGAGGTTTTTGAGTGCAATAGGTTAGGTCTGGCACCAAGACAACAGTTTGTTACTGAGATATTTGACTTTGTTTGCGGATCTCATTTTCATAACTAATGGCAAGATAGCTGGGAGCTCTTAATAAAGAGAAACTGCAACTGGGTTTGATTTCTGTCTTCTTACTGCATCTGGCCAGTATATTTCTGGATAAATCGGGATTTCATGTAAGTCTGCAAATGGAGAATTTTTTTTTCAAATTACATATGTTTGAAATTATTTGGAGGTTCAGAATAGCCATTGTAGTGGGTGGAATGCTTGGTAAACTGTGAGCAAGGTTGTGATGAGTGCTCTGGTGAAAGTAGCAGCAGGTATTTGCAAAATAGTTTTAATTTGGAGAGGGTCGATTTTGAATTGTTTCTTCTCACTAGGAAGGGAGAAGGTGGTTCAAGGGATAGCCAGGGAAATCCCTACAGAGGGCTGCAGTGCAGTTGCACAATACTTCTTGTTCCAGCATTCTCATGCAGGCACTTGATGATCCCAGCATATGTGCTCCTTGCACTTAACTGCAGGAGTAAGGAGTGGAAAATTTTTAAGGGCTACTTTTGGTGGGGGTGGACTCCAGAAGGGCAGCTGTAACTGTCCCTGAATTAACTATGAAGACTGAAATATCTCTCTACAAAGAGCCTGGCATTTTTAAGCTGAGATTGTCTTTCAGTACAGATTTTGTGGCTTTCACTTTTATCTTGTATGCTCTGCTGCTGTGAGTGTGGTGTATGTACCATAGTGCTATGTCATACGTGGAAACTCCATATTGGAGGAACTCCCTTGACTTGTTAAATGAAGTACAACCGGTCCTAAATCTGACTGTTCAACGATATTTATCCATCCTGTGGTAAATGCATAATTGTCTCTTCTTCCAGAACCATGTGCTTTTGCCCCTCCCCTTATTCAGCACCTCCTTATTGTTCAGAGACTGGATAGGTATCTTATCTTCCTGCACTGTTCAAACTTTTCTTGGAAGATAAATCTTAATCTTGAGCCTTTCTTTAATACTGGTCTTCTTAACAAGTACTTAATAAAAATCTATCTATTTTTGGGAAGGTTATTATTTATCAAAAATGGTGAATGTTGTGGAAATGCAGTTTCACTCAAATACACTCTTATGCTAGATAACTCTGCAGCAGAGCTGCAGGGAATAAAATCTTACCGTTTGAATTGGAGTGAGTCAAATAAAATTCAAACAAGATCAAGGCTTTCTTGTGTTTTTTTGTGGTTTGTTTTCTTAAATGACATTTCATATTTTAGTCAAATTCTGTTGAAATTTCTCAAGCCAGTTCTGCTCTTGTGCATCTCCTGTGCCTGTCAGTCTCGGTTGTTCTGAGCATGACTTTACCAGCATTTCAGTTAAGCCAGTGTGCTCAGTGCTGATGTGAAGGGTTTATTTCAAAAGACTTCTGGACTGCGAGTTAATTAAAATCAGGCAAAAGACAATAAAATATTTATACATTGAGAAATGCTCCCAAGAACATTTGGGTAAAGGTTGTAACTGTATTTGGTAATGAGTTGTAAAAAGCAAGTTTTGAGGCTAATGCATATGGGGCAGCTGTTTTTTATATTAGTATTTCTTTCCACTCAATATTTGAGAATCACATGGTTTTGTTGATGTGTTTTTGTTGATCTTTTAATAGAGTAGTAATTCTGAGCTCTTGATTGTCAAATATTGACTTAAAATATGTCAGTTTTCTTGTTCTTGCTTTTGAAATGGCATTCCTCAGTTTAAATCTGGAACAATCTCAGGAGAAGCAAAAAAACCAGAGTAGTTCCCAGCGTTCAAGGACATGGGGATTTAGTTTTATTCTTAAATTATCTCCTTTAAATTCTGTATTAATTTTTTTTTCCAGGAAATGAAATGTAGGAAAGACAGCTTGCCCTAAGCATTGAGCACAGAATGATTATCAGTCAGTGCCTTTATCTCCAAATGTGCTGCTTGGTAAATTTCAAAGTCAGCTTTAAAAAAGCCCACAACCAACAGACAAGCACCAAAGTGAGTAATTCAGTGTGCTGAGTGGTGCCAGATAAGGGAGAATGTAGGTAAATAGTTTGCTGCCTTTCATACTTGATTCTGCTCCTGCATGTCTGTCCTGACTTTGATGCCTAAATAAGTGTCCTAAGTTATGAATTTTATTTATAATGAACTTGTGGTTTGGAGGCGGTTTTGTTCCTCTTTATTGTTCTCTTCGGGAAAGAAAAAAAAAAATCTCCTTGTTTTATCTTGTAATTCTTAGCATATAGAAATTAAGACCAGAGGGGAAGAAAATTGGTGTATTTAGTGCCTCTGTCATTACAGTTTTGAAGTTGTTTTTTCTTTTCTTCAACTAGGTGTTGTTTTGCAGGAAATGGAAGACAGAGAATTATACTTGAATGAACACAGCATTTTCTGCTGTGTTTTGTATCACATCATAGTTTTTCTTGTAAAATCAGAGTGTAACATGTTCCAAAAAATGGGATCCGGTTTTTAGGAAGACACATAGCTCTTTGTTGTAGCAATTTAAAATTTTCTATGCAAAAATCACTTACTCAAAATTCAAATATATAGTAGTCTTGTATTTCTGTCCTGTGTTTAACTTTTGGATAAAGCCAGCAGTTGTTCTGTGGTGCTCTGTTGGAAGCTTTATTGGCTAAGCCCCCCAGACAGTCTGTGGAGCCATTGGGATAGGGAGGAGAAGTCTTTTGAATTGCTTCAAAATAGTTCTTGCTGAGTGGCTGGATAGGATGGTATTCATTTGTCAATGGAGTGTCTTAGCAGTTTGTAGAATGGGTGGTGGTAGCAGCTGAAAGGAGTAAAAGGGAAAGACAAATCATGATTACACAATCATGTAGTGATAAAGGTACAGACACTGAACTTATCAGTGTCAAAGCCATCAGGCTTATTTATGGAGGGTAACTTGCTGTACAAGCACAATGGGCTGCAAGAAACAGTCATTATAATTAATTTCTTTTACCATGCATAGATTGTACTTGGAGTGATTGAATTCCATTTAATTAAGCTTTTAGTGTGTCAAATGATAACAGGTTTCTGATGAAGAACACCCTTGCTGTTCTTCTGCCTTCCAGACACAAACATATCTAAATCCATCACTTAATATTTGTATTTCCAGTATTGCTGCTGAATAGAGATAAAAAAGCAGTGTGTGTTACTTTGCTGGGTGGAAAAACTGTTGAGAAGTGTCCATATAAACATTATCTCACCTTTTGGCAAAAGTAAATTTTGCCTTACCAAATACAAGCTTTACAGCAATAAAGCTTCAAGCACATGATTTGGTTGCCTAAACATGGCATCCAGTGCCAGTGTGCACATGCCAGTGTTCTCAGGATGGCCAGAAAGGGCAGGCAGCAATGACACATGAGCTGTGGGAGACCCACGCCCTGCAGGAGATGCAGCTGCTGCCCTGTTTGAAGGGAATATTTCATGACACCTGGAAATAGCACTAGATGTATATATTTAGATAATTCTTCTGAGCTGTTGGGGCTTTGAAAAACCTCACTTCCAATCCTTTCATACTGGTTTTTGGTAGGTGGGCTTTTTGTAGCTTAAATTCATTAAGTAGTGTTTCAAAATTATTAAATGGTTCCATTTGCAGGTAATCACAGTTCTACCAGCTTTATTTCCTACAGAAAACTCACATCTACAGATGTGAACACTGCAAAAGAAAGAAAATTTTCTGGGATTCAAAATACATTTCTGACATTTGAGTGTAGCACATCTTCTCCTAACTACAACAATATGGAAATACTGTGCAGCTGCTTGTGGTGGTGAAGTAGGTACAGTGTGGATGCAGATTTTTGCGAAGTATGATCCCGTCTATGCTGTTGCACATGTCCTGTTAAAAAGAAGAAAAAGGAATTTCATACACGTTGTCACAGTAAATTTAAAAATAACCTAAGGTATCAAACAAATGAAAATTGGGTTAATTTAATTTGGGGTAATTCTGAAAAATTTTAAAGAGCATCATCCATTCTCATCATAATCTGTTGTATAAAATTGATCTTGAATAATGATCTGTTCTAAAAATCACAGCAGAAATGTGGTGTGTTTTTGCTTAGGTGTGTAATCACACCTGTGGAGCAGGAGCGAAAGAACACTGCCTATACCAATGCTATGTTGTTTTAATAACTGAACTTTTTATAAGGGAATCTTGCAAAGAAAGATATGGATTGCTTTGGGGGTTTTTGTATTAGATTAAAAGAAAGAGGCTTACTGCTTGAAGCTTGACAGGTCTCTCTTGACATTTGGCCTGAAATGTTTGTAAGATATTTCATATCCTCGGAGCAGAAATGAATATGAGTGGGTTGAAAAATTATGCTTACATAATTAAATAATGAGAATTCTTTGGCATTATGTAAGATATAAATGCAGAGAAGCTTGTTATCATTGCCCTAGGAATTCAATGTAATTTCTCCAGTTGGATACTGGGGTAAATTTCACACTTAAATTTTGATGAACATATTTTCCATTTATGTTTTGGAGGGCAGCTTTTGATACATGTGCACTGGTAATGATTAACTTACAGATTGAGAGAAGTCTTTCTGGTGTGCTTCATATTAGCACTTACATCTGAATTTCAGTTTTGAAGCATTAGTTTTGTATGTGTGGTGGTTTTTGTTGTGTTTTTGTTGTTGCTGGCTATGGTTTGCCTTTTCAAATTGAGATAGAAATCTAATGGTCATAAATGAAACTTTCCAGCATAAATCGTCATGAAAATTATTTTGCTTATACCCTTATTCATGTTTTGAGGAACTTCATGTAGAGGAATCTTTTCATGGTAACTGTGTAAATAGATATATATCCACATACAGTCTTCATTCCTTTGACAAAAGTAAATTTTGTAGTTTTGTTTCAAGCAGACTTCTTTTGTGTGGTCAGATTCCATTACTAAGAGGTGAATGAAAAATTGGCAAAGAATTGATAGATTGGGAACCCTGGAAGCAATACTTGACCTGAAGAGTCATTATTTTTTTTTAAATAATTTTAAATTGCTAAGGAGCAAAGAACTATCAGCCCACAAATGTATTCATCAACTCCATCCCTTTTCTCTTGTGGGTACATGGGCTGTTACACATACCCTCTGTTTGAGGGTGAGTGTATCATAATTGTTAAATGCAGGCAGATTTGTTTACATGACTTTGTTATTGTTCAAACTAAGCTGAAAATTATCTGTGAGAGAAAGCTGTGACATAGTTCTGGGTTTCCATGCTTTGGGAAGCATTAAACTGCCAAATCTCTGCACATGTATGTCTATGTTTAATTTTATTTCCTTCTCTTTATATATTGATGATGCATAAATTATTTTATGTTTAGGAGTTACATGTCTGTTAATAGAATGTGCGCAGTATTTCTTTAAATGTTAAATTTTAGGGTTTAATTTTAATGTGAAGAGAATGTTTCACCCAATGTAACGTAATGGAGAGGTCAGCCTACCTAATTGATGTGGGCTCTGGAGTAAGTAGCTTGCACATTTGCAGCACCAGCATGCTATGTATTTAGGGAGAATTGACTGCCCAGCCTGTAGTGATAGGTATTTGAATTTTGTCAGTCTGATAATTATAGAATCATGGAATACATTAAGCTGAGAAAGACCTGTGAGGTCAAGTTCAGTTGTTAACCCAGCACTGCCAAGACTGTCACTAAACCATGTCCCCAGGCACCACATCTACATGTCTTTTAAATACCTCCAGGGATAGTGACTCCAACATTTCCCTGGGGAGCCTGTTCCAGTGCTTAACAACCCTTTCAGTGAAGAATTTTTTCCTAATATCCAATCTAAACCTCCCCTAGTATGTATTCACATTTCTTTTTCAAGGATGGTCAAGTGACTATAAATGAGCAAATTTATTACTTAAATATTAGAATAAAGAATCGCAGTTAAGTAGTTAGGGTCTGTGTTTTGCTTTCCTTTCAAATTGATGAAATATGTGGCTGTGCGACTTAATTAAGCTTGAGTCCAAACTGATCTTGTTTTTTATGGTGTTAAATTTGCTGATTAAGAGTTCACTGAATTGACATGTTATTTGCAAGTTTAATATAAAAAACATTATTTAAACCAATGTTTTTTAAGAGGATACCTTCATTTTTTTCCTGTACCATGTGAAAAGCTTGAACTTTCATTTGTGAAGGAATAGAAGGGAATGATCTTTGTTATTTATAAAAAACAAATCTCTTTTCCCCCTGAAATCCTGTAATACAAAACAAAGATTACAGCATTACTCTTTTCTCTGTGAAAATCACACTGGTTGCATGGCATTACATTCCAGAACACCTATGTAGAAGACAACTTGGTAGTTATATGAATTAAAGTTTTAATTGTTTGTATTTTTTTTTTTAAGCAATATAATATTTAGGTACAATAAAGTCACCCTGAACTCCTCACTTTTGTGAGCACAGATTTTTTTCTCAGATAACAGAAATGTGGAATAGGATATAATCTATATACACACATACATTCCAGTAAGTGCTTAGTTTTGTTTCATCTGAGAATTATTCTAAGGGTGTTTAAATATTATATCTCAATTATGTTAAAAAAAAAATATTTGGAGACTGAAGCAAAGACCAATTTCATAACCTGTGTCACCATCTGTTAAATACACCAGAAGCTTATTTTTTTTTTTTCTGGATGGGTTTAGCCAGCTGTCCATTTTATAATGTTGCCTGGATGGAGGCGTGCATTTAAGAATAACACAGTAGGCTTTCTGTGAGTTGACAAAAAGCTTTTTTATTTTCATCTGAAACTCCCCTAGCTTGTCTGACACTTCCTTATATTTAGTCTCTGGCTGAGGAATGTATTTGAAACCTTTTCCCTGTTTTACTCCTCTGTTTTGTGCTTTGATCTTCTCCCACTGAGGTCTGGAGCTGCCCCACAGGAGGAGACGTGCCTTTGCAGCGACCCCTCTGCGAGGCATGTGGACGTCTGTGCTCGGGCAACCAAAGTCCACTCTAATCCTACTGACATCTAGCCCACGTGGCGTTCACTTAATCTGTCGAGTGCTCTCCTTGCTTTATCTGACCCTTTGAGATGATACAGCTTTTTGTAACTTTATTTTCCTTTATATGAGTGTCTTGGGATGGTCGTTTAGACCATTAGAGTTTGCTGAAATCATTCTCTGGTTTCAAGTGTTGTCTTCACTTTAAAAAAGATCTATTCTGTAATGGTGTCAGGGTGACCTGGCAGATTTTAATGTTATGTTGTTTGTGTACTTGATTATAATTTATATAAGGGATGATGAGACAAGGAAAGAAGTCAGTATTTGCAAAAGCCTGGAAAGAAGGTTATTGCAGGTCAGGCAGTCATTCTGTTCTGCTGCTCAGTTTGCAGCAAGACAACCTGTATTCAGGAAAAAAAATAACAAATTGTAGAAAATGGTTTAGAATTAAAAACCTTTTGCTGATTACAATTTAGAGCTTGCTTCAAAACATAGTTTTAGAAGTTAATTTTCCACAGGAATTTTGCCTCTTTTAAATTGCAGAATAATGCCTTAGTAAAATCGAGCAGAAGTCAATTGAAGAAGCTACCTGAGGCAATGCACTGTATTTTCTGATTTGGATTTCCCTGAAACACATTGTGTGTTGTGTCTGATCACTCAGAGTGGCAAAGCTGCTTTCATTGACTCACTGTTCAGGCAGGATGAGAATGCTGTGCTGGGAAAGATCGAAGTCATCATTTGTTTATTCTTCATCACTGTGTTAGCTAGACTTGTGTACCACTTAAAAGCATGGAACTTCTCAATTCAATGTTGCGTATGAATACCCCAGTATATTCCTGCCCTGTCCAGCTTCATTTTTGATCTTCTCAGAACAGCAGCACTGTTTGTGTACAGCTTGATGGAATAGCATTTTGCTGTTTCTCTGAAGCGTAGATATGTTAAGTGAGATGAAAACAAGAATTTGTTGCGATTGTATGGAGTACATCTGGACTAGTAATCAAGCTATGGTATCAAAATAGTTGAAATGCTTGTGTTTTTTAATGCATATGTGAGTCAGCTAAACTGAACTTGAGAATTAATTGCATCCAGTCTCTGCTGTTTGTAGATGGTTTGCTTTGGCTTAACTTTATTGGCCCAGCTCATCAGAGGCTTATTGTAGGAAGATCAAGGACCTCAAGTCTATGCTTTTAAAATCTCCTTTGCCCCAGCCCTTGTCTTCAAAATCTCACGGGAAGCTTTGTAGCTAAAACCAGAGTATATAAGATGATTGCAAGATGGTCCATTTATCTGTGTTCCTGGCAAGTGGACAGACAAACCAAGCACCTCTGGAGATCATCTAGTCTAGCACCCCAGCCAAAGCAGGGTCACCTAGGGTGGGTTATACAGGAACACATTTGGGTGGGTTTTGAATGTCTCCACATGAACCAGTAGACAAAACTGTGCTGTAAACTCTGTTTCTCCCTCTACCTTCCCATCCAGCCATTATGTCTGTACATGATTAACCATGTAATACTTGCCTTCCACTGGCCACGTTTCCACCACATCCTTATAGGAGGATTTATAGGAGTTAGAGGTCCTACTGCTCCAAGAGGAATTAGCCAGTGAGTGATTTGAAGGGAAGGTAATCTACCAGAAATTCCCCCAAAGCTTTCCATAGGCCCAGCTTGAACCCACTCATCAGGTGATAGTAGGTCATTAGACCTGACCCCAGCAAAGGGGGGAGAGCAGGAGCATCCCTTTTATCAATAGCCTGTGTCACAAGAGGTAACAGAAAATGCACACTTGTAATGAAATGACCAGCAAGCTGAATGTTAGAGGTCCAAGCCTGCTTACCTTTATGTAACCACCACTGTTCTGAGACAATGCCAGTCTCCAAGTCGGATCATAGCAGTGAACATAGCTTAAAGGATTAGTTGCTTGTCAGGCAAAACAGAAGCACTCCTCTAATTTTTTAATCTCATGAACTGAATATATTAATAGTGAAAGGCACATGAATCCCTAAATAGTCTTCATTTTAGGTAGTTATTTCTATTATTGACTTCTGATGCAATTGAATAACCAAGAGAATTTAGGAAATAAACTTCTTTCATTTTAATACCTTTTCAATGCAATATTTACTCACTCTCTTCTCATATTCCTGGTGCCATATTTATCAGACATTGGTCTCCCAACAAGTTCTGTTTTGAGAGGGCAGGGAGGAAGTAAGTCAGAGGAACAGTGAGGAATCTGTAGCAATTTTTATTGTCCATTGTCTTTCTTTTGTCCATTGGCCTGAGAGAGGGCATGAGTTTTAATAAAACTGTGGTGTGAATGTGTGTGAGAGGCATTGGGCATGTTCACTTATTCCTGTAAAAATTTTTTTTTTTGTTTTGTTAGCCCTTCAGCTACCACTTGTAGTAGTGAAGCAATAGCATAAAATGTTAAGGTAGAATAAATTTATTTTTTTTTTCTTTTTAACTCCTGGAGTCTCATAGAAAATTTCCAAGTCAGAGTTTGTTATGCAGTTACAGTTCTAGACTCATAATAAATCATTTTTCCAGAACTTACAGGGCTTAAATCTGTCGGTGAGGCTGCCAAACACAAACTTTGAAGCTCTATTCAGTTTACCAGTGCTTTGATATATGCAATATGTTTAATACAAATAATAAATATAAGTAAGAAAATCTATATTTGTAGATCATTGAGTCTTAAGATTAGAAGAGACCTCTGAAGGTGTGTAGCCCAAAGCATAGCTAGCTGTGATGGTGGTTCAGAGCAGGGCTAACCTCAGACTTAGGTCATGCTGCTTGAGCCTTTTGCATTTGAGTTCTGGCTGTGTCCAAATGTGCTGATTCTGCTGCCTGTTAGGGCCAGAGCTTAACCTGCCTTCACTGGGAAGGTTTTATCTGCATGGGCAACGGGAGTTTCCCTTGCTGCACCTTGCCACCATCGAGATGGTAAAAATGCTCTTAGATACTTTTGCTCTTGGAAACCAAACTACATCAGAATTCCTTGCATTTTGAGGTCCATATGTGATTGATTTGGCATCTGTAGCAGATAAGAAATTTGCCTGTACATAGGAGCTTGCAGATATGTCTCTTGAACTTTTACCAAAATAGCCTATCTTCTACATTCCTCACTTCATTTAAATGTTTGCCCTCATCTAAAGGTGGAATGGTTGTGATTGTATAGATTTGTATTGAAAATCAAGCTTACCTGAAATACCAACCAAAAAGGCCATCTCAATTACTTGGGTGGAAGTAGGAAAGAGAAAATAAATTAATTTTTTTCAGGTTAAGAGGGACTTAAATAGCAAGACACTTCAGTTGAAACTAGATAGCTAAATAGGAACAAGGGAAATAATTCTTCCCAAATGCTAAACAGGCTATTGTGTGTGTGAAGCTTTGGAGAGGAGCACTTGATCAGATTTTTATAAGGCAAAAAACAATAAACAAGGAAAAGTTTATTCTCGTTTTGCTGTTTGTAACAGGCAAAAGTGCTTTAAAAGTGTATGCACAATGTTATGTTCTCCCATCCAATCTTCTGGGTCAGAAGTTAGACTTTTGTTCCTTGCATGTATAGTAACCTGTATTTTGTTCACTTACATACTCTAATGTGTTGGAGGCGTTTTATGGTTGGTTGCTTCTTGCTTTTGGTTTTGTTTTAAACTTTATTTGAAACATTCAGGCTACTGAAAGAAATGAACAGGAAAAGGGGAAAAAGAAACCAGCAAATACCTTATTTAATCTAAAAGGTGTCAGTGATACTGAAAGATGTGGAAATTGTATTTTAAGTTGTTCACTGAAATGCTTTATTGCATGTGTTTCATAAATTTTTGAAAAGAGATATTGCAAGGGTTGTCATCTCTGAAATATGCATCCTGGTGGAATTTGGTACTAATTACTGGAAAAGAGGGAGATCTGGAGCAGAATATTGCTCTTTGCTTTAGTTATCAGCTAAGAAAGGATCTTGTCCCTGTCTGGTCAAACATGTGATGTGTGTTTCACTGTCCTGTGCTTCACTTGAATGTCCACGCTGTCGCTGTACCTTGCTATTTGTACATAACAAACTTTTCCATTTGAGTGTCTGTTTCCCTGGCTTTATTTCTGAAAAGCCCTTACATTTTTTGAAGTGATAAAACACAGCAGTTTAATCTTGCAGGGTCACTGGGAGCTATGCCACTCAGGATAATGTCACATTAGAGGTACAGTACCTTCATCTGAGTGCTATCAAGCAGTGTCATCCTTGCAGCAGGTTGTGTAGTATTTTAGGTGGTGTGACCATACACTGGGTAGTGTTTTTCACTCTGTCACTGCTCGTGTGTGTCCCTGTTGCTCTCTCATTCCAATACCAGGTGTGAACAGGCAGTGACTCAGTGAAGAAAGGCATGTTTATAGCATTTGCATATCAATGGAATGCCGGTGACTGCTTATACTTGGTGACTTTTTTGAACCTTTCAGATACAGGAAAAAAAAAGTACATGCCTGGCACTCAA
This sequence comes from Pseudopodoces humilis, assembly GCF_049639895.1. Taxonomy (NCBI): domain Eukaryota; kingdom Metazoa; phylum Chordata; class Aves; order Passeriformes; family Paridae; genus Pseudopodoces; species Pseudopodoces humilis. Next base: position 67,900,247 of record NC_142201.1, read on the forward strand.
AGAAAGCATTTCAATACTGGAAATAAAATTATGACCTAAGAAAATGCCTGAACCACCCATAAAGCTTTATAAAGGGTTTGGTAATATTCTAGGAAAACAATGCTCCTGAATATCTTAATTGTAATGAAAATGGCGCTATGGGATATTTTTCCCTCCCTTCAAATATGGGCCATGAAGAGAAAAGTTCATGCTGTTTTAATGAATTCAAAAATGACCTTTTCATATTTGTAGTAGTTAGAGGAAGAAATAATAAAAAAAGCACAAAAAAATACCTTCAAATCCTAAATTACTTTCTGAACAGATATTTATTCCCTGCAATGTTTGTCTTTCTAAAGAGATCCAAAGATTGGTATATTAAATGTACATTTAATTCTCAGTGCCAAGGGAGGATTCTGAATAAAACAAGAATAATATATAAATAGGTTTATATACCAACAATTGAAAATTTTCTGATAAGGCATACCTTTCTTCCCTGGGCTTTTGCCTGGCCTGAAAGTCCTAACATCCCTGGTATGGTTGTGGAGAAAACTCTTTTAATTCAGGTATTCTGTAGAGAGACATATGGTAGGAGAAGAAACAGAAGGTTGTTTTTTGGTTTTTTTAATTAGATAATGGTAGAAATCCTGTAGACTGCAGCATCCTACAGTGCCAGCTGGAAACTCTGCCATGCCCCTTGCCAAACTGCTGAAGCTTCCCTTGTCTGAGCTTTCTTCATCAGGACTTTTTCCAGTTCCTCTAAACACAGAGATAGTCCATCCCAGGAACGGGGAAAATGAAGGGAAGAGCCCGTAGGCTGGTTGGTTAAACAAGGAACTTATGGTTGGAACATTAAACTTTAGAGGTTGTGCATAATGATTGGTTTCCATCCTGCAGGTTGGAAAGCAGACATGCAGGGCTCTGTTGTTGAACCAGGTTATTTAATATCTTATATCAGTGACCTGGAGGAGGAGACACTCCTGCCTTGTGAACTCTTGTGAACACCAAACTACAGGTGCAGTTGACCTGCTTGAGTTGCAGGGCTGCCATGCAGAGGGACCCAGTCAGCTGAGGGAATGGACCAGCAGGAAGTTCAGAAGATTCAGCAAGAACAGATGTCTTGCACCCAGGGTGGACCAACCTCTAGAAGGGATGTATGTTTGGGACTGAATGTGGTACCAGACATGAGCTGCCAGAGCATCTTGGCAGGAGTGAAGGCTGACAGCACCCAGGTGATTCCAGGAGGAGCATAAACCAGGGAATTAGGGGAAGTGAACATTCACCTTTACTTGGCTCTCAGTAGACTGCATCAGGAATACAGTGGCCAGCTTTGAACATTGTTTCCTGTACTGCACTGGAAGAGGAAGCATGTCCATCAGCTGCAGCATATTCAGCAGAGAGCACTGAGGTCAAGTACTTCTGTGAGGAGAGGCTGGGGGAACAGGGCTGCTTCAGCCCAGAGAAAAGCTTTGGGGAGACCTCACACAAACCTCCTTGTATCTACAAGGAGTTTGTCTAAAAGCTGAATCCAGGCTTTTTACTAAATTAAAAGGGTAAGAGAATGAGTGACAGTGGTCATAAATGGTAACAAGAAGGTTTTGAATTAGGGGATAGGATGGGGGAATACTTCTTTTTTTTTTTTGCTTTTGCATTCATCTATATGAAGTTTTTTGACTCATTCATAAGCTTGCTTCACATTATTAGTGTTTAAGTTTACTTTGAAATTATTTTTAATTAAGTCTAGGTGTAGATTAAATTTAACCCCCCCCACTATATTTATAATATTTCAAATAGAAAACATAAATGATGTAAAGAACACAACTACAGAAATGGAAAAGAGTTAACTGATTTACAGTTAACTGATTTACATTCAGATTGAATGTGGAATACTTCCCTCTTATATCCAGATGGTTTGCCATATTTTATTTCTTGAAACCCACCTTGACAGGGATGCTGTCTTTTTTGTGTTGTGTTCCATATGTAGTTGCTTCTTCTGGAGCCTCTTTAACTTTTTTTTTGCATTTTTTTTTTAAATTTCTGGCTTTTAAGTCCTGAAAGGCTGTGATTTAATCACCTCCTTGAATCATCTTAATATATGCTTCAGATAATGTCTTCTCTTGTGTTAATACAAGTACTGTATTACTTTCCTGAAGATGGAATTGCAGTTTTTTTTGGTATAATTTGCAATTGTTTTTGTCCTGCTAGGAACAACTCAAAAAGGCTTAAAACCTCTTGTTCCAACTTCTGTGCCCACTCTAGTGCCTGTAAACCCTTGAGAGAAATGTCATCTTCAACTACATATTATGTCTGTGTCCAATATTCATTAAATAATACCCTTTTTACTAACCTCTAAATGAGATGTATGCATATATCTCACTATTGGAAATAAATTACAGTCTTGGGTTCATAATGGATTTGAGGAAGCTTGTCCCTCAGGGATACTATAACATTATTTTCTCTTCTTTTTTTCTGCAGTATCTTTATTGCTTTAGATGGCTCAAACTCTTTCACTCCAGGTTTTCTTGTAGAGGTTTCAAAACATACTGTCCTTGGTACTTTGCTCAGCTGTGTTTGTGTACCCGTCTTTGCTCTGTCTCTCCTTGCTACGACTTTCCCAAGCACTTCCTTGTTCACAGAGAACCATCTGCTGCCAGGTTTGTGTGAAAGCCTCTAGTCCAGGCTTGTCTTTTGGTCCAGCTAAAATCTCTGCTCCTCTGATACATCTTTTATTAGCTAGGGCAGAACTGGGCCTAAAGCAGTTCACTTTGCCTCTGCTCTGGTTAAATGAGCAGCAGCAGCTTTCTGATGATCACTTGGGCCTGTAAGCTAGGTGACATTTTTGAATGGGTTTGATTGAAAGGCCTTAATAAGATCTTCATCTAAAGCTTACAGATTCTTCTTTCATAGCAACTCAGAGTTACGTTTTCTTGCTGTCGTGGTTTTAAACCAGTAACTAAAAAAAAAGATTACTTATTTCTTGCTGTGAGATATGGATTAGAACAAGAGCAAAACAGGCATAAAACTTAAAAGGAATAAAGAAAGTTTATTAACAAACTACAATAATAAGAACACCAGAATAAACTTCCAGAAAACCCCTTTTTATCCTCTACTACTCACCATTCCCTTGTTCACATGACAACAGAGACAAAAACTTTGGAACTTTGATGGTTAAAACAGTCCCAATTCCTGCTACAGTCTTTTCACCTGTCTTTGTAGAGAACCAGAAGTCTCTTTCTGTTAATTTATGGAGTTTCTCACAAGAAAACTATTTTTGTTATAGTTTTCTATTGCCCTGATGTCAGCTGCCCAGAACTGCTGTTATCAGAGCTCACTCCTCCCATTTCACATCACTCTGAGGTGTGTATGGGCCATGAGTCTAGGGATGGCATTTTAAGGATGAGTTATTCAAAGGCAAAAGTCTTCTTCATCTGTCTCTGTGAGCTTCACTAGAAAACAGTTTTTCTCACTGTCCCCCAAGGCTTCAAATTTTCGCTTCACTGTTTCTAGCACTTCACTGTATCACAATCACTCTACTTTTTACTCAAAATTTACACTTTGAACACTCTATTCCTCCCTATATACTGTCATGAATTAAAGGAGTTTTTTCAAGACTTTATTGTCCATTTCTATAGCTTCAACAGAAAGGTATTTCAGCTCATAAACGCATCTTATTCTCTACTTTTTCTGAAACTTAATTCTTTTCTTTACTGTCTCTGATAGTTTTATAAAGTCTCTTTACATGTTGATCACTCTCTTTTTCTCTCTCTGGATAAAAGGATTAATCTGCAAATCTCATCTGGGTAATGAAAAGTTTAAAATCTTGCCCAGGCTTTGTAGATGGTTCTGTGGCCTCTGCCGGTGCAGGAGCTGGAGCTGTCTTCGATAGAAGATTCCTCATGGCTGTTCTGGAAAGTGTAGTCGCCGCTTTAGCTCGCTGCAGGTCCAGAGCTTTTTCTCCTTCTTTACTCGGCAGTCCTCGGTGAACTCCGTCACTGCAGCTGAGCCAGGAACCGGCCCGGCCCAGCCAGAGCTCAGGCCGCAGGCCCCCATCTCCCTGCCGGGAGACGTGGCAGGCCCAGCCCAGCCCCCGCTCGGCCGCATGGCCGGGCAGAGAGCAGGAGGCCAGAGCTCTGTTACTTTTCACAGCCAGGAAACAAAAGAGAACAACAGAGCTCTTTCTTTACATCTTAAGGTAGGGTTCACAAGTTGATCTCACTTTTCAATGGTCAAAACTGCTGTCAGTTCCCAGTAATGACTGATAATTGGTCAGGAGAAAAAAACTCCCATCAGTCACCAGCAACTTCAACTTCCTTAGCTCTCACAACCACCTTAAAGGTAAAGCCACCCCATGACACTTGCCCCTACAGCTCGTACTGTCCAGGTTCTCTTTTTTTTATTTTTTTTAGTTGCTGCAGTATTCTTTTCTCTAACTCATTTTATAAGCTTTCAGGATGATCTGCAAAGATAATACATGTAATGTTTGCATTCCTAATATGTCCATTCAATGTCTCTTTCTTCCCTAGTTCATGAAAAAAATAGATTGCTTATCTTTGTATTATGCTCTTCTGTTTGCTGCTGGATTGTTTGTCTCTCACAGGCAGCTGCACGTGCACTTAATGATCCAGTGAGTACATCTTGACCTTTATCCCATACTGCTCATTCTGTTCAGAAAGATTATTGTGTATGTCTATTGCAAAATTAATATTTTCCATTTTTTTTACACCTTGAATATCTTTTGCAAATTTCCGCAAGGATTTTGACAATGCACGGGTGTTATTCTAAGACCACTGAGCATAATAATAGTCAGCAGTGCTGTCTTTGTGGTTTGTCTGTAGGGGTTTTGTATTTTTTTATCAACCTTGAGTTATAAGGGACAGCTTGTTTATTCTGGTAGCAGTTAAGTGTGCAAGGCTTGGATTTCTAGGCAATATTGTGATACAGATAAGTAAGGAAAAGGTGGTCAGTGTCTGTCTATGTTTGTAAGGGGCAAATGAAAATTGAAAGGTGCTCCTAGTGAGTCCTGGCCAGTAGCAACTCAGCAGTCAAGAAAATGGGACAATAGGAATAAGTACAAGTAGGAATACCTACAAGTAGGAAAGAGTTTGAAGGCAAAACACAAACTTACTTTGGATTGTGCTGAGACTGAGGTACCTGCAGGTGAAATGAATTGTCACATATGTAAGTGACTAAATTGAGGGAAAGTGCTTCAATGCATACTGTCAAATAAATGTGTGAACACAAATGAATTGCTTTGTACTGGGTGCAGATAATGAGCAAACAGGGCTGAAAGGGGGAAAAGTTAGGAAAATAAGTAAGAAAACTGATAGGAAGCTGAAGTATTGTAAGAGGTGGAGAGAGCAAGGAGCATCCAGGATCACAGCAGATGACTTGGGATTAAATAGTCATCAGAGTGGTTTCTTGCTAGTTTTGTTCACCTTCTAAGAGTAAGTTGGTTTTTGGCTTCTTGACAAGCTCCAGACAAACAGGAAAGGTGATGTAATACATGTTTTCTAGTGATTTGTACTCTTTTTCCCGTGGAGCAATAACTCACCCATCTAGAAAAAGTGAAGTTAATTGTATAGGATGATTCCTGAGGGAAGCTGAATATGAGCTAGAATGCTTATAGGAAGATTTCCTCAGTGTTACATACTTTTCTGTATTATTGTGGATGCTTGGTCTCTTGAATAGTATTTACTTCTTCATCTAGTTGCATCTAGTTCACTATGAGCTAGGAAATAAACCTAAGCTACAGACAGGAATGTGGGCCAATGAATTAATTAGCAGAAAGCTGTCAGCTGAAATGACATCTGCGAAGGATGACTTGTCGCAAAGCTTCCTTTTAAAATGTAACTCTTTCCGGAAAGACTAAATGTTGTGTTCTGATACAGTTTCCAAGATAACTGTAAAGAGGTTTTGGTTTTTTATGTGCTTGAGTTAGAAGGTAGCTATGTTAGATAATAAACATGAAGGGGATGGTATGGGCCTTAAAGATGATCCAGTCCCACCCCCCTGTCATGGGCAGGGACAGATCCCACCAGACCAGGTTGCTCAAGGCCATTTCCAATCTGGCCTTGAATGCTGCGAGGGTTGGGATATTCACAGCTTCTCTGGGCAACCTGTTCCAGTGTCTCATCACCCTCACAGTGAAATTTTTTTTCCTAATCTCTAACTTAAGTTTTCCCTCTCCCAGTTTTCATCCAAAGCTCCTTGTCCTATCAGTTCCTCATGAAGTGTCCTTCTCCAGCTTCCCTGTAGTCCCTCTTCAGGTACTGGAAGGTTGCTATGAGGTCTCTCTACATATCTTCTCCAGACAGAGGAGCCCCAGCTTCCTCAGCCTGTCTTCATAAGGGAGGTGCTCCAGGCCTTTTATCAACCTCATGGCTCTCCCTGGATGTGCTCCAGCAGCTCCATGTCCTTCTCTTGGGGACACCAGAACTGTAGGCAGTACTCCATGTGGAGTCTCACAAGAGCAGAGTAGAGCACATGGTACACAACACTTGAACATTACCACTGGACCTTTAGGTTCCTTTCCATTTGTATTAATACAGTTGTTTCAAACTTTAAATTTTAAAAGTTGCTTTTTAAAAAATAAGTGGGAGTGCTTATCCTTTTTTCTTGTTTCTTCACTTTTTTCAGAAGCAGTTACTTCATTCCAGATCTCCTTCTGGACATACAGAGTAAGCCCTGTCTTAAGTGAAAACTAATGTAGAAAATCTCAGTGTCACACATGTAGGTCTCAGAATATTAAGTGTGATCAGTGCAGAAGGTTTCAATGGAAAACCTCAGACAGTGTTAACTATCTCTTTGCTGCTAGCATTGTATGTGCTAGTAATGCAGTGAATGTGGGCCTGTTTTTCTCTAAAAATGTTTTTCTGGAAAGATTGTAGTCAATGTACAACCTGCAGTTTTATACAACAAAAATGTAGTTATATTGTTTCTGAAGCAATTAAAATAATTGTGGCCATTTAAAAACCCAAGCAACTCTAACCCTTTATTTTACACAGAAGTATCTAATCTCTTAAAAGATATGTATTCACAAGCACTTAATGCTTTTCTGGAAAGGAAAGCAATCTGTTATTTCAAGAAATTAAATATTTGTTCTGTGTTTTGTACTGCTTTCATACTTGAACCATGTGCAAAGGGGAAAATATTTTGGTTAGTAATAGAGTTTCTATGTTAGAGCACAATTTTAAGTGTTACAAAAAAAAGAAGAAAAAGAAGCTACCATAAAAATATACTGAAGTTCTTGAAGTACTGTGGGAAAAACTACAAATTGTTGTCCTTACTAAGCAGTCTGGATCAGAAGTCATAAGGTCTTTAAAATCTCTTAATTTTTGGAAGCTGATGGTTCAGTTCCATTCCCTGCACACGGAACTGCTGCCTGTGGAAGACTGGTAAAATATACATGTTATTCTTTCTCTTAAGCTCAAACCAAGAGCGTCTACTGAGGGTGGTACTTTTACACCCCTTTCCAGGGATGTTATGTCTAATTAAAACTATTTCAAATGCGCACATGTACGGCACAGTTTTCAAAATGGAAATGGAAACCTGTCTCAATTTGAGGGTTATGCCTTTGGCCTGTTGTCATGAGCTTATGCTTCCAACTGTTAATCTTGCCGATTTACCTATAGGATAATTTTTCCCCATATGTATTTCCTAGTGTTTCTGTCTGCACTCGTTTATGTGCAGGAGACAAATCATATGACAGCCTGTGTGTGGTTTTGGAGAGACAGAAGGGAATGGAAGGGGGTCCATTTAGCGGCTTGTCATCTTTAATATTTCTCTTTGGTTTTCTTCTTAATGCTTTTCTACAGAGCTGTAACAGCTCTGTAGGAGAATCTGTTTGGTTTCAGCCGGTTGTTAGGAGGCAGCAGAAGCAGGAGCCTGGGGAGCTGCAAGTCAAACTTCAGGTCAGCCCCACCTACAAGCACATGGAAATGATGTAGAGGCCTCACTTGTAACTTCTCCTGTTGAATCAGTGTCAGCTGGACACTCAGCATCCATTCAGAGCTTAGTTTGTTGAGAGAGGGGAAAAAATAATAATTAAGAGTCATAATGACTTTGTCTCTTGTGGTTTTAATGTCAGTTACACTTCCTTCCTTGATGAAACAAACAGTATCATAACAAGAAAGTATTATTTACTGTTGTATTTTCCTTTGGAAAGTTGGCCAGTCTTTAACTGATGAGTGTTTGTGAATGTAACTTGTGAAGCAGAGGAGGGTGAAATACTGCGTTGATTTATGTCCCTATGGTAATTTAGCGTATTGCAAGTACCTTCCCTCTGTTACCAAACCACAAAAGAATTAATTAGTAGGCAAGAAACATTTGGATATATACTGCAATTTGCAGAGTTCTTAAGAAATGTATTTTCTCTGTATGTATGTGCATGTGGTTTTTTGGTAATGATTATCACTATTTAAAGAAAGATCAAAGTTAATGTTTTTTCAAACCTCCCAGTGTGCACCTTAGTGCACTTGTATTTGACTTCAACTTTGTCTATATGGTGCAATACCATATTATGAATTATGTTAACTATTAAACATTAACTGAGAAAATAATGGAGTCTGAGTTGCTGGGAATTGTTATTAACCCTTAAATTTGAAGAGAAGTGAGAACTTAATGAATAAAAATACTGTTTTGGGAGTGAAAGGTTACTTTTTCTTGATTACATACAATGTTTCAAAATACATCAAAATCGAATATGCCACATGCTGATTTATTTCCTTTTTGGACATGAAAAACATGCTTAAATCTCCCTTTTGAGGTAAGAAAAGGATGGGGAAATGCTGTAAGAGTTAATAATGATATAAAGTGTCTTTGGACACTGAGGGACATTAATGGTCATATTTCAAGAACACAGAGGATGTGCAAGGTAAGTATTCAGTGGAATTTACTAGTTTGTTTTAATGAGACAAAAGATGGAATTTAGTAAGAATGATTGTGAAAATTATTGTCTTGATTTGCATCAAACAGGGCTGTTTATTTTCAAGAGCCAAAACCAGTCATTGAAGGCAGGAAAATATTCTTCAGTTGTGGCACTGTGGAAATGAGACTCTCCGTAAAAATTTTACTCCTTTCTCTGATATATCCAGAATAGGTTTGTGATAAGATAAGGCTCCATCTGCAAGTTAATATTCTCCATAGGTAGAATTAATACTGAGAAGTAACACTATAATTAATAGTTGTGGAACTTCTTGCTAGTACATGGACTTTACTGTTGTTTATTTGGCAGTTTTTAATGGGGAAAGAGAGAGGTGCTTTTTGTAAAAACGCTAATAATATTGGAGTTGCAAAGGAACATCTCAGAAGTTTAAGAGGAGTTCAAACTTGTGACCTGACAAGCATTCTAGAATGTAGGATTGAAATACTGCCTCAACTTTCTTTCTGAAAGCACAAATTATTAATATTGTATGTATTATTAATATTCTCACTATTAGTGAAACTAAATTCTATGGGTATTTTATCTTAATTTTTCACAGTGACATTGCATGTGAGTTATTTTTCTTATAATGCAACCAGATTGCTTCAGTGTATGCTTAGAAAACTAGTGAGTTTTAGCAACACTGGTCACTTTTTTATTATTTAATCTGTTCTCGTATATGCAGTCCTGTTTGTTCAGTGTTTTGAAGTTTCAGATCATATCCTGATGGAGACTTATCTTTTATGAAGACTTATTCTTGTCTCCATACTTAGTGTTCTCTTTTGTTAATCTATTATATTTCTTGGTATAATGTATATAAATGCATGTAAGTAATGTAAGTAATATTATATTTATTAATATAAGGATTTTATTGTGGAGGAAGTCCATTTTCTTCACATTTAAAGAAAGGAAGGTGGATTATGGAGAGCAGGTGTGTTCTCAGTTCCAGAGTGTGGATGGGTACAAGAGTGCAAGGTCTGTGCTGTCTAACACAGAGCAATCATGTGACCTTTCCTGTGTTGTTTTGAGGTGGCACTGAGGCTTTTGAGATTTGACTGTTAGCAGGTAATCATGATAATGGTCTCTTCTTCAGAGAGCAAATAGTACCCTGATGACTTTACTGATGGCACTTGGGGAGAAAGGTGAATATGATCAGCTGGTTCAGTACTTGCATAAAAAGCTAATTAAACTTTTTAATCCTACCTTTGAGGCATGTATTGGAAAGGTCCAAAATACCACAGGTTTTGAAGAGAGGAATTTTGCTTATGGTCTGCTACAATTCTCTGTGCTGCAGTTATTAAAATGTGAAACATGTTTTTGCCAGGATGGAATATAAACTTTGATACTTTATTAGAAGTTTCTAAACATTTGCCTCAGAGGTACTTTGGCCAAGCTTTTATTTGGGGCATATCATGTTAGGTGTATTCACCTGCTCTTTCTTGGAAAGGTTTGCTACTCAAAAGACTGAATTGATTATTACTTTGGTTTTACTTATTTCTAATTGCTTGGCCATGAATATTTGTGGCCAGTTACTTTTCATGGCTTAGAGCCTCATAGGCTTCAGGGAGCTTTCCAAAGTTTGTAGCTGGTGGCCATCAGTCTTGTTCCATGCTGTGTTGTTCATCACCACTGTTCCTGATTTTTGTCCTTTTGCTGCTGCTCTGTTTCCCTTGCTGATGTTATTCCTGTGTTCTTTGCAGTCTGGAATTGAGTTGGCTTTGGGGTTTTGTGGAGTTTTTGTTTGTAATTATTTTCTGTTGTGTTTTGCTTTGGATTTGTTTGTTTGGTTTTTACCCAGGGAGACAGTTTCCAGGTTCCACAAGTTTTTGTAGCAGTCATCTTGTTTCACTTCTACATTTCCTTCTCCTCTCTGCGCTGCCCTGTCTAGTTGCTTTATCGTGGTTTAAAGCTTTATTTAAAAATCTTGAATTTAAAAAAAAAAAGGTTTTGAGTATCACTTACAGTACAGATTAAAACTGAACTGAACTGTCACTCATGGGACTCACCTGTCAGATAGCTGACACATTAACAAATGTGTTCCTGAGGTGACAATATTAAATGTTTGTGTAATGTGATGATGTTTAGATTCTAGACAGTATCCAGCAGTGTATGCTTGCTTATTCAGCTTCTCAGACCCTTGATTTATTGTGTAAATACCACACAGTGCTTGTATAACACTTATTTGGTATGGTCTGATGGGCTGTTTGTTGCAAGTCTAGCTTGTTGAAGTAATCAATGGAATAGTTATATGCACATGAGAATTCATTATATTTGCTGAAAAGTAATTTCTGAATGAGAATGGGAATGTGAAAAGCAGATGGTGCCATAGCTGTGTCTGGCACCAGTAAGGGACAGTATTACTTGTCGCAGGTTGATGCTGATTGACTCTCTGCTGAATAGTCACCCAAGCCTTGCATAACTTAAGACAATAGTTTTCTTGATAGCTGGTTTGTATGACAAAAACACTTTTCTTTCTAAATGCCAGATCTTCCTTTCAGCTTTGTGTAATTATTTGTCTCCCAAACTGATAGGGAAGAATGGAATAGATCTGACTATGTGGACTTTCATTCTCTTCCTATAGAGTGGCTGTATTTTTCTAGGCCATCTTGTGTGTATGTGCTAGACCCTTTGTAAGAAGCAGTTACAGCTACAATTATAGTATTGTGTTGCAATTTTGACTTGGTAATTAGCTAGACAATCATTTGCCTGATAACTGGAAACTTTTAAACCATAACACTGTTAGTATCATGTTGTATGAACAGAATTGACATTCAGCCAATTCACATATGTATTTCCCTTAAAACATATTTATAATAATGGATATTGTGTCTCCTGACAGAGAGAGCTTGCTAAATTCTATTCTTATCCTCTTCTCTCCAAAAGCATGCTTCCAGTGACTTTATTATGCCATGACAGGAAATGCAAAACTATAGCATCTTTCTTTCATCTAATGAAAAGAAGCCTTTATATATATATGTGTGTGTGTGTGTGTGTGTATTTATATATAATTATTTGTGTTAAAGATTGGTCATTGTTGCTGACATGGACATCTGTCCACAACTCTTGAGTTGAACATGTTGAAACCAAATAAGGACAACTTTCTGGCTTGTTAGTTTTTGCAAGAGGTTATTCAGTTTCTTATAATATCAAATTAATGTTGCAATTGAGATAAATACAAAAGTTTTGTAATTGTCTGGGGAATCATTCTTCTCTAACTATAGCTAGTTATAACCAGTAGTGCTAGTGAGATTTTTCATGATGTAGACAGTTGATGCTATCAGTCTAGATTTTCAGGCCTTTTCTGTAGTGAAAATAGAGCATTAGAGGGTCTTTGAAACCTATTATAGCATTTGTGTAACTATTAATAAAACACTCTTAATTTTAAATCAGCATCTGTCCTGTAGCCTGGAAGTAATATTACATGTCAAGCATAACAAATAGTTATCCTAAAAAGCTTAATAGCTTGAGTACACAAGAAACAAAAATGAGGAAAGGGTCAGGTCATCTCTGATCGGGTCATCTCCAGGTCTCAGAGGACTTGGACATGTGGAGGTGATGAGTACTGTGTGCTAGCTGTATTAACCACATGTGCAAAAACATGAGGACAGGCAAATTTAGAGTTTTGGAATATGACTTAGGTCTAAAATTATTTTATTAGAGCAAAAGTCACAACGTATGAGAAGAAAAACATGCTAAATTATGTATTCTCCTGTTGCCCTATGTATATAGATTCAAACAAATTAGTTCAGGGAAGTAATACTAATTCCTTTTTTCTTTAACGGTAAGAATCATAGCTACTTGGGGAGCTGTCAATGACATACCTCTGTGGTTGTCCATAGTGTTTTGTAAACCATAATTAAGATGCAAGCTAGAACACATGTTGCCCCAGATTCACAGAAGCCAACCTTACTCACTGCTTTGACACAGAGCAGATGGCTTGTTATAATGTAGTTGTTGATGCAGTAAGAACTGAGAGCCGTGACTGGTGTTGCTTATAATCACTACTGATTAGAAGACTGTATTGCCTTCAAGAAGGCATCACTGTTGTCTCCTCGTGCTAAGGATTTAGTGAGATCCTAGACCAAGAGGATATTTATGCTTAGAAAACGTCTGAATATCAATAGGGTCTTAAATTTGTGCTATTTGTATGAAGACAGATTTTTCTGAAGGGGTGGAATGAAGCATTTTTATGTAATTTGATGCTTTTTGTGTAGATGCTGGGAATATAAGACAAATGAAGATAGAAGAAAGCTCTAAAAATATTTTCTTATAATTTTTTTTCCCCATCGTCACTAAAATCTGATTTTCTTTGAAGAAAACTCTTGTGTGGATGAAGAAGGCGAAGGTACCTTGCCTGGCACTGTCTGCTTTGGAAGGGCCTGCCTACTCTGGTGGCGATTACTTCACAAAGCCGTGGGGTAGTCATAAAAGGATACTGCATCAGGAACTACATCATGCAAGGGAGTTGGGTAGCAAATTAACAGCTGGTAAATTGTATGTTTCTGACTATGGAAGTCTTACCAATTCTGGAAAAGGAGGAGACCAAAATGAAAGGGCCGCTTTAACTCTTTAAATCATTAATAGGCAGTCTGGATGTGCTAGTGCTCTTCATGATGGAAACAGGATTAGAATTACTCTTAGACTGACAGCTGGTTGGAACACAAGCACTTGACTGGCTTCAGAAAGAGAGGTGGATAAGCTGTGCCTTTTAGTGTTCAACAGTGAATGCAGAGCACAGTAAATAACTGGATCAGATCTTATTTGTGATGTCATTCCATTAACTTCAGTCAGTTGACTTCAGCAAACTTAGCTTGGGGATGCATTAGTCCCATAATGTTTAAACAGAAGAAAAATATATAAGCTTTCTATAAACATGGCTTAAATTTTTTTTTGAACATTAAGGGTAACTCATTGAAGAAAGAAAAAAAGGGGAAGAAAGTGTGTTCATTATTCTGTTCTGAGAAGTACAGGCAGAGGTCAAAGTCAAGCTGTTTGCTCTTGAAGAGCTGTATTCTGAATAAATTGGCATGAGCATCAAATTCCTTCTTTTTTATCATGTAATTCAGTGTTTTTCTGGACTATTTTAGAAGGAAAACAATTAGAAAAGGTTGTGTTCTCATTCATATATGAGTTGCTTGGTTTTGCTAGAGTAAATGAGCTCTGTGGTCACCGAAACATCCATTTTGATTAAAATATGAACTATATTTTGCATCAGAGACAAAAATGTATAATGTCCTGTGTCTTGCCTTTAATTATCACAGATCAGTGATTTATATAGTGCTTTGGAATAGCAAAACTTTGGCTCACTGCCATGATACACAGTAAGCTCTGAGAAGCTAGGAATTGGTAGCTATTAATAAAAATTTAATTTTATGGTATGCCCACCCAAGTGATCCGAAATACATCTCTAAGTCAAGGTGCAACTCTTTGCCTCTTTCATGTTTTAAAAGAGTTTTATGGGGTTTTTTTCTATCTTGTTTTTGACACATACTCTCAAGACCTGAAAAATTTCATACTTTGATGCTGACCAAGTTAAAGGACCTGTAATCAGAGTACCAATATGACTCTGAAGTGAGAAGCTGCAAATTTGTCCTCCTATTGCTGGTATTTCCATTGGGATGTAGGTCCTGAAAAATCTTAGGGAAGTTTTTCTTTATTCATGCAATGTGCTTAGTAATAGCTCAGAGTTGATATGAGGGGACTTCTATAGAACTATGTCACTCTTTATTTATCTCTATGGAGTGACTTTTTTCTCATAAGAGTTTTTCAAGCTGTATTTAGTTTAAATGGCAAAGAGTATTTATTTTAGCTATAATCTCCTACTTAGTCACAGTGTGGTGTTTTCTGTACTGCATAGTAAACGGTATTAAGTAACATATAATGCAACAGTTATTGCAAGAGAAAAGGGAAGATAAAATTTGATTCAGAAGGTTGGATTGTTTCTTTGCTCTTGTATTATTTTTCTTCTGCTCCAAATTAGGCTATTTTTGTGCTTGGTTGTTGTTGTCCCTTTTTGGGAGCCTGAAGAGTAGCACATTTTAAATATAGGTTTTGTGTTGGAGATCAGTTTGTTTCTGAGGAAAAGTATAATCTCATGCTCTAATCTTCATGAGATAGATCTCATGAGTCTTTGTGTTCTTATATGTAAGGTGTATACTATTCATTTCCAGGAGAGCGGGGTGATTTTTTGTGGGTTTGTTTATTTTTTTTTTGTATATTTGTATGTTTGGTTTATGTTTGGGTATTTTTTCTTTTTAAATAAATGCTTTTCCCCCCCTTATTTAAAGATTTTTCAAAAGATTTTCTGAATTGGCTAGTTGCTTGTGTCTTTTTATGTATATGTTCATGTACTTGAGTATACACACTGAAGTGATCCTTAGTTAAGGATTTCTACCATGCCTCACATGGTGGAAAGTGGAAGCAAAGGGAGGAGCAGAGAGCCCAATACATCTTTATTATGTTTAGGTAACCTTTATATGAAAAATCATGTTTTAAAACTTCTTTTAAAAACACACAAAAAACTATAAAACCCCAAACTTTTCTCCGGAAAATTAGGATGTGGAACTAGATGATATCCATGAGTATGTGCTACTTGCAATTATTTTGATTACTCCAGTAAATAGCAGCTCCCTTGAAATGTCATTTTTTTCATGTATTTTTAATGTTTTCTTCATGTTCACTTTTTTTTTCCCCCAAAGGCCTTCAGTTTTGGTCAGATTGAAGCTGATGTTTATATTCATCCAGGCTATAACTGGAAGACTACTTTGACTTTTGTCTGCGGTCTGACTTGTGTGGGTTATAAAATTGCAATACCTTCCAGTCTAGGTAACCTCCTAGATACATGCTTAAATCAAATTGAGCCCTACAAAGCTGATTAATGGTAAGGAAAAAAATTGACTGGGGATTATGAAGGGATAGAAAGCATCTATCTGCCACTTGCAGTTGGAAAAAGTAGCTGTGTATGGAACTGGTTCCATGGAATTGTATGTTCTCCTTTGTTAGCAGCAGTGGTAGTGTTCACTTTCAAATTGGAGGTTTTAGGGATTGCACAACATCAGTGATTACAGACTTGGTGGTCTTGCATCAGTCTTTTAAAAGATGCCATTGAACTGTCCTAAATAATATTTTTAAATAATGCATGCATATTCTCTCAACAGAACACATGAGAACAATTACTGACTTACATCAGAATTAAATCCAAATTTAAGTGACTAGAATTATCATTAATCATATTTGTGGGGTGAACTTCTAAGCTTCAAATATCAGCTTAATAGGAGAGGATGAAAACAAGGTGTTGGGCTTATCCAGGGGCAGCTCTTGAGAATAGATGGTAGAATGGTTACACAGATGGTACACGCTGATTTCACTTACAAGTTCTGGAGTCAAACATTGGGATGTGTGTCATTAAAAGATATTTTTAGGGAGACAGAGATTGAAAATATAGAAACACACACCTTCTTCTCTCTCTATCTCCAACTCACACTCTTTCCCACTTCAGAAAGAAACCCTGGAATGTTCTTCTCTGCTATTAATATATGTAAGTTCTGAAGAAAGCATACAAATGCCTGTGTTAGCTTCAGCACTAGCTCCATGCACTACAGGCCAGTCAGGATATGTCACAGCAGGTTGTCCTAGTTCCTGTTTTATGGGTCCCTCCTGAGAACAGGGGCTGGAAACCACCATAGTTACCAAACCACCTCACTGTGGCTGTGCTGACCAGAGCTAATTGTTTCAGCCTGCAAGTATGAACTTCCCTTGTGGGCATTGACATTTGATGCAATTTTACTGCTGTTTCCACTCTTGTGTTTGGAATTGACTGGGTCATAGTGGTATACTGATTTCTATAATGGTCTCTACCAAAATTTCATGTTAATCTGAGTATATCAATTTTTCTGTTCCATGTTTTAGTCACTTAATTCCTCAATGAAAGTACACTTATTCCAACACTGAGTTGAAAGGATGAACTTTGAAAACAGCAGGCTTTAATGCCACATGGCTTTCTTTCTGCATTTTTTACTACCTATTTATATTAAGTCTTCTGGTCTTCTGACATGTGTTAAAGACAAATTAAAGGTCTTTTGTGTCTTGTAATTTGCACATTAGGATCACGATGGACTAAGACAATTATAGTGTGCAGGGCGAAACTACCCTGACTATGGCTAGTGGGTAATCAGAGTAGGTCTTTGAGTCTTTTCTGTCAGAGTGAATTCTCCTGGGGGACAGCAGGGGACAGTTTGTGATTAAAGTATATACTTGGGATGCAGTAGCCAAAATTCTAGAAGATCAGGTACTTGATCACTTGCCTTATTTCAGGTAAAGCAGTGCCTTAGTTTTCTTGTATTGCTGGGAGAGAAATTATTCTGTGGTAGTCTTATTTCATTAAATCATGAAAAAATATTTTGCTAATAGAACCAATATATTGTAAGGAGAACTTACTCTTCTAGTTTTAATGTCTTGTTAAAATTGATTTTCAGTGAAAATTCTTAGTTCTTAATTAGCTCCAGCAGACATGTTAGTGTGTTGTGTTTACCTCATCCCCCTCCACAAAACCTAAAAAAACCAAATCAATCCAGAATTGTTTCGGGAATGCAAATAGCCAGGGTAGTAAAGGAAATGGTATGTAAACTTGACTGAAATCCATTGTATTTTGCTGGTTATTTATCACAGTGGCTGTATTAATTTATTTTGAAGAAGTGTTTTCTAGATATTTCTTCTGAAAACATAACCCTGGACCTCATGGGAGGATATTGCCATTGTTTTTGTGTTATTTGAACTGAAGCGAGGAAATGGATGAAGTGTGACCAAGCACTAGGATTTTAAGTTCAAGAGTGTCATGGTTTCCATAGAAACAGCTAGTTCTATCATAGCTACCAAGTTAAATGCCTATAGGATTTTCCCCTTTTCCCCCTTTAAATGAAATTTGTTTATGCTCTCTTTTGGATTTCTCTTTCTTTTCACTTCAAGTTTCTGAAATTTGTTTACTAAATTTTTAGCAGTGCAAAGCTGCTTTAGCCATTCCTTGTTTGAGAGAGCAGTTGCACATAAAACCGTATTTGTTTTACGTTGTAGTAATCTAAAGGTGAGTGCGTCATTGGAACTGGTATGAAGTTCACCTTGGCCTAGAATAAGTGACACAGGGTGCTGTCAAATTTACCTGGTGTCATGTTCGAATTGCCCTTCTTTCACAAGTGGTGTGGCTTTGAATGAGTGATGCAGATGGCAATGAAACCTCAGAGCTTCATTCATTCACATGGACAGTTGATGTTTCTTCTCAATTTCCATGTCAATCTTTTTTTCATGATATGCAGTAAATTTATTACACGTAATGCAAGGTGCTGTAGACGTAGAGCAAAGCTAAATACAGGGGTTCTGAGTGTTGCCAAGAGAAAATTTTAGGTGTTCAATTGAAGAAGTGTGGTTAAGTTACCTGTATTTCCTATAAAGTGTCTAGTGAAAATAAATGTCTAGAAGTATGATTTGTGAGAACTGTAGTTTTATTTACTTTACCAAGTGATTCTTGAACAAGACTTCTGGATGAAGGATCTCTTCTCTCTCATTGAGAATGTTTGCATGGTTGGGCTACAAATTTTTATATTTTTGCTCTTTCTTACCTTGGGCACCTCAGTCCCTCTACCAGCTAGTTTCTTGGCTGAGAAGGAGCTAATAATATTATTCTAGATGTGTCTCAAATTCTCAGAAAGTTCTGGAAGACTTCAGCAGGCTGCTTGGGGAAATTATTTAGCTTCAATGACCATGAGCTGATACAGTTAAAATCAAATGGAAGAATAAACAAAGCAGGAGTATATGTAAATGCTTTGGATTTCAAGGGGGCAGATGCTGATTAAATTTACTGGGTTAGTAATAAGGAGTGTATCTGAAGAATTTGCATGCTTGGTGTTTCTTCAGGTTGAAGAAATTAAGTTATAAAATATCTGCGTGCTAGACGAGTGAAAAGATGTGAAGAGAGACTTTGAACTTGACAGACGAGTAACCATCTCAGGAAGGATGCTGAGAAGGAGCAGAGAAGAAGTAATGGAATAAAATTAATGATTTATATTTATCCAAATTAGATCATGACAGATTCATCAGCCAGTTTTCTCTGGAAGGAGAGTATTTTCCACACTTCCCATTTCTTCAAGGGAAATGCAGAAGAGGTGTAATCTGCCTGGACTTCAGTGAGTAGCTGATGTTGTGTAGGAAGGGATCAGTTGGGGAAGGCAGGGTTTAATTAAGTGTGTGACTTAGGTAGAGGAGATGGTAAGGTACAATGTTCAGGATGTGCCAGGCTGTCAGTTGTGCTTAGTGGAATTCCTTAAAGATAATTTTGGGACAACCTGCCTTTGTAATGTTTTAATTTATGCCACTAGGACAAGGAAAATTGGTATGCTGATGGAATTTGTTGATGATGAATAGCATAGAAGATGATTGTGGTGTTGTGTGGAGATGGGATTATCTCAAAGACTGAATTAACAGGAACAGAATTAATTGAATTAAAATATCTTGTGTATTATGGGTGCTTAAAAGCTGTATTTTGAAATCCAAACTTGAAAGTTTGTCATAGAAACAACTGGGCTAGAGAAGAGCATTGTCAGATTACTGCATTATAAATGAAAAACAGTTGTCATGTTTGTAATTGAAAATGGAGAGGCTTTTGCAGTCGATTTAAGGAGGTTCTAGTATCATTTTATAAATTCTGAAATACTGCGTATCATTCTAATTATGCATACTTAAGAAAGTTTAAACAAAACTAAAGCATAACTTAATATGGATTAAAGTGGATTGTGGAATTGTTCACTTTGGGAAGGACTTTGAGCAATTTTCTAGCCCAAACTCCTGCTAGAAGTAGGGTCACCACTGAATTCAGACCAGATTGCTTGGGGCTTTGTTGGTTGGATCTTGAAAATCCACAAGGCAAGAGCTTCCAGAGCACTGTTTTGAGATCCTCAGGATGAAAACTTTTTACCTGATCACAGTTCAGAGTCTCTTGTTTCCATTTATGATCATTGTCTGTTGGTCTTCTATCTTGAACCTCCTGTAAAGAGGCCCTTTGGTAATTCAGGCATGGGAAGGCTGCTAACAGGTCCCTTCCAGGCATACCAAGTCCAGTCACCTTAATCTCTATTAATGTGCTTCAGAATTCCAAAGACAGTGTTCCCACCAAGGGCCAGCCTTTTTACAAGGAAAACCTTTGCTTGTTAATTTTAGCTGAGTCCTTGTCTGCAGATGTAGAAGAAAGCCATCAAAACCCTAAGGTTTTTTTGGCTAAAACATGATGTGTGTGGGGCATCAGTGAGTGCAACATATTCAAGAATAATTTTAAATTGGGAATAAGAAGAAAGCACTTAGTGAAACAGTTCAGGTTCTACAACATCCTTCCAGGGCATGTAAAAACTAAAATTCTTCATTATACTCAGGTGGGTGCATTCCAGGAGTGACCTGGTGTACAGAACCTGCAGGTTCCTGCTGACTTGGCTTGTGTGGTGCTGCTGTGATACTTAGACTGTTATTTGGGCTTGGTTCAATCTCGTATGTAAATCTGGCGGAATTCGGTCACTAAAGTGGGACTGGGGGGTTTATCTTTGGCCTAGAGACATTAGGAAACATTAATGTATCTATAGAGAACCAACTTACTTCTTACAATAATGAACTTGAACAAGAAAGTAAATGTATTGGTGGTTGAGGAAAAAACTGATTTTTGTATGTATTTCAATCTTAAAACAGCTAAAGAAACCAGTTAGTTTGAACTTGGGGCTGCATATAATGTAGTGATATGACACTTTTCCTTCTCTGCATTTTAGTTTTAAGTTGGGGAGCAATCTTAAGCTGCTACTGGAGCATAAAATTGATAACCTATTAGCTTGTTTAACTGAATAGATGAGAAGTCACTTAAACATTAAGAAGTGGGATTTCCAACCTACACAATGTTTATTGATGTTAAAGTGACTTGCCATTTATTTACCATTAGCTGTGAAATTAGAAGCCCTGTGGGATTTTGTAGGTATGCCTTAAAGAATGAACAAACTATGCAGATGCCTAGAACAAAGAAAACACAACTTACTCTATGTCAGCATATATGTGACCCAAATTTCTCTTCCAAAAATTGTGGTCACTGTAATCTTTTCATGAATGTAATTTTATTTTTGGGTGGTTTTCTGTTTGGTGGTGGGGTTTGTTGTTGTTTGCAGAATATAATCTACACTGAAAATTTTTATTGTGTATGCAACTGATGGGGTGGTTACTGGAGTTGTGATTATGAGATTGGGGTGGGAGGGAGATGGTGATGTTTGCCTGCTCGAGATCACAAACAGAATGTGCTATTACATAACTGTGCAGAGGGGATGTAGTCTGCAAATTCTGTTTAATCCTTCTTCTGATACTCTGGCTGCCCTTGACTGCTTTCAACAGTAATGTTACAGTTGGTACTACAATGCAGAAGTGTGAGGATATGATCGCTATCACTTTGTTGTAGCAAAGGGCTGGAACTGCCTTTGGTAACCTGAAAAAAAGAAAAACCATAATCAGGACAGTTGTTGTAACATCCCCATTTGAAGAGTAAACTTGTCAGGGCTATGAGAATTGCAAAAGTTTTTGTGACCAAGACACTTGACAAGAATAGGTGGAGGGGCTTTAAACATACAAGGAATACAGATACAACCTCCTTGGCAACTTTTATTATAGGAAATAGGAGACAGGATAGATTACTACGAATCCTTTCTTAACTTGAAAAACAAAAATTAGATGCTTTTGTGTCAAAATTCTTGTACCTAACCAAGACTTTTTTCTGCACTTTGAGTAATTGTGTATGCGTATATGCTCTCACATTTTCTTCTTTTAGTTCTGAGGTTTCTGGAATTTTGCCAGAAATATTTTTTTCAGATCCCCTATAGTTTGTTTGCAAGATTAAGTAGTACAGCAGTTGCAAGTCGTTAAATTTACCAGTATTCTTGAGGGAAATGAGATTGGACTCTAAATTTAGAGGTAAGTTTGGGGATTATTTGCTTCAAACCCTTGGGGGTAGCATGATATGCAACTCAAGAATAAGATTCCTTCAAGCTGAGATTAAGAAACATAAATATATATGTGTGTGTATATATATATATAGAGAGAGAGGGAGAGAAACATTCAAACTAAATGTGTCAGTGGCATGCTGTACTATAAATAAGAAAATATTCAAACCTTTCATTAGAACAGCTATTTCTTTGCACTTGATGTAACATCTGCTTGACTGACTTAAAAATTCATTTTGGGCTTCTGCTGATATGTGATGATTTTTTTTTAATGAAAATATTTATTCTGCATTTTACACATACTTTGTAATATACCCTGTAAAATTATTGCCTTATCTCAATATGCCTTTTATATTTCATAGTAAGACTATAAGAAATGCTCTTCAGCAACAAGAACCTTATCTATCTAAGGGAGTTAGGGAGAAAGAAGGATCTACACATTTTTCATTCTTTTTTTTTCCTGCCTCATGTTGCTTATATTGATTTTATGGTGTATATTAACTGCAAAGGTATGACTTAATCAAATTTTCCAGTAAGCCAAGCTAGTTTTGGTCATTTTTTAGTGATATGCATCTCCTTTCTGTATTCGCTTTAGTGTGTCTGGTGATCTCAAAACTCAGTAGTGAGAATAAAAAGAAATGTCTCCCTAACGTTATGGTAGAAGAAGAATAACTTCACTTCTCTCTTAATGCAGTGCCATAATCATACTGAGCAGTGCTAATCTTTTGGGGTTTTTTTTAGTCATCTCCTTGTAGAATCCAAACTAGGTAGTTCTAAGAAGTGGATGATTTGGTTTTATGTCTAATGGCTAGGAAAGTGCTATGGTCTTCAAAACAGGTAACCCCCACCACAGCTAAACTACACACAGATGAAGCAAAATAAACCCTCAGATCAATTATATAAATTCAGAGTTTGGGAGCTGCTTAGCCAGAGGGAGCAAGCTAAGGGAGGTGTCTTGTGAGCCAGTTAGAGTATAGGAAACAGATATTAGGAATTGGAGTGAGAGGCAAAAGGGCTGCTGGGAAAGAAGCTGAGGGGTAGGCACTTGTGCTGAAAATTTGGGGTTGGTTTGTTAGCTCTTTTAAACAGGCAGCCCATTCCAGGCACAAGTAACAGTTTGTGATTTGGTCTGAACTTCTAATTTTTGGCAGTATGTTGGTATTGTAAAGAAGTGCATTAATGCTTAAAAAATAATTAAAAATAAGGAGGTATTGAGAGAGTGGAATCAAATGCAGTATATCCCATTTCCAAAAGCTGGAGCATGGAAAACTGATGAAAAGAACTTACTTTTCTACATGCACATTTTTATAGTGTCATCTGAATATGTACTTAGTAATTGATGTGGTGCTGTTTTGCAAACCATTGGTTAAACAGGAGAAATTACAAAGTTTTAGAGAAACTGTGTCTGTGAGCCTCATATAAAGGACCTAGCTGAAAGTGGGGAGGCACCTCAGAGAGAGCTTGTTATTAAATTCATTATGAAACAACTGTCAGATGAATTTTGATGTTTCCTGAGTCATTTAATGACAAAGGTAAGTGTAATGACATCTTGATGCTTGAATTCATTGGTGACATGAAGTGTGAAAAGTGCTTGTAATGTAGAGAGGAAGAAGAACTTTGGGGGATTTCTTAGGTCCAGTGCCCAGAAAGTGGGGGAAATCTGAAACATCTTTGTTACATAGAATACTTCTTTACACCTAAGTTCCTTTCTCTCTGAGGGATGGAGTAGTAGGAGTGGGATGAAATTTGGAGCCATGTGATACAGCCAAGATAAAAGCTTGGAGGCTGAATAATTGAAAGGATCAAAGTAGAAAAGGGTGCAAAGTAACCGAACAAACAGCGTGGTGCAGTTATGAAGAAGGTATATGTGCTCTTGGGATACAATCACAGATGTTTCCAGCAGACAGAGGAAATTACTGGTGGTGTTATACAAGCATCTGGTGAGACATCATGTAGTACGCTTGTCGTTTGTTTGAAGAGAAAATAGAAGAAATTGTGCAGAGACAGGCTCCTAGGATGAAAGGAGGTCTCACTAGAGAAAACTTGAAGAGCATATCTAGGGTAGTCCAGCTAAAGAAACTGTATCTGTGAGTGTTGTCTATACATACACAGGTGGAGACAGTAAAGGGGGGTGAAATACTGAAACTGAAAGACAGTATAAGCAAAACAACACCTGAGCATAGTCCAACTTTTTGAAGCTGTAGTTTCATCACAGTAGTCAGGTTTTTGGAGTAAACAGAAACAGTAGAACTTGATTTTCTCTTTCTGCTAAATATTGGTGAAATTTGAAAATGATTCCTAAATCATTATGGAAATTTCAAAGAAAACAAAACTTTGTGTATAGCCAGATATATTCTGAATTTTATGAAGAATTGTTTTTGACTAAACAGCATTAATTCTCTCGGTTTCTCTCTTTCAAGTGTTTTTATGATTTCCTGGTATGCAATGATGCTCCTGGAGTGGCTATGTTGCTTTCTCAGAGACATCTACCACTTGGCTGCTTTCCTGGGCTAATGGGAGAACTTGTATTTTCCAAAGGGTGTTAGTAGGAGGACAGGGAGGAGAACCTAGCCTTTTATGCTCACTCTTTTTATACTTGCTATGCTTTGAAACAGACACTGAATTGCTTTTAAGAGGGGTCAGTTCCTTCACTGACCTTGAAGTGTGTTGGATGATAGAGATTGTAATTTGGATACCTCCATTAGGTGCTTAACGATAGGTGAGATGAATCCAAGCCAAAGCATTCAAGAGGCAATAGATGATCTGTTTGAAGAGCTTCTGAAATAAGTGGAAAGTAGGCAGCTGATGCAGGGATCTTATGTTCAGTGGATATGATGCACAGAGATTTTTTCAAGAAGTCTGGAAAACTTGGACACTGCTGTAAATTTTTCACTTGATATTTGATGTAGAAAACAGTTTACCAAATTCCAACAAAGAAAGCTTTGTTGCAACTTAACTAAAGAGAGGGCCACATCTTGAGTATGACTTGGAAAGAAGTATCCAAGCAGTTAGTCTGCTAAAGTCTCACTGATGCTTGATGAAATGTGGGCTTGTAGGTCAAAGTACAACAGCAGCTAGACTCCTGCTTGCCTTGGGCATTGCTAAGTGTTAGCTACCCAAATGTATTTTGTGACCTTGCTAACAGTTGCTCGTGGAGCCAAAAATTAATCTCTTTTGCATTGTAAATAATGTCATAGTGAACTCTTTATATGTGTTATTTTAATGCTATATGGAAAATGAATTCTATTCAGTAATTTGCAAATAGAAGAGAGGAAAATTATGGCTGAAGGTGTTGGTGGTTATATGGAGGAAATTAATGAAAGAAAAATTATGGTGTGATGTCATTACTGTGTTGCATGTGGACCTCACTTTGCTTGTGGTGAAAGACAGTAAGACAGTTACGGGAAAAAGTTTTCAATTCAGAAGACTTGCAGAGGGAGTCAGGAAGATGGCTTTGTGGCAGCTGGGAGCAAGGAAGGATGTTCCTTCTGACTCCCTGGCATTTTGTAGGAGATGCACTGGCTGAGATCAGGAGGGAGCATTCTAGGGCTTTTTTTTAGGCTCACAGGCTATTCAGGTACAGATTTTGATATTTTAATTCTCTCTTTTTAAGTTAATTTTTCAGGTTTATATTTTTCCTCTTCATTCAGGAGCTATGTTGCTTATGTGTCTTTGCTAGAGTATGTTTCTACCTTATTGAAAGCTATTTTTTACTGGCACAGTTGCTTCAATCACTAACAGAACCTTCTGGTGTTTATAATCAAAAATACCAGCTGTTAATATAATCTTCCTAGATTATGGGTTTGTGAACAACATTTTATTGACCTCTTTGACCCTCTTTTTAACATATGTTAACATGTTAAACTGTTTTCTCAAATAATTTGGATCAGTCTTCCAAAACCAGTAACAGTTTTTAGTAACTGTAAAAAATAAATAATTAACTCGTCTCTGTAAACTTTCCTAATACTGATGTTTTGGGTTTTTTTACCAGATAAATTTGCGCCTCATCTTGGTAAGCGGGAAAACAAAAGAGTTCCTGTTTTCACCGAATGACTCTGCTGCAGATATTGCTAAACATGTGTATGACAACTGGCCAATGGGTGAGTAGCAGTGTGGCTTTGGCTTTTCAACTGGCGAGCGAGGAGCTTCCCTGTATATTCAGACTAAAGTGTCAGTAAACTGATCTCTTGCTCAACATTCAAATTAATTACATCTATTCACTATCTGGACAAAGGTTTATATAGAAATACAGGTGTTCTGCCTTCTTTCTCACAGTTCCTTCAGTTGGGCAGATTTGTAGATGTCAGGACTGTTTCCTACTTTGTTTCTAAAATTTGTTTCCCCAAACGGAAGTACCTCTTTACTCCTATCTTTAGAAATTTTTCTTTATCGATCAAGTTAGCAGATCTAGTAAGTGTGAGGAAATGTTGGAGATATAAAACCTCTTACATGAGGACAGCTAAAATAAAGCATGGGAAGTCACAGGAATGCATTAGTGAAATTGAGTCTGAAGTACTTTTTCCTTACTGCCTTATCTTGGCAATACTGATCTGCAATACTGATATTTTTCCAGGAGAAAAACAAATATAAAAGCCCATTTTAAGAGACATTAGAAGAGTGGATGCTGTTTCTGTAAATATACTTGGTGTCATACAGGAATACTGGCTTCAGAAAATGGACTTGAGAACTTAAGATGTGTATTCACATATGTGAATAGTTCCCCAAAACAAAGTGCTTCTGTTCTCCCTGACTATGATTTCATGGGAAAATAGCCAAAACACAGACATAGCATTACATACGATGAAAGAAAATGCTTCTTTTGGTACAGGACTTCATTTGGGTTACTGTTTTGATGTTAAAAAGACTACTATTTAGGCAAACTAAAACATTGCACTATCTGTTTCTGTGGTGCCTTTGTCAAAGACATATGGTGGATGATAGTTTATGCCAAAAAGTTAATGATGATAATCGGTATTTTAGGCCTTAAACTGATCTTTGAGGTCAGGAAAAAAGTTCAGTTTGCTGTTTGATTTGCTGGGATGCAGTATTATGTATTTAGTAAAATACGTAATGAAGAAGGAGTTTTAAGTCCTCTGAAGTATTAGATACAGATGTAAAATGCTTTATAAAATAGGTTAACATAGCATCTGTGCAGTACATATTTTAATGTGTGTGTATAACTTAACTGTTATAACCAAATGTTCTTTGTGTACATTTATCTGAATTGGTAGAGGCACAACTGGATTTTTTTTCTTCACTCAAGTTTATGCCTGTGAACATGTAAGGTCATGTTCACAGTCTTGTGAAGAGCTTGAAAGTTGCAGATTCTGAGTTTAGAGTTGGGAAGAAACACAGACTTTAAAATCTCTTCTTTAAAAAAAAGTAGAACCAGACATGGAAACCTCAGTTCGAATACCTGCTGTCCTGAGGGAGTGCTCTAAATTTTGATGAATATTTAATTGTCTTTGCAAAGAAGAATAGTCTCAATTTAAAAGAAAAAAACCAAAACAATCTCACTTCAGAATAGCATATAGATTTTCACAAACATTAGCCCATTTGCTGTTTTCAGACTGAGAGTGCTCCTCTTTGCCACAGGACTGAGAAATCTTGATGAGGGCTAATGTTGCCTTGAAACAGATGTTACAATGGTTTTTACCGACATTTTGACTTGTCATTATTTTGTGGGGGGGGAAAAAAAAAGGAATGAAATAACCTGTCACATGCTGGCAGGATTAAGGCGAACCTCACCCCACCTCTTCTGGCAATTGTTGTTAATTAAGTTGTTAATTAAAGATTTCTAAACTTGCAGTAGAAATTGCCAAATTTATATTAATGCATATCATCTAGATAGGTTACCTCTTTTTTTCTTACCCTCCCCATTTTCTTCTAAAATATTAACTTTTTTCTTGTACAGCAATTATCTGAACTTTTTTTTTTTTTAAAAAAAAAGGTAGGTTCAGTGAGTTCTTGGCTCATTTAGTCATCGGTGGAAATTAAAATTTGAATTCATGTCAGAAAGAAATGTTTCAGACTTCCAGCCAAGAAGCAGAAATTAAAAGGATGGGTAACTTGGCAGCTTAACAGTGAGAAAATACCTGTGCCAAAATCTAGTCTGACTTCTTTTGGTTGTGGTTTTACATCATTATGGCACTGTCAACTGGCTGAATTTCTCCTCTTAACAGCCACAGTATAGTGGAGTTCAGACTGTATGGAGTAAAAAATAAGACAAAACTGTTATGGTAGCAGTGTGATAATTCAGGTCCTTGATGTAGTCTACTTCACAGCACAGCAAAACAGGCATGTGCTTGAACAGCAAGACAATTGAATCAGACCCTAAGTGGAAATACTTGAAATACAAATAGCTTTGGTTGCCTAATTTGATCTAATCTTATAAACCAGGCACAAGGGAGCACCTGGGAATGTTGTAGCTTCTGCTGTTGGTACCAGCCTTGCTCCTGCCACGGTCTGGGGCTGAGATGGCTCCTGCTGCCCAGTCTCTGCCTGCTTGCTTTTTGCACCAGATGCCTCTCCGTACATTCTGCAGCTGTGGCTTTTGTTTTAAATGCGAAGCCCTTCTACCCTTTTCGGTTCTTCTCCTTTTGTGGTGCCAGTTGCTATTGCCTGTATGTTAATTGTGTGTTCCCAGTGAACAGGTTGGTTTCTGTGGCTTGTCCTGATCCCTTGCTGAATATTCATTTTGTTATATAAACCCTACAAAAACAGAGAGAACATTTGTGAACAACTGTTGCCAGATATCTGGTCATCTAAGAAACATCTAAGACACTCTATTCCCAGAGAGACCATTTAAATTCAACATTTCAAGGCTTTATGATACTTGTTCTGAAAGCAAAGTGCATATTTATTTGTTCTTCATATTGTGACAGGGAATGGAAAAAGTGTAGGAAAAGACCATCAAAGCTTATCATTTATTTATGATGGCTTAAGTATTATAGGAAGATGCATGCTTGCTTTTTTTTTAACCACTGTTTACCACATAAAAACATTCACGGATGGCTCCTTAAAATGTATTGGTGGGTGTCTGCTCTGAGAGAGCCTCTGTTCCGGCTCTGTGGTGGCGGTCAGGGGCTGCTCAGGTCACTGCCCCCTCCAGACATGGAACTGGTTGGATCTGGCCATCATCGAACAGCGCTGAGCTGCCTCCCGAGCTTTTTTGCAGTGCTGTGATCTCAGAGTCCTGTTTCAAGTGACCCATCACATGCGCGTTCGCTCTGTGTGTGGCAGCTTCCCGTTGCTGGAGAACAGCTCCAGTTAGTCAATTAGCTGGTGATGAGGAGAATGGCTTGGGAAACTTCAGAATGGCCTGCATATCAACAATCAGAAAGCAATTAGCATGTATGAAATATTTTCTTTAGGACTTGTGTATGTGCTAAATATATCCTGCAGTCTGTGACATCAGTAATATTTATACTTGCAGACATAAAATTACGTGTTTCAATGTGCAGTGTCAAATAATAAATTCAGCTATAGACTTCAGGAGTGCTGGCCTTGAATTATCTTCCTGTACCTTCAGCCTGTGTTCTCTCTTTAGTGTTCCTGATTTTCTTCCTGGGTAAAGGTGAGAGAAATGACAAAAGATGTTTTTATTACAATGTAACTGTGGAAATTCTCTCTTTCTTCAGATTGGGAAGAAGAACAAGTCAGCAGTCCAAATATCTTGCGGCTTATTTATCAAGGGAGGTTTCTTCACGGCAATGTGACATTAGGAGGTATGAAAATAATTTTCACTATACATGTTGCACTTAGGCAAAGGGGATATTTATTTACAGTTCAGTAAATACTACTTTACTGTTCAAGATCACAGGATGGCATGCTTTATACTGTTTTTCTTGTGCATAGAGTGACATTGTGCTTTATTGCATATTTTTCCATCTTGTTAACACGAGTTGTTAACTTTGTGAGGTACCACCTGCTAAGTAAAGTCTCCTCTCACACAAAGAAGCTGTAGTGCTGCTTTTATTTGTTGTCCCTCTAAATGGAATATTTTGTTCCACCTCTCTTACCACATTTGCAGGACAAGCTACTTAATAAATATCTGAAGTATTTTAAAATGCTTGATAAACTTTATGATAATTAGTCAAACAATACTTTAAATCTTAGTGCAACGCAGGAAGACACCCTATGAATGAGAATGAGAGGAAGCATTCTTGCTGTCCAGTGCTCTCCCAGGGATACAATTGCATAGTTATGTGAAGACAACAGTAAATGGCTTCACTTCGTTTGCTAAGGAAATGCAATTCAACTGTGCCCCCTCGTGGCAAGTGTTTTCCCACAATTACGCATTTTGGTGGGAACCCTTGATAGAGGTGTGACACACGTTTGTTAAGTCATCTCTCCTTTTGTAGGTAGCATTTGCCATTAGAAATATCAGTTGTATCAATGACTAAACAATATGAGACTTTCCATTCTGTGCGAGTTTAAAAACAAATTAATGCTCCTACTTTGTATGTTCAAATTATGCTTTGGTACCTGAATGCAGTACAGAAAGGAGAATGTAATATAATACAAAATCACCAATGAATTGTTTTTGAAGAGGAATCTGAAAATAATATTTCTTTTTCAAGTTAAGAGGAATCTTAAAATAATATTTCTGGACTGCTTATGGTGATATTCCATGTAGAATTGACTGGGATGATATAGCAATTGATTCACTTTTTACCATTCCTGGTGTTGCCTAGTAATGTACTTATAGATTTACTCTCCACATATAAAAATTTTTAATGCTTCTATATATACAAACAAGATCATTGTCAGCTCAGCTGGAAGAACTCTGAAATTTTTATTCACTCTTTAATTTGTATTTTTACCAGGTGACAGTGAGTGCAGCTAGTAGCAGTTGGAGTAGAGTTGAAAGACAAATGTTAAGTCTTGGATCATCTCTGCAATTAAAGATGCTAGTCTTACCCTACATTTCCAGGCAAGGATAGCTAACTGGGATTTACTTTGCCATTCATCTGAGTGTTGCTCTTTACCACCAGCATTTTTTCCCTTTAGTGACATTTGTCTAAATTTGAAAAAATGTTGAATATTTGTTTAATATATTTAATATTATATTTAATGAGTTAAGCTGAAAAATAGTAGCTGCATGCTGATGACTCTTGCATTAACTTAGGTCTGTGAATTTTGAACACTTACTTGGGTTCAGGGCATTTTAGTTCATTCTTAATCATTCATGCGTTGCGATTTAATCATCATGTTTTTACCCCAAGGATCTTACATGTATACAAGTGTTTTTCAAAAATATTTTTGTTGCTGTATTGTTTTAAGAAAAAGAATCCCTAAAACATTGGCTTAACTTCAGCACTAATGAAGTTATCAGGACTAAGATTACACAGCTGAAAGGGGAATAGGAATTCATGAAACAGCCTGAAAAGACTCTTACTTCAGTTTGTGTAGTTCATTAGAGGTAACCTTAAGTGAACTAGTTACCTTTAAAAGGGAGGTGGAGTGGGGGAGGTTTCTTGCTAAGTACAATATTTATGTTATGTTTCTTATTCTATTATAATACACTTTCATTAAACTTTTCTAGCTGCAGTTCTCTTTGACTGAGTTATAGCACTTGGTATTATATTTGCTTTAGGTGATTAGGAAATATTGACTGGAATTTGGACCTCCTGAATCATCCAGAGAAACAAAAGTTTCCAAGGAAACAGTTTGTTGTTTTCTTTTTTAACTGGAGTTCATTTTTTTTCACTTTTACCTTACATGCCTGTGTAGTGGGTTATGAATTCGAGACTCAAATTCATAAGCTCAAATCAATAAACCAAGATGCCTCAAAAATGAGAAATTGATAAGAAAAAGTGCTTTTGAGTGAAAAACTTTATTTTAAAGAAATCATCCATTTTGATACCTCCTCTGAATGGCCTGTCACTAAAAGAACAGCAGAGCTAATGGCACTGGAAGCAGTGTAGAAGAGACACCTCTGTAAAGCTGCACCACTCTTGCCTGCAGTTCTTGAGCCACACTGTTTTGTTATGTCCTGCCTGTGCAGAGGGCTGGGGAGTTGGCTAGCAAGGCAGAGTCTGTTGTTCAGCTTCCAGCAGGAAATTTAATCCTTTAGCTAAATATTTGTTCTGCAGTTTGCATTTCAAATAATATTAATTAGGGAAGTAATACATAATCAACAGTTCTCCGTTTCTTGGTAGATAATGGTAATCAGCAGCATTTGCTTCCTTATTTACTGGGGAAGGGAAGTCAACCCACCATGTGCCATCCACATTCTAAAAGGGAGTGAAAAGTAAGTTTTGATGATAGAAAATACAGAACAACAATAGAATTGAACAGTTAGGAAAGGAAATAAATACCATTTTAGTCAAAGTGAGAGAAAGGGGTGAGAGCACAAAGAGAAGAGCAAGAAAGGATTATTGAGTATAGGCTGCTCAGATGCTGTCATAGTGCTCCAAACAAGGAGCTGGAAATTTCTATCAAGAACTTGTGTAAACTATGCAAAGTACTAGTTGAAATCAGTTAATATAAATATTAGCATTGTTCTACTTGATTACTGTAAATAGTTAATCTCCACAACTCACTAATCAAGTCTCCTGAATTGTGTTGATATTATGAAAGATGTTCCTCATGTTATCATTTTGCAATTCAAGGGTTTATGTTAAGAAGACAGTCCTTTTCCATGGAGTTTGCAAAGAGCATATTAACAGTCAGAATTTTCAGTTGTATCATGGTATTAAGTATCCAAAATACATCATCTTTGTCAGAATTCAAGCTATCAATATCTTCTAGTTGCAGGCACAGGCAGTGCTTCAAGTAAACTAAGCAACTTTGGATTTGCCTTTCCATGGAGATGGCTTTTCCCAAAGTACAGCTGCATTAAAGAATCTCATGGAATTCTGTATCAGTTTGTGTGCTTACACCTGTGTTTTAACCTGTATTTTAATCATAATTTGCATTTTTGAAAATAAATATGTGTCAGCAAACATGATTTAATAGTGGTGTTGTAGTGAGGCTTTTTATTAGTGAATCTTTAATCTATGCTGTAGTGATTAAAACAGACGCATTTGTCACTTCAGTTGCCTTCAGGTTTATTGGCCATTCCTTATTCATTTATTCACTTAAAATGCCATTTCACTGTATGTGAAAATAAAAGTTGTAATCTGAGTTTGATAGGACAAAGTCTACTCAAATAAGAATTATTTGTGTATTAGGGATTAAATTCTTAAATTTAATTTAAATTTATCGCTGACTTTTTTCCAGTATAAGGTGGGAAGGACAGAACTTAGATCATCTTTGCCTTCTATTTTTTAGAAAAACAATCAAGGAAGATACTCCAAGTATACAGTGTATTTGTATACTTAAATTGGAATGTAAGAATTATAATTTTAGTTTCAGACACCAGTAGAATGAATTGTGGAAAGAACCATTTTTTAAAATTATGTGTTACTAAAGCTCACAAAGGCAGCATTGTGAGAACTACTTTAAATCTGATTTTTTTCACATGCAGCTGATGTTACAGATTAATATTAAAAGGCAAGATGCAGACATTTTGTATTTCGAAAGATCTGTGTCATGGATCAAAATATGTTTTAGGAAGATCTGTTTTGCCGTAGAGGCTTAGTGTTTTGATATCTCAGGCATAACAATTTGGTGGCTGCATTAGCAACTTTTTGGCATCCATATCATTAAAGAGTGCTTAACACCTGAGTCTTGGCATGAATGTCTACTTCACTTTTTTACTCAAAAGAGGAGGGCTATGTTTCCTAACAGGAGTATGATGTCTTTAAGAATTCAATGCTCTAAGTGACTACTGTCATGCCCTGTGTCCCTGATTTACCAAACTTCAACCAGTAAGCAGTTCAAACCTGGTGGTATGAACTTACAGGTGCTAATCCAATTATAGTTAGTTTCAACTGGGTATTTTGGAGAAAAAAAGGCTGATATAATTGTTAATAACTCTCCCTTTCTCCTCTTGCAGCATTAAAACTTCCTTTTGGCAAAACGACAGTGATGCATTTGGTGGCTAGAGAGACACTGCCAGAACCAAACTCTCAAGGTAGGCTGGACACTAGAGGAGTTTCTTACTCGAGTAATGGCAAAGTGGTCAGGTCTCTTACAGGCTTTTTGAGTATTGCATAGTAGAGAAAAGTCAAGTCCTTGTACACTTTTGTGAAGAAGGTTAATGGAATGCTTTTGTACATGTTTGTAGAAAACTAAGAAATTAACTTTCTGGTTTAGCATTCTTATATAGTGCAGAAACTTACTCAGACATTAAAAGCTCTTGTTTTTATTGTGGAAAACTATTGCTGATTTATTTTTCAGTTATGTATGTATAGCAATAAATAATATTTTATTGGAAATAATTAAGAACAGACTTTTAATAAGTATACTGTCACACAGGAAAAAAAGCCTCATTGCTTTAGAAAAGGAATGTAAATAAAATAAGTTCCCTCTTCTTTGCAGGTCAAAGGAACCGTGAAAAAACTGGAGAAAGCAATTGCTGTGTAATCCTGTAAACCCTGTTAGCTTTACCTGCTAAGTGTGATGTAATATAGTCTTTGTCTTTCATGCTGCTGGAATAGAAGAGGCCCTACCTTGCTTCAAACACCTGTAGGAAGAGCCTGTCTGTAAATCCATGGAACTGAAATAATACACGAACACTGTCTCATTAGTCTTTTTAAAAAAAAAAAAGTGAAAGATCTATGAACACTTTAATTATTTTTTTCAATTCCTCCTTTTTGTTTGTTGAATAATCTTACAGTACATCACTTTTTGAAAGAATTCAGTCACCAGAAAGGTTTGTGTTCTTTTCCATAGCAGGAATCTTTTTGCTACCACAAAAATCTGCATTAACCGGATCTAACCAGTCAAGCTTTCTAGATGCAATTTGCACTAAATATGGTTGACAGTATATTTCTCATCAACAATATCTAACAATATTTGAGACATCTAGTAATAACCCACAATGTATAATGCAACACTGGAAAATAGTATATTAATAATTAAAACAAATCTCACTTATGGCCAAATCAAAGGAAAAACTGTTAAGTCAATTCTACCTAAGTCAACCTCGGTGGCCAAACTGGCACAGAATACTAACTAAACCAAGTCTAAGTATATATATTTTCACTACAACAAAGAAAAAATACTATGTGCCTGTAATTTAAAAGCACTCTGTAGAGGGCTGATGAAACTGATTTTTTTGTTACTGTGTGCACTCCAATTGTGTGTTAGTTGAGTGCTTATTCAGACAGCACAAACAAGTGCAGAGAGTGCATTTCCTAGCCTTAATATGGGAGGGGTAGTTTCCTGTAGTTCATAGGCTTTTATTATTGTGCATAAACATTAGAAAACAACATTTACTGATCAATTTTATGTATTTGAATATTGGCAATGGGTGTTTTTCAGTCATTTTTCTCATCTGTACCTTAGACTCCAGTGTCATGCTTACTCATTAGAGATTTCAAAAAGAATTATTAAAATTTAAAAAGCAAAAAGAAAAACTTCTGCCATAGTACTAGTTTTTTTTTCTTTACGTAATCTGCATTTGGTATTAGTGCTTGCAATGATATTAAAATCAGAAAGCTGATTTTTGAAGGCATACATAATTGAAAAGGATGCCATTCTTTTATTTCATATCAATAATTTAAATGTTGATATGCGAAAGAAGTTTGCACAGCACTAAAGCATGAGCTAGTTTCATCTAAACCTGTAAAAAATAAAAATAAATAAAAATTAAAAAATATAAAAGATTTTATATTTTTTCACTGGGGAGGAATTCTTCCTGGGTGAAATTACAAATATGTGTAGAATATATTTAATAAAAATCTTATAAAATACATAGCTATAGAAGTTAAATATAGATTGGCGTGTAGTATAATAGAACAATATTCCATATAAATAGCTTTAGCCTTTAAAAAACTGAGTCACAGGTTGACATTGTGTTCTGTACTTAAGTGTCCACAACTCTTACAGATGTTCTGTGTAATCATTTTTCCGAATGATTGGCATCATTCAGATGTAAACAGGTTATTTTATTCATTGTTACCGCTTTGATGAAATGCTTTATATGCAGTAGATTTACAAAAATATTGTTCATACTGATCAGAATTAAATTTGTATAGAGCAGAGTTTTAAAACAAATTGTAAATAGCACTAAACATTTTCTTTCTGCAACCTGTACTGATAGACACTTCTGTAAACTAAATAAAAGAATATTGTAGTGCATTTCAGTGGTGTTTCAAGGGTTGTAATTGGGTCTGAACTGCTTTGAATAGCACTTCTTAATCTGGAAGTTAAGTAAGGACTCCATTTTATTTATTTTTTAAAAAGGAGGGGCACAAAGCCTGCTGAAAAATGCTAATGGGATTTATCACTTCAATGTTTGTTTTCCTTTCACTTCATAAGTGGCCTGGAAGTCTTTTTTTTCTGTTGAAGAGGAATGTGAGTTTGAGCAGTTGTAAATGTGCAGCTGTCACACGCTTGAGTGCCTTGCACACCCATACTGTGAGTTTTTGCAGTCTTCATTTCCTGATACATACCCCTTGAGGTGCTGAGAACTGAGGTGACACCATTATGTGCTCATTACCTAAATGAATCTTGGGAGGGGGCATTTCCTTCTACTCTGCAATGTGGTTGCTAAATAAGAAACACAAAGGGACACAAACCTTCTTCTTTAAGAAGACAGAAGTGTGATATACTTCCCTTTTCCAAAATGCTGACCACCCAAGTAACACAGACTTAGATGGGAAATGGCTATGACAGCACAAGAAAAAGAAACGGTCTGAGACAGAACATGCTCAGTTAAACAAGTCTTTCAAATGTATTGATTTTGAAAAAACGAATGCATGAGATGTAATCCTGGTTTGAAAAAGTAGCCAGGTATTTCATACAGATTAAAGACATGGAAATCCAGAAGCTTTGAGTTAAAGTATTTGGTGAGGTTCTGTAGCAAAGTATGTGGAGTTCTCTTTGGTTAAGATGAATAAGATGCATAAATGCACATGTCCAAGCAAATCCGTAAATACTGCCTGGCGTTTAAAGCATGCCAAAATGACTCCTGCAGAAAGTGGTTAGAGCAGTTTGCCTGTATTTTCCCACCAATTGTCAGAGTTCTGCCCTTGGAAGAGCATTTCTGTTGTGGTGTGAGGTGGGTGGAAAACTGGGGCAGGGGGATTGCTAAAAGATGTGTGCATTTTTCCTTGTGTGCTTTGTATTGTGGTTTGTGTATTTGCCAGAACAAAAGCAGTAGTTCTTAATCCCACATTTCCCAGCCTTGCTAAAGCTCATGCATATGCTTCTCTTCTACTTTGATTGGAGTAGATACTAGCAGCCCAAAAAGATTAAAGCTAAGTCTTTGCTGGGTCAGGCTGTTGGATGGTGTGATAAGACACTGAAGAGTTTGACACTTGATTTGCACTGCTAGATGGAAATGATCTTTACCCTATGCATGAGTTCAAAGATGTCATGAAGGAGGGGAAGGAGAGGATCATCTGGAGCTCTTCTTACTCTGAAATACCATGAAGGGACTACATCTGTCTCCTATACCACTGTGTGTGTGTTATAAACAATCACACATGTGAGGAGGAATATTGTGGCCGGTAGCCCAGAGTGTGCGGCCCTTCAGAAGGACCTCGACGGGGTGGAGAGATGGGCAGACAGGAAGTGTCTGAAATTCAGCAAAGGCAAATGCAGGGTTCTTCCCCTTGCAGCAGCACAGGCTGAGGGAAGGAGCTCTGTGGAGAAGGACCTGGGGGTTCTGGTGGACAACAAGCTGTCCCTGAGCCAGCAGTGCCCTTGTGGCCAAGGCCATTGGTGTCCTGGGGTGGATTAGGATGGAAGAGCAGTGCCAGCCGTTCGGGGAGGGTGATCCTGCCCCTCTACTCTGCCCTGGTGAGGCACATGTGGAGTGCTGTGTCCAGTTCTGGGCTCCTCAGGACAAGAGAGACATGGAGCTCCTGGAGAGGTCCACTGGACAAGAGCAAGGATGCCTGGGGGACTGGAGCATCTCTTACAAGGAAAGGCTGAGGGAGCTGGGCCTGTTCAGCCATGAGATGACTGGGAGGGGATCTCATCAGTGTCTGTGAGTATCTGGAGGGAGGTGTCAGAGGACAGACCCAGGCTCTGCTCAGCAGTGCTGAGCAATAGGGCAGAAGGCAACGGGCAGGAAGTGAAGCATGGGAACCTTCACCTGAACATGAGGAAGAACTTCTTTACTGTGCAGTGACCACACACTGGAACAGAACGCCCAGAGAGGTTGTGGAGTCTCCCTCACTGGACACATTCAAGAACTGTCTGGACACAATCCTGTGCCATTTGTCTGGGATGGCCCTGCTTGAGTAGGGGGGTTGGATCAGCTGACCCACTGTGGTCACTTCCAACCTGGCCCACTCTGTGATTCTGTAATATCTGGTAGCAATGAAAATTCTCTGCAACTTCTGTTCTCTTAAAGGATAGCAAAATTACAGCTGTGGAAACAATCATGGAGATTAGCTCAGCTGCTGGAGAAAGAAAGTATGGCCACTGTAATATTAGAGGCTTTGCTAAGGTGCTGCTTCAAGGTTAATTTAATGCTGATCTCTGCAGCGTATGGATACCATTCCTTAGTACACTGTATTTGCAACAGAAGGAACAATGATTTAATTTAGAAGAGAAACATACAGCACTTGGTAAAAACTTCCTTCTTCTCTCACAGGTAAGAAGGCAGGCAGGTGTTTCTGGGCTACCAGAAAACAGGAGTGGCTGCTGCTGCTGCTGCTTTCCAGGGGCATAAACTTGTGTATTTTGTAGTTCTGTGTGTGCTCTGATAAGATTTCTTACACAAATCTTGCTTCAAGAAGCAAACAAAGGGGTGGATATACTTCTCCATCTTAAACTCTCTTGCTAACTTCACGTTAAGTGGTTAAGCTTAAGCAGATTTTGAGCTATATGTCCTGTGTAAATTGGCATTTAGACAATTAACAGCAGTTACACTATTGAAACCTGGGGGAATTCTGTGCCTAAATCAGACAAAATGCCAAGATCTGTTAAGACTCATAAAGGAGAGTTCCTTCCCCCTTTATTTCTGCTGCAGTACTGAGGTTCTTCCCAGATACCCTGTCTTGGTAGTAGCTTTGAGTTTCAAGTTTATTTTCAGAGCACAATAAAAGGTTTGTTACTCAGGGGGCTGATGGTAATATATAGTTCATGATAATAAGCTGTTAACAGTCCTCATAAAGTAGGATAATAAAGGCATATTTGTCCTTCTGTGCCACATGTACATACCTGTGAAGAGATTTAAAATGTGAGAGCTAATTTGCTTACCAATTTATTACACTAGACTGTATAATTACAAAACCCTTGTTAAACTCTGGGTTTTTCCAACAGTTTATTATTGACTTCTGCTGGGACTTTTTTTTTTTTTTTAGTTGATAATGGTTTGGTTTGGTGTTTTTAAATTACTCTGGAAAAAGAATGACCAGTGAAATAGAAAATAATGAAAGTTGTGAAAATCAAGCTCAAATTAAATAAAAAAGAAACTGTAACGATACCTTATCAAGGTTATGGAGCGGATCACAGTGACAAATGAAGTTGCAGTTTGGAATGTGAAGGACAGCATAGGTAGAGAAAGCAAAGTCTTCTGACAACTCTTTTTTTTTAAATTACCTGGATCAGTCCAAGTCTGAGTTCTGGGCATCATGGGCAGATGCTTTGTATTTCAAGTTCCTTAGGATTTTGAAAATGCTAACAAAAAATAGTGAGACAGCAGAAAGATTACAGAGAGATTGAAGAGAATGAGAGGTTAAAATAGCTTTAGTGATGATTAACACAGACAAAATGGATGGAGAACTTCTATTTTTGTCTTGTAGCTTTATAGGCCCAGTTTTTTACATTTGTAAAGCAGAGGTGACAAATTCAGATTTGATAGAAACATTTTTTCATTAAATGAATAGCACTCACTGCCACCAGAAGTAATTTGAGGAGAATAGCTGAACTAGATATAAAAGTAAAATGGATTATTGTATCAATGAAAATGGATAGAATTTCCAGAATTAGCAACATCAGTGATGCAAAACTCCCAACAAGGCAGTAATTTTGTCCTTCAGACATTATGTTACCTTTCAGTGAAGAGCCCAGCTTTGAGGGCAAAAATACTTCTGGCATGTTACCACCTCCATTATGTACAAGCAAGTGCATAATATGAGCCCCAGGGCCAGCATATCGTGTACTCCAGCAGGAGTTTATCTCTGCAAACCTCCTGCTTCCCGAGAAGAAATTTTGGTCAGAGTCAAGCTGATGTTTGTACTTTCCTGGAGCAGGCTTGAGGGAATAATTTACTGTCGTTTAGCTTGTAGAGAATGTGAACTACAGTTCCTTAGGGCACAAGCTGCTGCCTCTTGAGTGGTGCCAGATGTAAGCACCCTGCTTTTGTCAATTTCAAGGGTACTGAATTTACAGATAGTAAATTTTTTGACACTTCTAACAGAAAATACCCTTCAACTAATATTTTGTTTGGATAGAGGCAAAGTAGTGGGATAAACCAACAGTTCTCCTTTTTCACTTTCATCTATTCCTTGAATTAAAAATCAGGAAGAAACAATGGGAGAAGTTTTAGGTACCTACGATAGGATCAACCATCAAATGTCTGGTGAAAATAAACTGACCAGCAGCTATCCATGCAAGAAAGAGCAACTGTAGGAAAGAGGTCATCACTGCCCACAGTCAGCAAGTGATTGCCAGGGTGAAGTAGCTCAGGCTGAGAATGAGAGGCAAAAGGGGGTGACATGTTGTGACTTTGGGACTTTCAGTTGTTGCCTGGCAAAAAAGGGGAATAGGATCTCACACCAGTCATTAGGGAGCAGAATAACAGAGTAGAACTGCCTGTAGAGGTTATGTTGGAAAATCAGTGTTTTAAAAAATCCATGATCCTGGAAGCCAACTCTCTATTGGATGGATGATATTGGACTTCTAGAACGAGGGAAATACATACTGGTGTATGTCTTACCTTGATCTGTCTGTTATCTGTGCTGGCTAAATTAAAGAAATATTTGGTTTCAGTTCTTTATTCCCGGTCGACCCAAGGTTATGGCTCTGCTGGAGCTGGCAGAGAGCTCCAGGGTGCCCTGCAACCTCACCAGGTGAAAAGTCATCACTGCAACTGTGCCCACTGTGTAAGAATAAAAGCACAAAGTCGTGAGTGGGATAAAGTGTCAGTGTCGTGACTCGGCAGGTGTCCCTGCTGGGGAACTCCACCAAATCCATGGGACTGTCCCAGCTGAGCTGTCTTTCAGTGAATTTGATGGGTACTCTGGAAAGCAAATAGCCAAGAGTCTTCTCTTGCACTCTTGCATTAATCAAGCGATGCCAGCCAAACATTTTGGTTCCTGTCACCATGACTGACCGCATCCCAAGGAAGGGTCTGCTCCCAACAAACAGATATGAAGGCTGCCTCAGGCTGTATTTTTCTTGTGCCCTGAGAAATGACCATCTCTGGCTTCATCTCCGAGGTCTTTGAGCATCACATCATTCTCCTGCCTGCAGACAGGACTGCTCCATGGCTCTGGTTGTTGATGGTAGTCTGAACTGCCTAGAGGAGAGGAACATGTTCTGAGCTTCCAAGCAAAGTGTAGACCCACCGTGCATGACACAGGCCAGCCCCTAGCTCCAGCTGCATTTATCCCTTTCCTTTGGGTAAGACTGTGTTGCAGCAGAGAACCTCACTGGTGACCAAACTAGTGAGAGACACTGTCCCCCCTGCAGCAGGGAGGCTGTGACTCCTGAGGTGCTTTTCCAGGTCTAATCATGAGAGCAGATGTGGGTCAAGAGCACCCTAAGTTCTGCCCCTACTGCAGGGCTGAGTGCTGTGCTGGCTACCCTGGGGACCATGGGGAAGAGACCCATGGGTTTGGGAGCTGGGCCTGTTCTTCTCTGCTGCTGGAACTCCTTGTCACAGTGGACCAGAGCTGGG
This sequence comes from Pseudopodoces humilis, assembly GCF_049639895.1. Classification (NCBI taxonomy): domain Eukaryota; kingdom Metazoa; phylum Chordata; class Aves; order Passeriformes; family Paridae; genus Pseudopodoces; species Pseudopodoces humilis. The sequence continues at coordinate 67,942,062 of NC_142201.1, forward strand.
ATCACAGGCCCTGGCTTCAACACCCCGAGCTGCCCTGGGAGGAATTTGCCTGGGGGCTGCTCAGCTGCCAGTGCATTTTACCATCTCAATGCGATGATTAGAATAATCCTGAGCTCCCGGATGGGAGGCTGGGATGTAACTGCAGGGCTGGGACAGCCTGAGGCAGCCCTGTCCTTGGAGAGCCGCTGGGGAGGTGCAGTCAGTGCAGATCACTTCTCCCAGCTCCTCGTGGCTGCATAACTGCTCATCTGTGCCCCAGCCCCTTTCCAGCAGTGACCTTGATTGCCACAGTGCTGCACGGCTCAACCTGACTACCCAGGAGCAGCCTCACTGCTCCCTCCTATTCCCAGATCCAGCACCCACACCTCAGCTGGTAACTCCTCAGGAATCAAATGCTCCCATGAGGTCCTGGTGCTCATGGTGAGTTCCCCCCATGCCCACCAGCAGGATGGAACCTGAGCTTCCAGAAGGTCTTGCAGGTACCAGGACTAAGCCTGTTGCTTTCCTTTTCTCATTGGCCTGGCAGCTTCCCCTGGGCTTCAGGGGTGTGGGGGTTTCATCTTCAAAGACATGGTTTCTTCTCCCTTAAAAGGCTGAGAAGGCTTTTGTTCATGCTAGATCCTGTGTGTGCCTGGCTGTTCTTTTTCACCTGAAAGTTAATAGTTAAGCCCTGGAGACTGCAGCCAGGCACTGAGAAGCCTCTCATTACCCCTGGAAATTAAAGCTTGAAAGTGTGGTGGCTTGTTGCCTGTGTACATGCCAAACGCCCACCCTGCCTTTGAGGAGGGCTGGGTTATCAGCGATGCAGGGTTGTGCATGGGTGGGAGGCTCCGTCTGTGGCAAGGCTTGCATGCACAAGTTCGTGGGCTGCTTGAAGGAGCCTGGCCTTAAAGACTTTGGGTTGGTGCTGCGGTATCTACATCTCTAATCCAGCTTCCCTTTGATTCAGGAAAGAACTTTGGTCCTGCTTCCTGGAAAGGGAAACCAGTGTGCAGAAGTTAGTCAGCTCTGGTAACAGTTCTGCTGGAAATAGCTGCCTGGAGGGCAGGTGTAGGCATTCCCCTGTGCTCCAAGAGGGAAAAGCTGGCCACAGACAGCAAACACGGAGATTCCTCGCGTCCTCTTTAGAGTGAAATATCGCTGCTGACTGGTTCCTTCTGTCCCTGTAGGCTGATTCCAAAACTTGGAGAGACGGCTCTCCTTTCTCAGGTGAAAAAATGAAAAATGGAGACGAGACATTTTTTTCTTGGTGGATTAGGGCAAACACCAGAGCCTGGAGATAATGAAGCTTCTGAGAGCATGACATAATTGGCGTTCAATAACTCACCTTTTCAGACACTGAGAGCTATTTAAATGTGAGTGCTTCAGTTCCTACCCCCTGGGATGAACACTCCCTGACTCGCCAGATGTTTCTTTGAAGATAGCCAATGGGATTTGCAAAATCCCAGACCGAAGCTTATTATCTGCTGAGTGAGAAGACAATGGAACTTGAATAGTCCTCCAGAGCTCCTGGCCTTGTGTGGGGCCAGAGAGTCTCAGGCAGCCCCAGCCCCACTGGCACCGGTGTGGGAGGAGAGAGAAGGGGCCCAGCAGCTGCGTGGCGGAGCTGCCTCAGCCCTGCTCACCTGCATAAGGAGGTCTAAATCAGGAATGTGGGCATCCCTAATTGCACTGTCAGGCCAAATAAGTCAAAAGGGTTGTGAGCCAAACAAAGTATTTGTGGAAGGAGAAAGAGATCGTACAGCCAACTCCCCTGAAGCAGCATTACTGTCAGAGATGCCAGTTTCCAAGGTGAAAGGCAGCACGGTAATGGAAGGGGAGGAAAAAGGCTGAGTGCCATTCAGCTGGGGAAGCAAGCAGGCTACCGCAGTGTCTCGGCATCAGCAACGAAAGGCTGCTTGTAAATAATGCTGCTTCCAGCACTCTGGGAATTTGCAGACTGTCATATTGAGGCTATATCGATCCCTGGATACAGGTGCTGAATTTCAGCATCTGATAGCCTGTTACAGCTGCAGTTCTCAAGCTCATTTCTTTATAGAAGTAGAGTTTCTACTGCTGAAAAGAGCTTTGCATTAAGAAATGCCCCAAGGAAGATGAGCTGGTTTTGTAAGGAAGCACAGAAGTGACTGGTGAGGGGAGCTGAGGCCATGGCCTTTCATCTGACATTTGTGTCAGGTCCTGACAAGGGACTCACAGCACCTGCAGATCAGGACTTTCCCTCCTGTACCTGCTGCCATTCCTGCATCAGGGTATTTGTGCTTACTGATATTTTCCTAAGGGTGAAAATTAAGGTCTCACCAAAGGATAATTGCCAGAGCAGGCCCTTTCTGTCACCTTTACAGTACCATAAAAGTAGCCTGACTTTTGGTCCTAGTTTTGTAATGAAGACAGTATTTTTCTACTGAAAACTGGAAAAAGAGAATTGTTTATTATACACTAAAGATGCAGAAGCTTGTAATAGGTGCTATTATTTATTTCTAGACTGAAAATCCAGCCACGATGTTGGCATCTGATTCAACAAAAATTTCTTCTTTCCCTGTGTGATGTGCCTCCTTTACACCTCTTTTGAGCACTGAATTCACTTGATCAACATGAAAAATCACCTTTCTGGGTGATGTGACATCTTGGCAATACTGGACCACCAGTCCTGCTGTGGAGAGAAGTATTTCCTTCTTAGGGCTACTCCATCACTGCTCCCTCTTGGGACTGCTGGCCCGGGCATGGACAGAGGTCACCACCTCTGGCTCTCAATCACACCCTGGATGAGGCTGCCAGTTTTCAGGTGCTATGAAGAAACTATGAATGGGCAGACCTCTGAACTTCTTTAGGAAAACCCTATAATAATTCCCCAGTTTGTGTCTCTGCATAGATCCTGTACCAGTGCTCTGTGTCCTTATATACTCTTTTATTTTTTTTGATTTGACAACTACAGGATCTGGTTGCCCAAGCTGCAACAGCGTCAGTCTCCTTTCCTCCTGCGAGGTAGGCATCTTTACGGTGCAGTTGTGTGCAGAGCAATAGCTGCTCTGCTAGTGCAGTCGTTACCAAGCAATCACAGGGAAGGTTCAGCAAAACCAGCTGAGAGCTGAATCACACACATCACACTGGGAAGGAGGAAACAAGACTGCTGTACTCCAAGACTGTATAGAAAAGGCTTTAGTCTACACATGGAGAGGTGGGCTGGTGTGCAGGTGCATCATGTGATGACTGACTTTGGGCTGGTGTAAATTAACATATTGGAACACTGGGGGCCAAACCAGAAGTCTGACTGCTCTCACCAGCAGCTGTTTCACAGCCACGCTCTTAGATTCCTCTTCCAGTGCATCCTCTCTTTTGGGCTTTTTTTGCATTTGTCTTATGCTAAGCTGCAGGATTGCATTCATCATGTGTTGAGAAGGAGGGAAGAGATACTTTTCCCTGAGCAAGTTAATACAACTCCAAGCTGACATAATACCCCTGTTAGGGAAAGGGCAGACAGTAAAGGAGCTTGTACTGACTTAGTTGCCCTGTTTAGTTTCACTCCTGTGTTAGTCCCTCAGTGCTTTTTTGCATGTCTGAAAACCTGAGGGTCCACCTTATATGAGTACTTGAAGCTCAAGTGTTAAATGTTGCTCCTGTGCAAACTAGTCTGTTAAATCTGTCAAGCCTGACTGGCCTGTTGGAGAGCTACGGCTGTCAGAGAGATTTTGCTCAGTCCTCCTCTGCCCAGACTACCCTGGGATTTATCAGCAAACTGAAAATTTCTGCACAGTTTCCTTTCCTTCCCTTCAAAGGCTCCTTGGTCAGCCATTGGGAGCCGTTTGGTTTGGCAATTGCACGTTGTTCCCTCAGCAGGCACCTGTTCCGCTGAAAACATTTTGAAAATCAGAAAGGCTGATGCTCATTTACATGAAGGACTGGATGTGCCATGAGGGAGGTTTCAGCATTAACAGATGGGAAATTTGCATGTGGATGGAGCCTTCCTGTCTTTGTGTCAACAGCGATGCAAAGGGCTCACAGCACATTGAACCTGATGACACTCCCAACCTAAAAATCAAAACAATTCCTAATGGATATGGGACAGAGTCCTACCTGAGCACCACACAGGAGCAGCAACTGCAAAAAGACTCATGAAGGAGCTAAGGTCTTTTGGAGTCTCCTCCAGAAGAAATCGTTTGAAATGGTTTACAGAGTACTGGAGACCCAGTTGTCAACACAACTGTTTTACAGTCTTTAATTAGCTGAGACTTCATTTTGTCAAGCTATCCTTGTTGCAGGAAATGATAATGCACTAACAGAAGCAGCCAGTGCAAGGCTGTTGATTTTTAGATGTGTGCTGAAAAATGAGGAGCACAGGAAGCAGACTTGGCTGGTCTCCAAGGACTTCCAATAGAGAGGAGTAGCAAAAAGAAGAAGGTACTGAGAAATGTGGCCTTGTTTTGTTCCTATAGTAGCTCATGGAAAGTTTTCTGTTGACTCCAGTCATTACTTTGCATTTGGCCTGTGTACCAAACATGGTGAGAGATCTGATGGAAGTTCCCCAGTGAAAGGCTTTGTCCCTTTTCTGAATGCAGGATATCTCTGTCCTTCTCAAGACCAGAGTCAAGTCACTCTGCAGGACGGTCCCCCTGGATATCTGAGTAAGTCAGCAGGCTGGATCAATCTTCCCCTCCCACAGTTCTCCTTTGAGGACTTCCTGCAAGAGTCTAGGAGAGAGCAGTCTTTCTTTCTCTTGGGTGGCTTGTTGCTTTGCTCTGCCCATGGTGCAGATGCAGCCATGGATGGGACCTGAGGACACTTTTATCTGCCCAGATTATTATAGTACCACTTCACAGGTTCTGTTTTATTCCTCTTAATCTTTGTCATGTCCTCTCTTTGAGAAAGCAAGCTACCGATCTCACAAAGACTATTGTTAGCACACTTCTAAATAATTACTGAGGACAAAATTTGTGAAGAGGGGAGAAATTATTAGTGCCACCAGAAACCAGCTTTTCAAATTTACCGTCCTCTTCCTACATTTTGCTGTGCTGAAGAGTAAAAGCAAAACCCTGTCTAGTTGGTCAGAGGATAAAGGGTTGTGCTGTACCCACAGCTCTGTGGGTGGGGTAACAGGGGCTATCGTGGGGACCTGTCCTGTTAAACATTGTTAACCAATCACCTGCAGGAGGCAACAGAGGCCACTTGTCAAGTCTCAAAGCTGACCTTGCTCTGGGCAGCAGGTTGGACTAAAGACCACCTGAGGCCCCTGCCATAAGTATCCAAGGGTCCTAAGGTGAAGAAAACGCTGAACCATTGTTGGAGCTGCAAACTACATCTTGGTGCATTACTTACCCTCTCACACATGCAGCAGCCTCAGCCTTGTTTGGTGTGTCTCTATTTCCAAATGGTTTCCTGACAATTACAAAAAAACCCAGAGATACTTCCATTAAAAATGTCTCCAGTGTGAGCAGTCATACCAAATGATGTGGCTGACTACTAGGTCCAAAAACTATTTACTCATAATTTTTTCCAGAAACCTTCTTGCTTAAAACCAGGGAGAACTACAAAACTGGTTGTCAGCATGGAAAAGGCAGCCCTGCTCTTTGGAGTGGCTTTGGGGAAGATAGGAGGAGCAGGAATAGCTGCAGCATCCTCTGAGGATGAAAACAGAAAATGAAAAGACTGATGTGCATGCACTGGGCAAGTGGAGGAGGGAGCCTCTCTCTGGCCCTGCCTGGAATGATGGCAGGTGATGAGGACCCCTGCATACTTAAAAGCTTTTGCCTTCCAGGTTGGAGTGAGGCAGGCAGTCCCACATTAAGGTAAACGTACGAAAGGTCAGTCTGAAAAGGGTAATTTATTTTCTCTCTTACATTTAACAGTGTCTCCAATTCAAGTGATTCTGCCAAAAAAATACATGGGTAATGACACAGGAGTAGGAGGCAGTTAGTTTCCTGTCCAGGCCATTTTTTCATCTGGCAGATATCTCATAGCTTAAAAAAAAAAAAAATAAAAAAAAAATTGTACAGTTTCTGCTAAACAGCCCTGGCTTTCCTGTGCATCCTCTGCATGAAAGTGGTCTCCAAGCCCCTAAATCAATACATTCCTTCCTGTCCTTCTGAGATCACTTATCTGCCGTGACTTCACCGCTCTTGCTACAGACTGCTGAGCTTGTTGCTTTGCCAGTTGAACTGAGTGCACAGAAAGAAACCTTTGAATTCCCATGCCCCAGCTCAGTTTGCTGGTTCAAAGGCATTTTCCTCCTTTGTCACAGCAAAGCCCAGTCCCTGGAAGCTGCAATTCGTGCTGCCACTCCAGCCCCTGCCATGTCACCATTTGCCACTGGTGGCATAACGAGAATGCAATTCCTAATGGATGAAAAAACCTCCTTTACAATTGACGGAAAGTGCTCCTAGCCTTCACTACAAGCCCATGCAGTGGAAATCCAGTGTTTATTTTGAATGGTACAGGCAGGGGCAGTGCTGGATCCCCCTCCTGTCCCTGGCTATGCTGTACTCCCAGTTACTCCTGCACCATCCTGCAGCAGGCAGTAGAGGTGACTGAAGACGCTTTTACTCCCTTTAACATGGTTTTGGCTACCACTTGACTGGATTTTGAACTTTTGGATTTCGGAGTCAGATGACTTTAGATTATACCTTGATATAATGTTTATGGAATGCCTGGGGAAAACCTTCCTGAGCTCCATTCAATTCCCCCTGGGTGTGGGCCCCATGCCAGGGGCTGCTGCCTCCGCCTCAGCTCTCTGCCCTTGCCAGGACCTGCAGTGCTGCTCCCGGGCTCCACAGCAGGGACAGGAACTGTGACATGTGGCACACACCACAGCTTTCACAGGATCAAATGGTTTTATTGTCTGCTTGTAAGGAAAGGGCAAAAAACAAATGCATCTATTTCACAGCAGTTTGTGCAGCAGGGCCACTCATGGTGGAGCTTCAGGGACAGAGAGAGCAGCTTCCCACTGCCGCAGCCCTGAGCCTCAGGGGGCTCAGACAGACCCAGAGGCACCTCCAAACCAGGCAGCAGGGGATGAGGGGGGGATAGCTGTCCTAGGGTGACTTTATGTCCCTAAACCAGGACAACAGCTCAGCCCTGGCCCTTCCCCTACCACAGACCATGTGTGCACACATAGGTCTGTTCTGGCATGTCTCTCCTAGGGGTGAATCTCATCCCTGATGCAGAAGACTTCCCAAGCCACAGGCATTGGCTGTGTGGTGAGAGGTTGGCTCCAGGAGGCTCTACTGGCACTTACAAGCTTAAAAATTTTCCCTCACCTTCATAATTGACATAATTATCCAATTACAGGAGTGAGATGACGACTGAGATTCATGTCAAAGGGGGAGCCAGGAGGATGGCTGTAGTCAGGTGAAATTCTGGCTGAAAAGCAAAATCCCTCGGCCGACGCTTCTGCTTGAACACCAGGAAATTTCCCCTTGTCCCTGCCATTTAACGGAGCCACTTCCATTTTCTGGTGTCCCTAGTTTTCAATAGGAGCCAGCCAGGACTCCTGGCAGAGGGTATGTGTTCTTTTGTGATTTCAGGAACACAGAAAGCCTGTTAGTGTGTCCTCGTAGGAAAAGCCCCTGATGGGCTTATTCCTGCCATGGGAGAGCATCCTGAAGGCAGCACATGAGTGTCAGGGTACAGGATGTGCTTCATCTCCTATAAACCACGAAGAAGAGGGAGAAAATGGGCGGAAATTCATCCTGGGGTGCGTTTTGCTTATATGCAAAACTTTCTTGGCTATTTCATGATGGCAAAGACTGCTCCAAATCAGAAGGGCAGCTTGGCTGCTGATGCTCTGCCTGCAGAGAAGGGCATGGTTGGCTGCAGTGGCTGAAGGAAATTGTTCCCTGTTTCTCTGTGCAGTGTTGCTGCCTCCTTGGCACCAGCAGACTGCAGTGAGACAAAAAGGGGAGTCTGCACACATCCCTGGCAGTGCTGAGCATGCTGGCTGCAGGAAAGCAAAGGAGGGATGAATAGTGACCCCTTCCCTGCCTGAGGAACCACCCCTGGGTTTTGCCCATTTATTTTAAAAGAACATTTTGTTGAAACAGATCTCTGTGCAGTTGCCCAGAGCCACTGAAGAAAAGAGAGCTCTGAGGAAAAGAAGGCATTTGGGCTCCTGAACAGCTTTCACTGAACTGAAGTTGCCAGAAGCAAGTTTCAGAGGGGCTTCTGGCCCCTTCCCTGCCTGCTGCTCCTGGCAGAGCCCCAGCATCCCTCTTCCTGCCCTGGCCTATTGACCCTGTGGCTGGATGCAGGAGATGCTGGTCTTGTTCATGTCTCTGAACCGTGTTTTTTAATTTGCTTTTCGATCTCTTTTAGTGACATAGATCTAAAGGCTGTCATCACCTCGTAGGGCAAAGCCTCCTGTGCCTTCCTCCAAAGAGAAAAGGCAGGGTTGGCATAAGTTATCCTTGGGGTAGAGGTGATGGGCTTCTTCCCCTGGGCCCCATGTCATCTTTGCTGAGTGGTGCTGTAGGTGTGCTCTCTGGGGAGTGCCTTGGGTGTCCCTCTCTGTCCTGGCAAGGGGGGTGAGAGGAGAAAAGCAGAAGGCTGCAGCTGCAGAGAGCTCAGGGGGGCTCTGGGCTGGGCACCACCTGAACACTGTTCATGTTGTTTTGCTGTGAGCGCTGCCAGGCAGAGCAGAAGGAAACACAGCAAGAGAACGATCACTGCTCCTCTCCTGAAGTCAGAAACGTTCCACTGACAGTGCCTGGCATGAGCCTGGCAGGCAGCAATGCTGTCCCTTAGAAAGGGATGGACAGCTCTTGCACCCCAGCCTTACTGCTCCAGGCCATTGGTGCCCTCCTCTCCCAGATAAGATAGATAAAACTGGGAGAACAGCTTTTGTACTGGACTCAGGTGGAGCACAGGTTTTTCTGCAAGGGAGGCTCAGCTGAATAAGTCTTAATTGACTCTTCAAAGAAGCTAAGCAAGCATGGGCAGTAGGTGAGCTGGGACCCAGTGCTGTTTGACTGAGGGGCCTGCTGGCCATAAGGATGTCTCTGGAAGGCTCCCCAAGCCACCAGGAGCATGGAGGGGGGCGGATGCACAGTCAGTGGGCAGCAGTCAGACACCCCAACTCTGAGGCTGGGTTGGGGCCCTGGGTGCCAGCTGAGGAGCACAAGGCCGAATTCCGATTTAAAGGCTTTTCCATGCTTATTTTCTGTGACTCTGCTTCTGTGCTTGGGGAAGGATTTCCTTCTCAGCCATAAAAATAAGAAAGTCTGTGTTAACAGGAGCTCTTTATTGCCAGGTATATGTATTTGACCTTTTGCTCTCAGCTGTCCAGGACATTCAGTGAGCCCAGGGCAACCTTTTCACATCATCATATAAACCACTGATCTCATGGCACAAACACTTAATTTGAGCTTAGATTTCTGAGGAAATGAGGTCCATAAAATCACTCACAGAAGGCTTCTGTCTCACCAGCCAGGCACCCAAGCTGGGTCTGCTTGCTGTCAGCAGCTTCTGATGCCACTGATCAACTCTATCTCAATCTGCCAGGCAGGTGTCGGTCCCAGCAGCGAGAAGATCATATAAGTGATGTTAGGAGTGATAGATGGTTGCGTGGGTGAGAGGTCTGGAGACCCAGAGAGGGAAGGTAGGAGTGTGAGCTCATCTATTCACTGATGGCCACACAAGGAGCTGGGGACATGACACCAGCACATGGAGATGGCCTCCTTCCCACTGGAGTTGCCACTGGATGCCAGCTGGGGACAGAGGTGGAAATAGGACATGAGCTCTGCTGTGATAAGATTTTGGACCCAGTTCTCAAAGAAATTTGTCCTTTCTTTGCCATCCCCAGGAAAAGCAGTGCCTGCAAAGCGGAGCTTGAGCTGGACAGCCAGGAAAGGCAGAGGTGGGGGAGAAGCTGCTTGGGGCTGGCCCTGGGGGGGCCCCGTTTCCCTCTGGTCAAATCAGGGCGCTGCATTTGCATTTTTTGTGAGGTCAGAGGATCCAGGCCCTGCACCTCCCTCCCTGTCTGCCCCTGCTGCGGGGCTCTGCCTGCCTTTAGGCAGCCACATGTTCAGTATTCCAACTCCTACTGCGTAGGCTGCGACCACAGCTTGGGAAATCCTGATTTATATTGCCAGTGAGCGCAAATGCGTGGCAGACAGAGGCCAGGGCACCACTTGGCATGGAACAAGAAGACAAATGCTCCTTTATTCTCCTCTGGATGTGCTCTCTGATCTCAGGGCGTCCTGGGTTCCTGGACTCCACACTGCAGGAGGATGGAGTGCAGTGAGGAAAGGTTTTTCCATTTTGAATTCAATATTTTGAATAACTAAGAGTAAATCCTGCCTCATTTATCCTCTTTTCTGTTTTTCCCAACCTTTTAAACATGTGGGCTTCTTTAGGAAAAAAAAGAGTAAATAAAAAAAAAAAACCTTTGTGAGATTTGACCCTGAAATATCTCATAATCTCATAAATTCAAATACACTACGCATTCAGCTGCCAAGCATCATAAGCCTCATGGTGAGACTGCAGGGGGAAGCACATTTAGCTATTACTAGGGTTTGCTTTGCCACATCACTGGTTTTATGGGAATAAAACTGTGCTGCAGACTGAGCTCCGAGAGCCAGTGGCTTATTAGCCTTAACTTTCTCTAGACTGTTACAATAACATTTTTAACAGATCCCAGGTGAAAAGTAATGTACTCTGACTTATAGATGCCATTTTTCTGTATCCTAACATCTAGCCAATATTTAGAGACTTGAAAGCTATTTTCTTCTGGAGAGAAAACAGCCCCAGGATGGTATTCAGCATATTTCAAGTATTTTTTCTGCTGTTGCTTGGCATTTGTGTTTGTTCCCATTGGTCTTTTTACTTCCCTTTTTAACATTACGTCTGTTCCAATTTGTGAATATCCAGGCATGCAGTTTGTTGTCTGCAATGATGTAGAGACTGCATACATCTCATACTTGTCTGGAGTGGTAGCTTTTGTGCCAGCTGACACGGAAGGGAACTCCAAGCTCCCACGTGACAATGAAGCTTTTCCATGGAACAGTGAAGCTTTCCAAGGGCAGAAAGATGACCAGCTTTTGACTGGTGACCTCCTGTGAACCAGATTAGGGTATGCCAGAAAACACAGGTTTGAAACGCTGGAAGTCCTTTTGACCCCAGCTGATGGAGTTAACTGTGCATGATGTAACTGTGCTCCCCTCAGACCCCTCAGAGGAGCAGCCTTCCTCTGCCAGGACTTGCTCTTTCAGGAGCCTTTTTCCCTTCCTGAGCCTTTCCAAATCAGTGAGCTGTGAAGCAGAGCCCTGGGGTAAACCCTACCACATCCAGGGGGTTTCTATCCCCAGCTTTACCCCCATCCTGGGGCCTGCACAGCCTCTTCCATGGCTGTTCATCACTGTTATGATTTCGGTAATGTGGAGTGACTGTACATACCCACAGTTTCAGAGCAAACAGTCTCACTATACACTGGGCCAGTGGGGATGCAAAGGTGGGGGGATCTGAACCATCCTTCACTTCCCACCTTCCCAACCCAGGCAGTTTCCAAGCAGCAGCAGGAGCTGCAGACCAGCTCTAGGGACGTCCTCTCTCACTGGACTACAGGAGGAAGGATGCAGAAAAATCAATGGGCAGCATCCATTTACTGTAATGGGCTTTTGTTTGGGTCAATGGGCTTCTTCCTCCTATTAATCACCACTGCAGTCCACCGTGCAAAGGCAGCACTTGAAGCTAAAAGGGAATAAAATCCCATTCCTGCAGGGAATGAAGCCAACCCATTAGCTACACATGTGATGCTCTCTGACTGGCATAAGTTCTGTCTGTCTGTCTGTCAGTCTGTTTTGACTGAGGTTACAAGGGGAGGAAGGGCTGGGTTCAGTTTATAGATCCATTTTTCATTGCAAGGAATACTCAGAAAGAAGTGGCCAGCACACAAGTTTCCCCAAATAATCCTTGACATTTCTGAGAGTCAGACATTTCCCCATGCTATTCAGCTTCCTGACAACCTTTTCTTCTGACTTCACTGGTGATGAAATTAGATTTTAAAATTACCTGGTAGCCCTTTCAGTCTATATCAGGAGTTTGTCCCATGATGGGAGCTGGGTGAGGCTCCCAGCTGTGTGCCACGAACAGCCCCTTGGCCCCATGTTCTCCCAAAATCTCTCTGGGAGCCAGCTGCCACACATGCTCGCCCGGACCAGCCACAACACGCTCAGTGATCAGGAATGGCCATGCTGCCTCCACAGGTGTGTGGGAACCAGATCTTCCACCCCCAGGGCAATCTCTCAAATGCCTCTCCCAGCGGCAGGCAGCAGCAGTGAGGCACCTACAGAGGGAAAATTGCTGAGCCACCAGTGCTGGAGCCAGGGGCAAGACCCAGGGGCTGGTGGGACTCGGTGAGAGCCAGGGCTTGGCTTCCCCCAGGCCGATGAGCCTGTGAATGAGTAATAAAACTCTTGTGATTAACAGACTTCTAAATGGGGCTAGGACTTGGAAGCAGTCCAGGGAAACACAAGCTGCTCATGGCTATGCCATGGCACACAAAAGATAGATAAATTATTCATTGCCACTTTCCCAGCTCAGCTCTCCTGATGACCTGGTACCACTGATAGAAGAAGGCCTGCAGGGAATAACAGACAAGGTGGGACTGAAAGATCAGAAAGCTTGGACAGAGGCTCAGCATGCAGGTGAAAATAATGTCAAATAGAAACCAACAGGAAGAGGCAAAGATTGAAATGGGAAGTGGAGAGGGAAGACAAGCTGAAAAACCTGGTGGAGAACTACTGGAAGTGATTAGAGCTGTGAAACTGGCACCAGGAGAGGAACAATTCTAGAAACTCCAAGGGCTGGAGTGCACTCCCAACATTTTGCCAAAGTCAGGAATGAGTGTGTTTAAGATGGCTTCACTGAATGGGTCAGGATGTGGAGCATGAGAACAGCAGCAACGCAGGGATGGAGACCAGAGAGAGAAGCCAGCTGGGCTAGAGCTGCAGAAAATAAAAGATGATGTGATGAGGGAAACAGCTAATAGGAGAAGCTGCCCTGTCACTGAAGTGTTGGAAAAAACAGCTGAGAAGACTTTGATGCATGCCAGGAATGTCTTCTGAAAGATACCTTACATGGCAATGCACATGGGAATGCTAGGAATAGAAGAACGCTGAGCCTAGGGCAAGCAGTGAAGAGCAAAACTAAAGAGCTAAATGGTTTGAAGGCAAGGGAGACTTCTCCAAGAACAACAGGATAGAAGGAAACCTCTAGTGAGACGATGGACTAGGAAAACAAAATAGAAAGCCATCGTCATTTTCTTGGTTCAGCTAATTAACAGAAGGGTTTAAAACTCGACCCGACCAAAGAGCACCTCTCACCCAGGCATTGGAGGTGCTGCTGGTCCCTGGGAGGACTGGGAGGGAACTGGAAGGAGCTGTCACACCCTGGGGAGAGGGTTAGGATCCAGCACTCTCCTCCAGCTCTACTCACAGCCAAGACACCAGAGTGCACTCATGGTCCCTTGTATGTTTGGTGGACACTGTTCATGGACAGGCTTGAATATTTTACTGAAACCTGAGAAATAACAGTCTTCAGACTGTCTAGGTACCTACATTCCACTGTAATCCTTGGAGTGGGACTGGCAGTGGAAGAGCACCATTCTTCCAAAGCTTTTTTTTTCCCAGGGAGGAACCATGGGGCTCACAGCTGCCTGCTCTGAGTGGGGATAGTTAAGGAAGATTCTCCATGCAACTCTTTTATGGCTTTCTGAGATTCATTTTTGCTTTGATTTATGCTGAAATTTATATGCACCTAGGTCATGTTTTGGAGCTTTGAAGTGTACTTCAGGTAGCAGCAAAGGGGCAGTGGATATTAAATGAATAATTTAAATGAAGAAAAGCAGTTAGTACAAACACAAAGGCACCTATATGAAGAAACTATCTCATCACTTTTCTCATTAAGATTAAAAACGTGCCTTATGTAGGTCAGGACATTTGGCTTTCAGGAATTCAGAGGGGAGCAATTTAGTTGAAGTAACAAATATGGCCAAGGAAGAAAGGAAGAACTTTGGTTTACATTGTTGGAGGAGTGCTCCTTCTCCAACAGGATGGCTTGCATGGCAGTGGTTCTCATGCCCACCAAGACCAGAGGGGGACCATGCCTTTGGGCCCAGCTACCAGGGAAAACTGGGATGGGAAGCAGAGCATCAAGTGCAAACATGGTTATTTAAAATTCATTTAATAAAAGCAGCACCTCACAAGCTGATGCAAGCTATGCATCTCATTCTACCAATTGCCTTGGGGAATACACCCCAAACCCATGAACCTCATTCCTTCCCACCAGTAGTGAGGTGCACCCCATGGTGTGGGCACTTGGGTTTGCAGGACCTCCTCACTGCAGGAGGATCATGATTTATGGAAAACTAAGGCCATGGATAAAGTGTTTGTATATTTTTCTTACTGAGAACATGTAGCCTAAATACATATGCAGAGCTGGCCTGACTGACAGATCCATCAGGGCTTGCTTTTCTCCAAGATTAAGCTGTCAGCCTGTCAAAGGCAGATGCTCAGAGCCTGAATTTTGTTTCTGCTCCTACAGTCATCAAATTTTAAGTCAGCTTGAATAGTTGTTGTAGCCCTTCAATAGATTGTCTGTGCATCTCTATTTCTCTTTGGTGAGGACCCTGGAATGGGAGGGAAGCTTGGGCAGGTGCTGGTGCCCTTCCCAGGTGCCACCAGGGCATACCTCCAGCCTCTCCAAGGACAGGTGGCACTCAAGAAAACCCAGGAGAAAGGAAAAAGCATTTGGTTTATTTCCATAGGGCTGTTTTTCAAGATTCAGGAAGTGCCAGAGACACACTTATGGCTGCAATTGCTTAGCTTTGTTAGCAGTAGTAAAACAGAAGTATCATTCCTTTTTCCAGGAGAAGGTATCATTTTAAGGGAAATTTTTAAGGGAATTTCCAGAGAAAAAGACTGAATAAATCCTGGGAGCGAGGAAGGAAGCCATTGCACTAAAGTAATAAAATTACTTTGCTTCAACGCTTGTATGGTGAAATACTTTGCTTAATCTTTTGTGAGGCTACGTGTTCTGAAACTCATTAAATACAAAAAAAAGCCCTGTCAGTTGTTGAAATGACAACAAACACTTGACAGGTTTTAAAGGATCTACTTGTCTTTCCCAAGCTTAGTTTTATATGAAATTCCAAAACTTTCTGGTTTTGATCCAGCAAAGAATAGTAGCCTGTTGCAAAACTGGGAAATTCCCCACAAAAATGGAAATTCCAGCTCCTGCACAGTGCTAGCTACTCTCACTAGCTGCAGTTTCTGGCTTGAACACTCCCTGTTTTCCCTCTGCTTCCCTGGACACCATGATGCAAACATGAGAGACAGCCAGTGCTGCCCAGCCATGCCTGCCCCCTCCCCTGCCCTCTGCAGCCACAGCCTGGGAAAAGCACCAGCTCAGCAGAGTGAGGAGAGACAGGGAGCTCATCCAGCTTGGGAAGAGGTACCCATGCTTCTTTGTGTTTTGCCCATAAAAACAATCCAAGGAGAAAGGAGAACAGGGCTGGCAGCTTGGCTGAATGTGGTCATGACGGCTGGGAGTGTGCTCGTGCCACTGGAGGGGACAGCTTGCTGAGGGGGAAAGCCCTCCTCCAAACCTGCAGGAAAAATGAACTCAGGTTTGGGCAAATTGTTTGCAAAAATGGAAGAGGAACGTCCTGCTGGAGCTGCAGCATGAGAGAAGCCCGGTCCCACCTGGGCTTGTCCCTGGCAGGAGTATGTTTAGGTGGCTCCTGTGCCTGGGCAGGAGTGAACTCTTCTCTACCTGGACACCTACATCTACCTAATGCACTGGGTGTCTCCTCCTGAAGCTGACCTCCACTCTGCAGTTAGGGTAATTGTTCAGGGATGGAAAGATGGATGTTGAAGCACTTGTGGGAAAACTGCTTTTCTCCCTCCCCAGCGTGATTGTGCCAATTCATCTTGACAACTTGGTCAGAAGAGAACTGGATGTAAATTGATTTAGCACCGGATAAAAAAATCATGAGAAAGTTTTTCCCAACCCTAGTGCTTTTCTTTTTCTCTATCTTTTGAAGGTTTCCACACTCCAGCATCACACAGAGAACTGTTTTCCACGGAAAAACAATACTTACCACCAGGAAAATCAACTTGCTGCTCTCATGAGCAACAGAGTTCCTTGCCCTGGCCAGGAATTTGCTGTTCCAGATGTGGGTTTGCATGGGCTCACCCTGTCTGGACCCCAGCATGCAGCCACAAGGGCACATGTCCTTCATGGCCCACAGATCTCCAGCACAGACAGTCCTTGTGCACCTCAGCATGATGGTGCACTCATACTTTACTCCTTGACATGCTTTAGGCTCTTTGCAGCAAAATATTCCAGCATGAAGCTTCCCTTTAGGATGAGAAAAAGGTTGCACAAGAGCCCCAGCTGAGATTCCACAATGAAGTTCTTAAAAGCATACTTGTATCATTTATGCAATTTTTACATAGTCCTGGCAAGCATTTCTGGGTATTCCTGAAGCATTCATGAGAACCAAGAGGATCCCAGCCTTTGAGAGCATTCCCACTGGTCCCACATGCACCCCGGAGCCCAGTGACAAGGGGAACGCACCGGCACACGGACCTGTGGCAGGATGTGCCTCCAGCCAGGGACAAATAAGCAACTCTTACAAGGCAAAAAAGGAACTAATTGGGTGAGGGAAGGGCAAAAGTAGCAAACTGAAAGAATAGAGTCATTTGTATGGCAGAAAATAATTCTTTAACAATACAGAACAGAATATGGTCTATGGGGTTTTCAGGTGTATCTCCTGTGATTCATGGACTGACTCATATCAGAGCATCAGCAATTTTATAAAATTATGTGCTCTTGAAGGTATGTCGTGGCCTAAAATTTTTGTAATGGATGAAATTTAGATAGGGGCTTCTATTGTTTTATAGAGCAATGAGGTCCCCTCTGGGCCTCAGTTTTTCCAGGCTGAACAATCCCAGGACATAATCAGGATTTTGGCAGAAAATAACCATTTGAAAGAGCTATATCACCAAATTTTGCACATTGTAAGTGTTTTACTCAAAGAAATGGATATTCTCCACTGGATGTGGATAGCTCCTGGTACTAAAATCAGCCTCAGGTGCTATGAAGGTGGCACATGGACCCCGAAAGCCCTAATTTTGAGACATGGGCTTTCTCAGGGGAGGCCAGGTCACAAAGAGGACCAAAAGGCTTGTGAAACTGATGAAGCTTTTAGTACTAAAGAAATACTTCTAACTTGTGCTGTTTTATGTTGATGCTACCGCCACATTCTTCATGTCTTACTGTGATGTGGATTTAATGTTTAGGTTTTTTCTTCATAAGACTGGTTGCTTCATATATTTTTTTTTTTTTACTTCATATTTTCATTTATAAGACACAACTATTGTCAACCTGGAATACTTATAGCAAGCAATTAGGATAATTATTTTTATTAAGGCAACACCAGAAAGCCTTCAGTGAGGGTGAGGTCACTATGATTTCATGCATTGTTCAAAGAAAGGGCAGAGACTGTTTTTGTTCTACCTTGTTGTCTCTGTCTTGCTCTTTATTTGTAAAGGTAAACAAGACCAGAAGAGAGATTGAGCAAGAGCTGAGGATATGGCCCAGTGATGTTGCTGCACAGTTAATGCCGATGCTGTGGAGAGTTGTCCACAGGAACACAGATCCCTCCCATACAAAAAGCCTTGGGGGGTACTTTTGGGATCAAATGTTTCTGGGGCACATGAATCACTGTTTTGCTGGCTGTGGAAATATTGTGTCCAGCACCACCATAGCAGGAAGTGCAAATCATGTGGACTGAGCTGCACCAGGTGTAGAATGCTGAGGACTCACAACCTCATGCCAATGTAGAACTACTTTGGAGGCCAACAGAGAGGGTTTTCACTCTCTGGAGAGGGTTGTGGCACTGGAGTCCTGCTCTACATAGGCAGTAGATGAAAACAATCTGCAATAAAACCAACCTGGATGGTTATTTATGAACAAACTTGTCCAGTGTATAGTGCTACTACAGGCTAAGCACTAACAAAACAGGTGGATGAACCCTTAAGTGTCCTGCTCAGATGCTTCCTATGACATTGATATCCAAAAAAGTGGTTTAGATGTCAGACTTTCCAGTGTTGGCTCCGTATAAACTGTGAGGGGCAGGGCCTGTGTTCAAACCATAGTCTTCTATGGTGCCCCTCCCTAGGGTGTTTTAGTGGCTTCTTTTCATAGAACACATAAGCAGGCAGGGTCTGGGCATGCTGGAAAATAGGGCTTTGAATTGCTCATTACTCTCTCAAATGTAGACTGCACAGGAGGCACCAGTGACAATTGTTGGTATCATAGAAAATTCCCTCAGTATCGTCTTAGTCACTTTTTGAGACGTTTGTCTAACCCAAGACAACCATTGATCTTGGACATAGGTTTGTTCTTAAATAATGGTTTTCCACAAATAGAGCTCTAAAAGATATCCATGATTAAAAACTTAATTATTGCATAAACAACTTCAGCTTAATTGCAAGCTCCAGCTGAACAAACCCACTGGGACATTTGGAAATTATAGCTAATGCAAACAGAATCCTGATGTGTTTCTTCACAATATTGTGTTAAGTAAAATTCTTGAATTCTTCCAGTGTTATTTTAAAGAACTGTGTGTGATAAGTCAACTTGGTTATGTGTGCTTGTGTGACAAATTGCCAAACATCCCACAGGGCAAATATGAAAAAACAACAGAGAAGTCATTCTGAAGAAATGAGACTTTATAGACTTTTCTGTCCCACTTTGAAAGGCCATCAATGACATATTGTTGAAGACCATGATTTCACAATTTCACTGCAGCTCTAGAGGGTGGGTAGCAAAGCTAATCTCATGTTGGCATATCATCGATTGTGTGATTTTTCTTTTTCAAACCAAAAAAGAAACAAAGCAATTGAGGGAAGAGTGATGGAGAGTGAGGAAACAATGCCAGTCCTTGATTCACTCCTTTCTGATATCCACGACAGCTGGTGCTACTCATTGACACAGAAGAGGATATGATAGGAAAGAAAAATCCATCATCAGGGAAATTACTTTTGAGCAGATCAAGAAAATTTGCATCCCGTACTTGGTCTGGTTTGTGTTTATTTTAAAGCAGAGAAATAGTAACTAGAGACACAGGTATCTAGTTAGTCTGCAGTGGCATTTTTTCTTCTTTTCCATTGCTAAATACTGCTGTTCCAGCAGATTAAAAGTGAATAAGGGCTTTTACTCTGTGCCGTATCATGTTTCTGTTTTGCAAATGGTACTCCTTGAATAGAGAAAGCAGCGTATGACAAACCCATTCGTTCACGTAGAACCACCCGTTGCCCCAGCTGGGGTTCAGCAGTAAAGCCCTGGTGCTGAGCAGGTGCAGAGGAGCACAGCTGTCCCCACGGGCCTCCACTTGTGCACAGCTGCACTGGCCTTCTCCATCCATGTGACTACAAAGATTTAGGGCCTGCTCTACCATCTGGTTTCTACCATCTTCTCCAAACCTTTCAAAGCCCCACACCACACACTCCATTACCCGAGGTCATCTTTGGTTATGCTCTTTGCCAAATGTCTTCTAGTTCAAGGGCTGCTCCTCTTTTCTCTCCTTGCTCTTTAGACTCCATATTGACACTATCACCATCTTTTTATCTATGGATACATATTTTTACCTATTGGCAGTGTAGTTCCTATCTCAAAGAACATTGTCAGCTTGACAACAGCCCAACTGTTGTATCCTCCAACACCTTCAATGGCCTCTAGCATTAATTGTCAAGGACTACTATAAACGACATCAGGGGAGGATCTGCTGCTGGTCATTTACAAAAGCAGTAATTTTTGAATGCAGTCTTCTAAGTGAGCTTGTGATGTGAAAAATAATGGAAGAAGAGGAACTGGGGAGAGCTGCATGCTGAGGAAGCAACAAGGGATGCCAAGAATCAGCACAACCGCAGGTGGAAGGGTAAAACTACAGACAAGCCAGGCAAAATTAATGAGGCAGCTTGTGCTAAATTGCAGCACTAATCTGTGAGTTAATTGCTGCCATGAAGTGGTGTCACAGGTAAACCCAAACTGTATGGTGGCCTTTAGAAGTTTTTCTGATATTCCTGTTTCCAGATGCTGCTTCTCAGGATTTGGGTCCTGCTGGAGATGGGACAACATTATGCTGGCAGTCATTGATGCTTCTTCCTGGAAGGCTGCAAAGTGCTGCTTTTCTTAACATTTCAAATGAAATGACCTTGAAATGTCAGTAAGTGTGACAGTGTGATGAAAAGGATTTACAGCAGACCTGCCTGGAATGTGCATGAGGGGACAATGACAAGCAAGGAAAGAAGAAAAGAAAGCAGGCAGAGCTGTAAATGAGTGAAAATATAGGGTTTATATACTAAAACAGAATTTAGTATTGCAGTAACAATCTAGGTGTTCTCCATTACACCAGAATATGTGTTATGTATTAGCATCTCCTGCAAGCAAGAAACATCCTGTTTCTCTTAGCAGTGGGAGCCTTTCTTTCCTGCTAGATTTTGAATCTAATTTCCAGATTATCTTAATTGCTCTCCAACTGAGTCAAGATACTGGAATGTTTCTTTTGGAATTGTCCAAAATGAGTTTTTTCTTCGTTTCTTGGAGATTCACTTCTATTTCTGTGTGGAGTTCATGAAGTTCTGAGTATTTAAATTTTCTGTAGCTGACCAGAGTCAACAGCAGCTCCACACACAGAAGGCTTTGTACAAACAGATCCTTGGCACTTCTGCAGATGAAGTGCATTAAATGACCTTTGTGAAACTACACAAATCAACAAGTGTTTTCCAGTAAACTTAGAGGAAGGAGAATAACCTGGACAACTCTGACCAATTTTGCAGCTATTCCTGCGGTGAGAGTGGCTGATGTGAAAGGAAGTGAAGGATGGGAAGATGCATTGAGACACTTATCTCTGTCATGTCTTGATTAATACGACTGAAAGGCAGAAGCTGTAATTGAACATGGGGTCCTGTGCTGAAGTCTCTGACAGACACATGCTTTGAGGAGAGCTGATAAGCGAAACTGGTTTTGGAACATGAATATTGCTATGCATTATGTTTACCTAAGCATTAAGGAGAAAAAAAAGAAATTGAAGAGAAAAATGAGCTCTTCTCTGAGCTTAAAATATTAAACAGAGGCTAAATGATTGGTTCTGAGCCCTAAAAAACCTCTTTACATGAATCACTGATGAAGTGAAGACATGAACCTTATTTAATATATCAGTTCCTAGAATGGGACTCTGGGCTTTTTACTATAGAAAAATGTTCTCTGAAAGTAATGGCTTTACCAGTGCCATTTATCAGTGGTCCCTTGTGAGAGGTCCAGGACAGAACTTGGCTCTTGTGAGTGGTTGTCCTTCCTCACACACAGGTGCCTAAAACAGGGAGAATGCAGCTGGATGACATAGCTATAGTTCATGGGACTGGATTTATCTGTATGCTGGGGAATGAGCTGATTGCTCTACTTTTTCATGAGCTGATTTATTTTGCATTCTGGTTATGAATGTAATTCCTTAAGGGGAAAGATTTCCTGACTGTTATATTTGTTCTTGCTATGGAGCCACTCCCCATCTCAAAGTGCTCAATTTCCTAATGTTGTCAAGTTGCTCTCAAATTTAGAGTTCAAGCTTTGATGTACCAAAAATACTCGGCAGGACTCTCCAAAGCACAGGTAGTCTGAAGCCTGTGTAGAATCACTGCCCTCGAGACTAGTGAATTAGCTGAGAAATTTTTTTAGAAATAGATATGGAATAATAGAGCTATATTTGGATGTTCTTTTAAAATCAGTCTAAGAATGGTAGCTCCTAGCACAGCTTCATTGTAACTGGAAAATTGATCCATCCAGAGAGGTCAATGACACATATATCACATAGGCTGACAGCTCACATTCTATTACCTTTCTTGAATGCTTCATTTCTAAGTTATAATTATTTTAATGGATGATTATTCTATTTTTGAGCAGTTTAAGGAATTTCTGATATGGGTAAGCAGGCATAACTTTTAAAAACCTTTGCTTCATATAAATTTGCTCTATAATTGATCATATCATCTCTGTGATACAACCCCTAAGAAATTATCTGACTAAAACCTATCATTTTATCTCCTCTGAGATACATATATCCATTAGACAAGGTTCTCCATTCTCTCTTTAATTATTTGTTCTGGCAATAAAATCTTGGGTGGCTGTTTAAGAAATAAACCTGGAGTTCAAAAACTCCCAGTAGAAACCGTGGTGAATACAATTTCATTATACGCAGCACAGAAAACATTCTATCTGTTGAACCCTTTGTAGCCTACTGGGAGAATCCTGGAACTGAGAGAAAAATGCCTCCTTCTATGGGTTGAAAATTGGATCATATCTAAGTTTTAATTTTGAGCTGAAACAGCAGTGCCAAATGAGTCACTGGCCAGATGAAGAAAAAATACAACTGACTCCAGTTTTATTTTTTTGTTTGTCAGCCTTGCCCTGGACCTTTTTTGCATGCAGAACAAAAATAAAGAGTTCTAAGCTTCCTTCATTTTTCAGGAAACCATGGAAAACAACTTTCTGGGCACAGGAGCTCCTAATTTGGTGGCCAGTGAATGAGAAAGAAAGGCATGGACATGAAAGCTGTTCACACCAAGTCTGTCAGGAGAGAGATTCAGGATAGGGTACTGTCCCTGCCAAGCAAACTGCAATGAGTGGATACCCTGGGAAGGAGAATATCTGCTTTTCAAGAACCACCATTGCAAGGAAAGGCTCTGGAGTTACTGGTGCATCTGCTTCTCACACTGAAGACTGTTAGACTGTGGGGGTGGATACATCTGTGTTGGTTGTTTTCCCACTTGGTGCAATTATGAAGAGGGGATTTCCCAAGGATTTCCCCTATTCTGAATGGTGACAAAGGTACCAGACAAAGATGTGCCAGTCTCTGATGAACACATTGGGAAAGCAGAGCTGCTGAAAAACACTGTCTTCCCTCCTTACAGTGTGGGGCAGGAGGGCAGATAGGTCAGCATCTGGTCTGGTCCTGTTTCTTACGAACCCAAGAGGGTGACTGGAAGGAGGCAAGGCAAGGCAAGTTATAGTAAGGAGAAGAGTATATAGTTTTCAGATACAAAATAAAACAAATGGAATCCTGACATTTTCTTTGACTAGTATGTAAAGGTACATACCATCACCAAAGAAGAGATTTTCTCAAGAAGCTGTGGTGTCCAAAATGTCCACAATGTTTTCCTATTCTGTCTACTCTCAGATTCCTGATGAAAATATATAGATATGTAGCACAAATTTCTGATAAACTGGAATAAGTGTGCTGGTAAGAAAGGACACAGTCACAGTAGGACACAGTAAGTCAATAATACCTTGTGTGTGCAACCAGCTCCTGCTAGACAGATCGATCCTTCATAGTCTTCATAACTGTGATGAATGCACTCTGTGAAACAGGAAGGTCTCCAAGTGAGAAGGCTAAAGCTGCAGCCTTTGGGAAATGTCAGCCTCTCTTCTGGCAATCCAAAGATGGACTTTAAGGGATTAAAACCAGTATTATGATAAACCTCATGAATTGTGGCTGGCCCAGAATTGTGTGCTACTGGTCAGACATGAAACAATATTATTTGCTGGTCAGGTGAAACAAGTCAGCTCCTCTTCTTTAACAAGGACACGGGAATGTTTCAGCCTGCACGGTTCTTGGATGAGCAGAATGTATGTCTTTGTCAGCTCTCCAGGAGGACGGGTGAACTTTTGTCTGCATTCCTTGCTGAGACTCATTCAGTGTCCTGAAGGGCAGAGCTCCTTTGATCATGTTTCATCAGCCTGCTTTACTGAGCAGGTTTCAGCCAACTTTTGATCTGTCTCTGGTAACACTCCTAATAAGCCAGCAGTCAGTTCTGCAATCAGTCAGCTTCTGGCTTCAGGCAATGGGCTTCTTGAGAGGGCACCTGCTGTGGCAAGAGTCTTCCCCTGGGCTGCCAGGACCACAAGCTAATTGCCTCACATTTGGATTCATTGCATTCCCTGTGAGAGCAAGTTGGGACAACCTGACAGGAAGAATTGCTTGTGGTCAGCTGTGAGTGAGAACTACATGGGAGCCTGTGGTGATGTTTTTTCTCTCTGTGGGACAGCATTTTTGAGGCATATCTCATCATCCCAGTCTCACCATATCCTTCTTTCTCAGTGGAAGACTTCTTCTTTCAATGTCATGGCATTGGCACATTTTGCTGGCAGAAAAGAGTTGAGTTTTAAATAGAGCTAATGATCATCTTGTAACATAATTCCTCCTATGCCCACCATCACTTCCTTTTCTGCGCTTCAGTCCCAGTACCACAGTTCAAATATTTCCAAGCACCAACCATTTTGGGATACCCTTATTTTTTTTTTTTTCCCAATAAATTGGTCACACCCAGGTGAGAGTTCAGCTCCATGGTGATGCTCTGTAGATGTCCTCAGCTGGCTCTTGCCAGGGATCTACTGGATATGGAAATGAATGCTTTCCCTTGTGAATCCACACCTGCTTGCATTCAGATGAGTCCAGCTTTTTGAAACAGTCACGGCATTTTGGTCAGATGATCACAAAGCATCCGGACAATAAAGCCATGCACTACCATGTGGTGAAGGTCATGCTTATGAATATTACAATGGAAGGCTAATTGTCTTTCCAAATGTCTTAGATGCAAAAGAAATTTAAAAGAGTAAATATCTGATCTTGCACCTTCAAATGCAGCTACGTGTGTTTGGAGAGCAGCTCAGACATGAGAGAGTGATACCCACAAAATACCATTCCTTTTAGCATGTTCTTGGCACCAAGTTTACCTGGCCAAGTGCATGTCTGGCTGCTAGCCTAGCTAAAGGCTGTGTTCCAGCTTTTCCTGGTCTCTAAGTTGTCAGACATATCCTGAGGACTCTGCCACCAGCATGAATGCACCCACCAGCCAGGAGGCACACAACAAATGCACCAGCTGGGACCATGCCATGGCCCATCCCATTTCCCAAGCTTTATTTTGCAGAGTTAATTTTGAGGAATATCAGATAAGCTTCCACAAGAAATAACCTACAAAGAAAGGATAGTTACCCTCATTTTTTCTGAGTCCTCTGTGTGAGAAGTGGAGGCAGGAGCAGAGAAGAGAATCCGAGTGCCACTGAAACAGCTGGGCATGTCTGTTTGCATTGGTGTCAGTGATTTAAGTCCTGTGGCAACAAAACACCACATTGCAGCTCTGAATGGGGCTGTGTGCTGTAAGGCAGCTCTTCTGCAGGAACTGGGGCTGCATGAGGCCTGCTGACCAGCCATGGCTTGCCTTTAGCTTCTCAGCTTGAATGGGGATTCTCATTAAACCTCCGTCATGGCTAGTTCTTCACTTAAATTACAGCTCAGCAGCACTATTTAAAAGGTTTTAACTCAACAGATGTCTTCCTGTGGACACCATCTCAAACCATGCTGGTGTCCTGGATACTGATTCTGGCTGTGTGGACCTCTTTGGTACATATAATTGCCTGCCAACACGGCGGGGCGTGTGCTGAGCCAGAAGAGATTTGTACATCTTCTCAGGAGTATCTGTTCCTATCATAGTCTTGAAACAGACTGTACTCTCTCAGTGTGAAATCTCTCTTTTTCAGTGACCTACTCCCTCTTCTCCCAGGAGTCAGATGTGTGTCTAATGGCCCTTGTGTCCTTTATTACCTCAGCCATTGGAATAAGCAGCTATTGCTGCACCAGATGCATACAAAACTGATTTTGCCTTCCTTAGTACAGACTGCTTTTAGCTTGTTCAGAAAAGCTGCTGCAGTGCAGGTTATTGCTGATATTTCTTTAACTGTTGGCATCAAGTAATAACATGTTTTGCTGTTTCCTAGGGGACTACTGGACCCTGCAATGTCGCCTGCTGCTTTTTGGAGTTCTTGGTTTGTGTATCTGCTGTAATTGCTTTCCCTGGCATCAAATCACTGTCAAGCTACAGCCTCTCTGACACCCAGCGATCTCTCACAAAAATTAAAAATAATTCCTGTAACATTTAATCATGAGACCTGCTGGTGAATTCTCTGTGCTGTGCTGGGATGTGCAGGACTGTGAAAACTTTGCCAGTAGAATCAATCTTGTACAAAAAAAGAAAAAAAATCCCATCTCTTATGAAATACTAATTCAAGTTGCCAGCTTCAGCATTCTAGGCTTTTGCATTTTCAAAGTGATCACTTGAAGGAAAACATATTTTCAGCTCTTGGTCCACCAAATACAGAGCAGTGCTGTTCTGAGAATTTGTCAGCCTGATCCTTGGCTAGACTGCTTGAATCTTATTTTCCATTTTGTCTAATCATCCCCAGCCTTGAAATAAATTGTTCTGGAGCCAGCATCTGGCAGTGGGAGCATCCAGACCTCAGGGCCATTGTTAGAGCTGGATTCCTGCAGAGAACATTCAGAGAACTCTCTCATTCTCTTCCCAAGTTTTTCCCCCTCCTGTCACCGTAGAGCATTTTCTCATTTAAATAAAAGCTGCCCATCTGTTCTGGTCTCCACAGCGTGCTTCTACTCAGCTTTTAGCAAACTAGACTGAGGAAGTGCCGTGCTTTCTGGGAAAAATCCCAGCAACCCCCTTCTCCACTAGCCAATAAATCAAAGCCCACACTCCAGCACCCTCTGGCAGGAGGGAGCAAAGATGGTATTACTGCAAAGGGGGAAGGAATCCCAGGAACACACAGAGAATAATAACAAGAGAAGACTCGTGATTGGGCATTCCTCAGCAATATCAGTGTTTTAGAGGCTTTTGCCAGAGCTACTTAGGACATGCTGTGCAGCTGTAGTGAGGTTCCTGCTACACAGTGCTCAAAAGCCAGTGATGCTGAAGGGAGCAGCCTCTGTCAGCTGCCTTAATCCTGCGTGGTTACTGCACAGTACAAGGTACCACATGTGAAATAAAATGGAGAATACCCCCAGTGAAAAAGGGAGGCCATTCAGGAAAAAGACACAGCACAAGGACCTGCAGGCTCTGTTGCAGACACCACTAACAGAGATGATGTTTGTCATTTGGAAGGAGATGCAAAACCTTCAGTGGCTCCAACATTTTGCAGCATTGACAGAGGTTGCCAGAGCACACATGGGTAATCAGCCCCAAACCAAACTGGATGTTTGTTTATTTAAAATTGGATACAGATGCCCAAACTGGTGTGGTGCTAAAAACAGTTTTATCAACACTGGAAGCAACACCACAGATAAGACAAGACGTGCAGTAAACCCTAAAGACTACACAAACTGATCTTTAAAAGGAAGGGTGTGAAACACACGTATGTGCAGGAAACAGAGTCTCTTTGTTATTTGGGAAATCCTACATGCTGAATTTCAACAAAAGGGATGGGCACCAAAGAAAGAGTAGACTGAAAGTAGGGAGAGATCAGAACTCTGATGGAGAGATTTTAAAGGATTCCTGTAAAAGTGTTGGAAGGGAGTGATTTCACTACATGCAAAGGGAAGGTTTTCTTTAAGCTACACTTGATGCCAGACATTTTTCTACACTTCGTCATCAGCAGGTCTCTGGTAAGGCTGTAAAAAGACAGCACCATTATTTTGCATTGTTTGAGAGATATTCTTGTCTCCAACCATTGCTTAATTTGCGTTCAGCAGCTCAGAGTTTTTAACAGGCCAACCAACCATCGTTTCTTACTGTGGTGAGGGATGAAGACTGCCCTCACAGATCTTTCCAAGAGCATCTCAAGCAAACAGCTATCTGGCTTAGTGCTGGTAAAGACGGTGCTGCATTTGGGCTAAGAACTGGAAACAAGGCCCCTTAATTCTGCATCTCATATACTAAGGCATGGGAAAACAAGTAGCAGAGATTGTGCCAGCACACCAAGTTGGTCTGACACCAGCTGGAGCACCTGGGCTAAAGCAAAGTGACAATAATAGAAGACAGCTGCAATATGCTTGTCCTGCCAGAGAGAAAGGTTTACCGAAAAACATGTGTCTCATCTTCCTCAAGCAACACCTTGAAGCTGCACAATACAGAGACTGAAAAAATGGGAAGCAAATCTCTTTCTGGGGGAAAAACTGAAGGAATGCTTGAAGTCCTGCTGTAAGGGCAACACTTGGTTGGCTGAGGTAGTTCTGGGCAGAGCCAGAGGATAGATTTGTCCAGGGTGCAGATATTTCAGCACAAATGCTAACACACACACCTCGAAAATCAATAGGACATTTTAAATCACTGAGGTTGTTTATTTATGCTGGAAGCTATGTGTTATGACCATTTCAATTCTTACTTGCTATTACCTTTGGCTTGAGGTAGAAAAAGATGCGAGGAACTGCTGTCTTTCAGGAAGCCTGGTAAGAGCCAGGCAAAAAAAGCTGTGCTTACAGAGTTGTGTCAGGCAGCCCAGAGTGTCTGGATGTCAGGTTTTGAAAGGAGCCTGTCCCAATCAGTGTCCTTTGCTAGGACTGACTGCAGAACATATTTAGCTTTCTACTATTTAAATGTACAAATGACTGCTCTGTGACTCAATTAATAGCTCCAGTGCTCCTGGCCTGGCTCTCTCCCTTGAAGGGCAAAAGACAGATCTCTGTGACTATTAATGCTCCTGTAATACTTGTTTTGATTTTCATGATGTGGCACTCCAGACCCAGAGCACTCTCAGTTGGCTCTCCCAAACTTGCTTTCCCACTGTGCTCCCTCTTCCAGGGCAGTAGGTCATGTATCTCATTTGCAGGGACAGAGTCAAACTGTTCCCTTGTTTTTGAGGAAAATTGCTACTATTTCTGATAACACTGTATTTCCCAGGAATCAGTTCATTACCTCTGAGGAAAGGGTGTCACAGTAAACACCCATCTCCTCCCCAGGCAGAGGGACTCACTCTTGATTTCTACAAGCAATTCTCCACCACCCCTCTCTGAGTGACTGGGAAGGGTGGGAGCCTGGTGCTCCTCCTGAGCACTGCTGAGCAGTGATCTCAGCTCTGATGAGCCTCAGCAATCCCAGGACATCCCAGTCATTGTGTCACTGGGCAGGAATGCAGTGGCTTCACGGTGAGGGAGTGCCATAGGGCAACAGAGACAGTAATGGTCTTGTCAGGCTCAGTGAACCCTGCTCAAGGTCAAGGCACCGGGCCAAATTGTGGGCCTGGGTTTTTCCAGTGATGGAGACAAGTTTTCACATAACACTTCCCTGGCTTCCAAATACCAGGAGAACCAGTCCTGTTTGGGGTGAAAACATTGCATAAGGTGATTAGGTATTTTCTGTCTGAATTTAACTCTGCCAGAACCTGAGAAACAAAACACAGTGGGAGAAGTTGGAGACAGCAAACACCAAGCTGCTACATTTCAGAGACAGCAAGGCTCTGAGAGGACAGGACGAAGATCAGAGCTGCCTCTGGTTTTGCTACTCGGATGTTTTGCCTCAAACACATGTTTTTTTACTGAGAGACTGGAGGATGATATGTTGCTCTGGAGACAAGTATCAAAGGCTACCAGTGGGAGGGAAAGGCTGGGGAATTTCTAGATGGCACCACAACTGGGGTGGAACATAATTACTTTTCTGGAAAAAAAGAAGCATAAACAGCAGCCAAAACCCATGAAGTCTTAGAGAACTGCACACAAGGTATGTGCATTAAAAGAAAGTCGTATTACAAACCTAGGAGAGAGTAGTAAGTGACTAAGAATGCCCAAAGAGGAATGGGCCACATTAGGCAAGCTTAAACAGGAATCACCATATGCACATAATTCCATGCTGCATTTTCATTGTCATCTTCAAATTTCCTGCAAGGACAGTCCTTTCTCCTTGAAGACTACACAAAAAGTTCATTCATAAATTCCTGGTTGTAGGCAACCATCTCAGAGCAGGAGAGGGAGACAAAGGACAGGGGCTGGGGAAAACCCATGAGCGAGCACAAGGCACAGATTTTGCTGGAAAGTTAGTGAGGAGAGATACTGGAAACACATTCGTGTTTGGAAAAGATGTCCGTATCTGCTTCTCACTGCCTTGTTATGGTGCAGCTTGAGGGAAGGAACAGAACAGAAGGAAGCAATCTCAAAGATGCTGGCTTGGGAAATGCTGGTTTCAGGCTGCACCCCAGTTTCGCCAGTCTACCCTGCACCAGAGAGACTCTAAAGCAGAGAAGATACAGGCCTGAACTGTCTCATCGTGGCAGGGTTATTGAATACAGAAGAAACACTTGTGTTTGAAAGGATGGAAAAGGCAAAACAAGCCACCTGAAGGAGAGGATCTGACCTGAAGTTCTTTGTGAGAGCTAGGCCAGGCTATGGACCTGGAAGGATCTACTTTTTCAGGAAATTGAAAGAGTTTTCTGATGGACAGCAGTGTCTAGATGGGGGAATTCTGACAAAAATTAAAAAAAATAAAAAGAGCCAGGAAAAAAGCTCAGAGCGACAAAGGTTTGTTAGCCAGGAACAGATGGCAAATTGGTAATCCTGAGTAATATATGGCTTGTGGTTTGGAAAGGTATTCTTCAATTTATTAGTCCTACTGAAGAAAAATAACACGTCATCCCTCCCCCTCCAGTTGGAAGTAATTTCTGGTGGAGAAACACAACCACCACATCTATGGAGCACAGGTGCTCCACAGCTAGGCGGCTGGGATTTTCTCTTTATTTTTATATCAATAAAGGAGGGTTTTTAGGGGGTTTCTTGGGGAGTTTCTCCATAAGCCCAGCTGGAAATTCCACGTTGCCTGGAGAATGTGAGAGAAATCAAGACCAACACATATATTTAGGTACCAACATCCTACTGAAATCAGAGGATTCAGGCGCCCAAATGTCTTTGTGGGTTGGTTCGTTCTTGGAGAGAGGAAGGTTTGGTGGTCGGAGATCAAGCCGGGGAAGAGAGGGTCTGCCCTTCAAGCCGGCAGTAATTGCTGTGACAGGAGCTCCCCATAAACCCTGGGGCCCTGAGGGGTGCGGACACCCGGGGTGCGGCCCGGCGGGTGACAGGGTGAAGCCCCAGCAACACCCACTAGAGGCTTGAGCCCCGCCGAGCAAGCAGGGCTCCGGGCGGGGGCTGGGGGCGGCTCCCGCCGATCCCGCTGCGGGAAGGGAATGGGGACGGCAGCGGGGGAGGCGGGCGGCAGCGCCCCTACAGCCCTCACGGGGGCGCCGCAGGGCAGGACGGCTCTGCTGCCGCGGGCCCGGGATGGGTCCGGGATAGGCACCGGGATGGGTCCGGGATAGGCACCGGGATGGGTCCGGGATAGGCACCGGGATGGGTCCGGGATAGGCACCGGGATGGGTCCGGGATAGGCACCGGGATGGGTCCGGGATAGGCACCGGGATGGGTCCGGGATAGGCCCGGGATGGGTCCGGGATAGGCACCGGGATGGGTCCGGGATAGGTCCGGGATGGGTCCGGGATAGGCACCGGAATGGGTACGGGATGGGCCCCGGGATGAGTCCGGGATAGGTCCGGGATGGGCCCCGGGATGGGTCCGGGATAGGCCCCGGGATGGGTCCGGGATGGGCCCCGGGATGAGTCCGGGATAGGTCCGGGATGAGCCCCGGGATGGGTCCGGGATAGGCCCCGGGCGGGAGACTGCTCGTCCCTCACGGTTGCCTGGGGATTCAAGGTGTAACCACGCCCTTGATCCCAGCAGGGTCAAGTCTAATCGTTTACACTGTGCTTAGCGGTGGTGGTCACAGGCACAGCCTCCTCGCTTGTGGCGTGGCTTGCCTGCTTTTTTATCCCGGACTTGCTCATGTGCTCAGAAAGCATCACCTAGACCAGTGGCAGAGCGAGAGTTAAGAATTTGGCTATCACGGGTTGCCTGGGTTATCAGGGGAGACTGGAAATGATGCAATGCTAGTAGTTCCTGCTGTAGATAGGATGCACATGGAGCCCTACCATCACAGTTTGGTCCTGGCTAAAGAAGAGACTGTCTCTAATTCAGGCAGGAAGGCACAACAAAACCTCTCTATTACTGCAAGGACTAAGCTGGGAAGAAAAAAGAGAAGCAGTGGAAAAAATATTCTCACTGGAGAGTATTCAAGCACTATTGGGTTGCAATCCTGTGCCATGTGCTCTAGGATGACCCTGCTTGAGCAGAGAGGTTGGACCAGATGCCCCACTGTGGTGCCTTCCAGCCTGACCCATTCTGTTAAGAAGGTGCAAGTGTAAGAGGAGCAATGTAAGAGGACCACAGAAACAAGATTTGACTATGGAAGAACATGGCACATAAAACTATCATGGTGTGCTTGTTGAAGGACTGGCTGAAGGGCAGAGCTCAAAGAGTTTTAAAGGGGGCTACATCCAGCTGGTGACCAGTCCCCAGTGGTGCTCCTCAGGGATCAGTTCTAGGGCCAGCCTGAAACAGAGAAATTAAGAATTAAGCATAAAGAAATGCCTGACCAGAAGAGAGGGGGAACTGACAAGAGCAAGAAAGGAGCAAGACTGTAAGATAAGATAAAGAGCTAAAATACACAAACAAGAATGCAAAGACAAAGGCACCACAGAATAAAGAGATTCTTTGGACCCCTATGCCGGAAAGTTATCGAAGTCCAAAAGTGGTCAAAGGACTAAAAAGAGCTTGTGCAAGAAGACAAGGTGAAAGTTCAGCCAAGGAGAAAATTGCTGACCTCATCCCAGAGACCCCCAGATGACCACCGAACTGACCAAAAACGAGCAGTGCGCAGCCGCAAAGGGGTGTGGAACTAATTTTAATATGAAGCAAAGACAGGCGAAGTTAAGAAATGAATATGTATTAGGCGTATTGTGTAACCCTGGTTTGTAAAGGATAAAAAGAGAAAGCCAAAGCTCAAAAGTGTGCATGCTTTTCGGAGGAGATATCCCCCATGCACCTCAGTGCAGAATAAATTCATACCTACTCTTGTAACTACTCTGCGAGTTACAGAGTTCTTTTTCTATCCGCATATCAAGCCCTGTTCTTGTACTTCCCAAAGATGCATGCAGGAGTGCAGTGCACCATTGCTGGGGATACCAAACTGGGAGGTGCTTTTGGCTTTTGTGAGGAACAGGAGCCTTTGCGGAGGGATCTACACAGATTGGAACACTGGGCTATGATTTATAGCATGAAGTTTAACAAGTCCAAATGTTGGACTTTGCACCTGGGATGATGTAAAGCCAGGCACAAGTATAAACTGGGAGAGGTGTGGCTGGAGAGCAGCCCTGCAGAGAGGGATCTGGGGTTCATGATGGGCAACAGCTCAGTGTGAGTCAGAGGTGCAAGCTCAAGAATAAAGGGATGTGGCATTATACTTGTGTATACACAAACAAAAAAAGATGTAGTTTTTGGGATGTAGTTTTGGTAGTAAACATATAACAGCTAGTTACAGTTAAAAAAAAAAAAAAAAGGATTAGAATGTTGATAGCATTTCAATGGAATAGGGAAGAGCTTAAAAAATCTTTTTTTTCTGGGGTTTGTTTGTTTGTTTGCTTTTCCACAGGGAAAACATCAAGAAATTTAGGAAAAGTAGTGACTGGAGTTAATCAATTTGACAAGCTCTGGGGTTGCATATGAGAGCGTATGAGATTTTACAACAGAGGTAGAAAATCTTTCTGGAATTTGCATGTTAAACAAAGGGAAAACTAGCAGGGACATTCTCCAGAGTTACCTGGATAATTGACTGTTCAAGAAAGGATGCTAGATGTAAACAATCTATGGGAACAGATCTAGCAGCTATGTTTTGAAGGTCAAAAACTGATGAATGATGAAAATGAAGATGAATGCGGAAAAGTTCGTTAACTGTATAAATAGAAACAAAATTTAAAAAGGAGGAAGTGGAGCTGCTGTGTACAGATTCTGAGATCAAACACAATATTTGGATCATTCTTTGGATCATCAAGGGCCAGACCTAGTGGGGGGTACCAGGCTTGTAATGCCAGGAAGTTAATTTAGCTCTGGGAACAAAATCTTCTGAGGAAGATGTCTTATTCTTCTGGCAAGTAAATGAATCATGTTCTGGGGGCTAAAATCTACAATAACTGGTGTGGTGTCTGGGCCGCTCATGAGGAAATGCCAAAGTCACCTGTCCAAAACCATCTTCTCTGGTTCTAAGTTCACAGCAAAGCTCCAGCCTCCCTGGCTACACCTGTATCATGTATCACCAGCAAATAAAGAACAGTGAGGGCTCAGGATGGTGTACCAGTCCTCAACTGCCCATGGTGCTAAACAGTTTCTGCTGCAGGTATGGTCAAGACAACCCTCTCCCAGGAAATGCCTGTGCACAGTTTATGGGATAGCATCAGATTCTTCTTCCCAGTGAGCCATTTGGAGGTGGTCACCCTGCTGTGGAGTTGTTTTGGAGAAGAGGGTTTTGTTGTATGGATGTAAGCTGTGCTGTGCCACGTACCCTCAAAGACAGAGAACAAGCCCACCTTCATTAGTAACACAAGTCTAGCCTCTGAGACTGGGATGATACAAATGATTCAGATGTTGTTGGGACATCTTGGATGACTTCAGACATGTCCTGTTAGAGGCCATTAACCACTGGAAACTGTTTTTGGTTAAATTGGTAGCCAAATGCTGCATTTCTCCATTTACACATTTTGTTACATTTTCATTCACATTTGGCTTGATCAGTTTTACAGGAAACATTGAACTCCTTAAGTCAAAGCAGCTCTGCCCTCCTCACTGCCTTATCTATCATGGCCTTACTGTAGACAAGGCAGTATTAATCTCACACTTAGTTTCACACATCCAGCCCACATCTGTGTTTGGTAGTTAAACATAGGGCATGTCCCAAAGCACTGTTCCACAAACAGCTGTACTGGCTGCTTTTTTGTTAGTCTACTAAGCTTGCTGAAGACAGAAAATGGGTTAATGCCCATACTACTGTATCCTCTTACCCTCCAAAATAGGGTGCTTGCATGTAAACAGGGAGTGGCCACAGGCTTGTGCTGACAGCTCGTGTTTAAGGATTATTTGAGATACTGTTAGTTGGTATGGATGGGTTCCACAGATTGAAATGAACTAGAACAAGCTGACTGGCTTGAGGTCAAGGAAGGATTAAGGTGCAACAAATTATTTTTGAACGCAGAGTTTAATTCTAGCAAGAATAAGAGAAATTTCAGAACAATTGTTTGCTTGGGGTTTTTTTCCTATTAATTGGTACTTGGTGTCCTTGGGTACTTCAGCTTGGCATAAAAGATGGTTAGTTTTTTTTCTTCCAGAACAACAATTTTAGGAGCCATTATCTCAGACCACTGCTCCCTCTATTTATGCAACCACATCTATTAATAACACAGGAGATGAACCAGGGCTCTATGGAAGTGATAGGCAGAAGCAGATGGCAACATGACAGGTATAGTTGTTGATCTCACGTGGAGTAGCTGATGAAGAAACACAGCAGTAAAACATTGTTTTAGGGGTTTTTGTGAATGTTTACCCCCAAAATGTCCTCCAGCCTCTCCAGTGGGTAAGTAAATGACATTAAACAATTTCCTTCTTTATTTCTTTAGTGTTTATGCCTTTGCCTCTTAATCACTGAAGGACTGTTCTACTGCTCTACCTTTGCCCTAAAAAAGAACATTTTATTTAATGAATGTGGTTCCTACCAGCATTTTTTTCATGATTCCACCAAGTAGATGTATTTCTTTATGGTTAAATGTCAAAATAAGGACTGTATTAAAGTTTCAGTGCTATTGATTACAGCTTCGTAATTACTTTCCGTGTACAACATATGTTTCAATTAAGGTGCTCTACTAGAAAGATAGTTCTTTTGGGTAGCATATTTTGTTTCATTAGTACCATTTGTCCCATGCAGCCGTCTCACATGGCTTTTGGGATTCACTGTAATCTCCCAATCTCTTTCTAAACAGAGTCATTTAGGTTGCAAAAGATCATCAAGTCCAACCATTAACCCAGCACTGCCAAGTCCACCACTAAGCCCTCAGTGTCCCTACACATCTTTTAAATACCTTCAGGAATGACTCCACCACTTCCCTGGACTGCCTGTTCCAATGCTTGACAACCCTTTTGGTGAAGGAGCTTTTCTTAATATCCAATCTAAACCTCCTCTGATGCAATTTGAATTGGTTGCTCAGCCAGATGTTCTTCACTGCTTATTTGGTTTTCTTTCCTTAACCATCACTCTCCTCCTTTCTAGAATTCCACTTTATTTATTCACAGTTTGAATCTTGGCATTTCTTCAAGCTTCAGGTTCAGATGCTGTCTCATCCTGCAGCACACTGGACAGTTTTCCCATAGTGGTCTGTTATGAATGGTAATGGAAATGGGATCTTGTTGAGCGCGGCACAGACACATGCTGTTCTTTCAACATCCACAGCTCTTTTGGGCTGTTTGCTGTAGCTTTGGGGTCAGCTGTGGAAGTTTCATCAACAGTGTATTTTCCAGATTGGGAGCATGGTGCTTCATGGGAGGTAATGTCAAAAGCCTAATCCAAGCCCACCGGTGTCTACCAGTATTGAATCCTGGGCTGCATCAAATGCAGCATGGCCAGCAGGCTGAGGATGATTCTCCCCCTCTACTCTGCTCTTGTCAGACCCCACCTGGAATATTGTGTACAGTTCTGGTGTCTCCAACATAAAAAGGACATGGAACTGTTGGAGCAAGTCGAAAGGGTGATGACAAAGTTGATAAGAGGACTGGAACACCTCTCCTGTGAAGACAGATAGAGAGAGTTGCGGTGATACCAAAATTAGCCAGATAGAAACTTTCTAGCACAGTTCTGAATAGTTCTGAATAGATAACAGGTATCCTTTATTATAACATGCTCGGCATTTGGAAGCTATTTCCTCTAATTGATGCCCCAAGTGTCAGGTGTAGAGTTTTATATCATAAATGATTACATATTCATTAGCTTTCTCCGCTTCCTTGGCTTTATTTTACACAGTCGTATCCCTTATCAAAGTCCTTCTATGGTTCTTTGGGGTCCATCACCAAAGTGCAGTGTCCTTTTTAGGGGGCTGTTCTTCGACCCCTGCTTTTGATTAAGTACAGTATCATTGTTTCACTTCTACTTTTTCAGCCTTGCAGAGCTGAGCTGGTGTCCTGCTTGCGTTTTGAATGACTTCTGTTTGCCTAAGTTACATCTTTATTTATTTCTCCAAGGCTGTGCTGTTCTGTTCTGCTGTCCTTGGTAAGAAGTAAAATGTTTTCCCTTATCCTTATCAAGTGAGTAAAATGCTGTTCTGCCATTCTTATCAGGGACTGTTCAGCCTGGAGAAAAGGTTGTGTGGAGACCTCATAGCAGCCTTACAGTATCTTAGGGATGCCTACAGGGAAGCTGGAAAGGGACTCCTTGTCAGGAGCTGTAGTGTTAGGACAATGTTATAGGTACATATTATATTGTTGGCTTTTCGCATATATTAAAATTAATGTTATAGGTATAAGGTTAGAAAACTTTGTTATATTAATATATTTCCTTCTATTTCTGTTATTGATGAAACTTAGAAATAGCAGTATAATATACATATGTGTTGAGCTATGGCATAGTACTGAAATAAAAACTACTTTTGTTTGTATAACCCAAAGACTGAAAAAGATGGTCAGAGACCCCCCTCCATTCTTAGATTATCTTGTCCAGATGAGGACAGCAGTGACCAGAGTGCTGGGGGAGGTATTTATTGCATTTCTGTTATCTGAGAACGTAAAACTTGGTGGAGCCAAGAAGATTGATTTATCGAGAAGGGGGCAAGTCAAAAACTAAACAAAGAAACATCCAAAACTTAAGAGGAACGTTTGAATCATGTATGAGAATTTATGAATATGCAGTAGGATTCTGTTTTTAAGGGACAATCCTTTGTTAGTAAGGTGTGCTCTCTTGGCTGAATGCAAAGACACCCGGCCATATCTGTATACTTTACATTATATTTATCTCCTAATTGTCTTTTTATTAAACTTTTAAATTCTATAAAAAATATGTGAACCTTGTTTTTCACAGACAAGAAGAAAAGGGAGTAACTTAGGTTAGATACTAGGAAATTTTTTACTGTGAGGGTGGTGAAACATTGGAAGAGGTTTCCCAGGGAGGCTGTGGATGCCCCAACCCTGGCAGTGTTCAAGGACAGACTGGATAATGCCTTGAACAACCTGGTCAAGTGGAAGGTGCCCCTGCCCACAGCAAGAGAGTTTAGGACTGGGTGATGTTTAAGGTCCATTCCCAACCCTTACCATCCTATGATTATCCACTGCACCCATTTCACGCTGGCATCTCTTGTTCAACCATGTTCTGCAGAACCCATCAGAGCAAGGTGTGCGTTACAGGTGAATGGATCATTCTGCCCAACCCCTCAGTTTTCACTCCCAGGGAGCGTAAGGAGAAAAAGAGAAACCGAGGAACTTTTCAGTCCACGGCGAACGAGCGGCTTGAGGCGTTTGCAGGTGGCCGGCCTGTGAAGCCCCTTCCTTGCCTGATGGAGGTGCCCTCTCCTCCACGTGTGCCGCCCCCCAGCCATGCTCTCCCTGCCGGGGTCTGCACTTCAGGCATTCCCGCCCCAGCCTCCCGCTGCCCCCGGCCCAGCCCCGCATCACGTGAGAAGAGCCTCCCATTCATTGGGAGCTAGGGCCGCGCGGGCGGGCCGGCGCCGCAGATCTAAAGCGGCAGCGGGGAGCCGCGGGCCGCCGCTTCCCTGCCTCGCCGCTTGCCCGGGCCCCCTGGCTGGGTGAGTCTGGGAGGGAGCGGGCGGGGGCCCCACGCGGTGCGTCCATTTTGTGCGGTGCGGCGGGCGCTGCGCGCTCCCGGCCCGCTGCCGCCCCTGCGGGCCCCCGCGGCACGTCCCTGCCGGAGCGCTCCCCTGCCCTGCCTTCCCCTCGCCCGACCCTCACCCCCGGCTGCCGGGGCCGTGCCGCGGCCCCTCTGCCGCCCCCGGGATGCCGGCGGGAAGGGCCTTGCTTGGCGCTGCCGGCGCGTGTGCCCCCGCGGAGCCGCCCCCTGCCCTCTGCCAGGGATGGAGAAGGCCAGGGCAGGGTTGGGTAGCATACATCCGTATGTGCCTGTTCTCGAGCTAATCCCTTTTTTTGCTTGTCTTCTCTGGGGTACGAGCAGCGCCGCAGGGAACATGCTTTGCTGGAGGTGAAGGCCCAAGTGCCGAGCAGAGACCCTGGGCCGTGTCCCTGACGGCCTTTCCATGTCCAGGGTTGCTCCCGAGGGACTGCCGTGTTGTGCTTTGCTTCCTTCGTTGGGCTGAAAAGGAGGCTGAGAATTTACTGAGTGCCGGACTTGCAGTCTGGAGCTCCCGAACCTGCTGCTCCTGTGACCAGGACGGAATTATCTCCATTTGGCTTGTCAGCGTTTTGCAGGCAGCTGTCCTGGTTAACAGATGGGTCTCATCTCTTTTTTTGCACATGTATGTGTGAATGTGGGTGGCAGATGGGGTGGAGCATGCGGCACCCACTAAAAATCCTGATGAGGAAATTTGTCAGTAGCTAACGCTGGAGAGGAGGATTGAGACTCCATAGCGAACTGCTAGTTAGTTCTATTATCAGCTGCTGGAAGCCCTTAGGTTTGGAGCAAGGTGGTGTTTTTGTAGGTGCTGTATAGACTTGTGACAGAAAGGCAGTTGCAGCTCTACAGCGGCTGCAGATTGGGGCAGAAGAGCTAAGGCGTTATGGTGCTGAAGGTTCATGAGTCAGCTGGCTCTTAGCCCGGTGGTTTTGCCGCTTGCCTGTGGTCATTTGCAAATGTTACTTTGTGCTTGAGCAACAACAGTATGGTGAGCCAAACATCAGCTGAACTAGCGGATACCATACCCTGCCTCCCTTTGCCCATCTCTGTGGACTCTGCTAAGCCATGGGTGAGTGGTGAAAACGTGGTGGTCCCAGATGGCAATGCAAGTGTCATGTGGGACCCTCTGCAGTGGCACAGCAATGCCTCTTGAAACCACTCGTTTGCTCACTGATGCTTGACTGTCTGATGTGTCCAAGTTAGAGGCAAATACAATGAAAACATGGAAAGAAGAGACAGAAATTTATCTTTCTGGTCAGGTACTCTGTGGACTTCTGTTGCCTTCAGTGGCCATCTGACATGGTTTTTGGACAAGCTTTCCATATGATGTAAAAGACTGTGTAATGGCACAGGCTCCATAGCTGCAATTGCTGACCCTGGCAGAAAGCAGGAGCAGGCTTTGGAAGTTACTTTGCATTCAAGTACTTCAAGTAGCTTGCATTTTGAACGATCTGACAGGATCAGACCTTGACTGTTCTCCATCACACGCATGCTTTAGATGGTCACACTGGCTTTGAAATAAAACGCTTTCTTGGGCAGGGGAATGAATGGGTGTTTAGTCTCCGACTTATGCCACTTGGGTGGTATTTGTAAAATTTTGAGCCTTGCTGCTTGTAGGGCTGTGCTTAACAGCGAGGAGGTGTGTGC
Organism: Pseudopodoces humilis; assembly: GCF_049639895.1. Taxonomy (NCBI): domain Eukaryota; kingdom Metazoa; phylum Chordata; class Aves; order Passeriformes; family Paridae; genus Pseudopodoces; species Pseudopodoces humilis. Next base: position 67,982,303 of record NC_142201.1, read on the forward strand.
AGAAGGCACTTCTTGTTTTGAGTGGGCTGTAACAGAAACCTGAGGCCAGCTAGGCTTCTAATTCAGGCAGTTCAGTTGTGAGTATGGGTGAGACGCAATATGCTCTTGCCTTCTCATGGAGTATATTGCAATATTTTTTTCTAAACAGAAGGAATTGGCTCAAAGAAGAGGAAGCTAGTAACTCTTTAACTAGTTTCTGGAGAAACCAGTTCCGAGGTGTATCGTTGAAAGATTTGTCACTCCCTTTTCTTTTCCTTCTTCTTTCCCTTCTTTTTTTTTTTTTTTTTGCCCCCCTCCTTTTTCCTGTGTAATCTGTTGCCATATGGCAGGTAGTGTTTATTCTCATGCTGGTGTGCCCGAGCTCTGTGTCTCTGCTTTAAGTTGTGTGACACATAAATGGTTGGATTTGGTCGTCTTGGAGTCCTTTTCCAACCTTAACAATAGCATGACTCTGAGATGACAGGAGCGAGTTCCAATCTAGCTGGTCTTGAGCACAGTTGCTAGCCTGGTGTGTGAAAGAGGGAGGGGAAGAAAGGAGTGGTGGAAAAAGAGGAAAAAGCAGATGGGAAAGATGAAAGAGAGAAATACGGTTTGAGTGAAAGAGGGCAGGGGTCTTATTGTAATTACTGCCTCCACTACCTTTAGTTCACTCTTGATCTAGCAAGTTCCTCAGCCTTAAGGACAGGTTAATGAGACTTCGGTAGCCTTTCAGAAATGTCACTTCCAATTGTATCCCATCTTTAAGTGAGTAGAAAACAAAGCGGCAAGTTTAATGCTCTTCTCTTGACCCATATAGAGTGGGACAGAAAGTTAAAAGAGTGAGTTACTTTGTCTGCAGATGTGCTGGGTAGATGTTGGGTTGATCCTTATGGGATTTATTGGCTCTACCATCTTGGTGACAAAGGCAGATGGGGATGTGACACAGCCCTTTTGCCGCTCCTGAAGGATGAGCTATGAAGTGCTGCTGACTTAACTCTGTATGTGGAGAACCTAGTGCTACTGACCATCAGCACCATGAGGCTGCACGGTGTGGAGAGCTACTTGAGTGCTTTGGGCAGAGTTGGTTAGGGTTGGCTGCAGTCAATTCTGACCCAGAGTTAGTAACCCAGGGTGGGTGTTCTCTATCCTACTTTATTTTCATTACCTATATTTCCCCATCCTTCATTTGGGAATTCTGGTATAGGAGATTTATTTGGATGTGTCTGCAGCAGGAGTAAATGCTGTACAAGAAATTACTGTGATTTGATAAATGAACTGTTTCCTTAAGCTGAAGAATAGCTTGGTGACAAATTCTTAAACTAGTTGGCAAAAATGCATTGCTGAGTTTGTAGAACTAGATTGTTTTGAAGTGACCCCTTTATAATGCAGTTTCAGCTAACAAAGTAAATAATGTGTTGTATCTTTAGAAAATATTCCAGAGGGAATTAGTTATCTGAGGTAACCAGAATATAGTCTTTTATTATTAGGTTTCTGGTTAAACTTCACTTGGGGTTGCACGCTGCCTGGCAGCTGGTTGATGACCCATGTGAGATCATCCCAAGCAATGGATGCTGCTGCATGCCACTGTATTTGTTTCTCTCCCTCAAAAAAGTACACAAAACAGGGTGACCTGTAACACATGTGGTGTGAAGACTCTTGCTCTTTGTCTCACATTGCAGGGACAGGCTGGTTTGTGTGCTTATAGCTTCCAAAAGCTGAGAGAAGGCCCTTGAGAAGAATACAGCACTTGGCTGATCTAGGTTGAAGTGCAGAAGTGCTGTACCATTGCCTGTCTGTCTGTGCTGACTACAGGTACATTAGGCATGACTGTTCTGACTGTGCAGTTGGCTGGAAAAAAGGAGCAAAATGTTCTGGCACTGCAAGCAAAATGAAGGTACAACACCCAGAAGTCATCAGCTGACTGATGGATCAGGGTGGAGGTGCTACATCTTGGAGGAGAAAAACAATGGGTGTTTGTTGGGATTTTGGAAGTGAGAACTTCTGGGAGCCAGGAACAGAAATTTGGCTGCTAGCAGCTTTATAGTTCAGGAAAGGTACCAACACAAGCAATACAGTGAGAAGTGTAACAGCTAAGTAACTGGAGAAGAGCTGAAGCGAAATGTTTATGCTTGCTCTGGAAGTGCCAGGATCAGTGCTTGGACAGTCCTGAAATCCAAGGTTTTCATCAGAAAACACTATTATTTTTGAGGAAAGGAAGAATAAGGAGGAGTTGTTGCTCTTGTGAGGAAAGTGCATGTCTGAGTTGTTAAAACCCCTAAGACTGTTCAAAGGCTTTCACCTCTTAATAAGTGTCCACAGAAAGACCAGTTAAAATTCGTCAAGGTTGCTTCAGCTGGGTTTAGGTGCAGTCCTGTCTTCTGTGTTGTGCATCTGTCTGCTGGAGTTTCTGTAGATGTTTGCTACAGTACTGCAGTAGATAAGGAGAGCAGGTAATTCCGTAGGGCCATAGCTCCCATCTTTTGTACCAAAGGGAGAAGTTCATGCCTGGAGGTGCCTGTCATATCCTGTTGGTTACAGAGGTGGGTGAGATGATACCCTAAGTCCCCATGTCTGCTTTGGAGTGGGCTGAAGCTAGTCAAGAGGAATCCTTCCCCTCATAACCTGGTTGGCATGTAAAGAAACACAAGGATGATCAAAAAAAACCAAACTTATACAAGTGATGAAGCCTTGCAGTTGTGCTTTGGCTGCTCCAGATAAACCATGGCAGATGTTAGAGCACTTTTGAACCTGTTTTTTGTGTTGAAGGAAGTACCTGGAGAGCAGAACAGCATGGTGTAGGGCACTATCAAAAACACAACAGCAGTGCTTTGCTTTTTATGCTCCTGTTCAGACCCTTGGGGAAATGGTAATTATCATTTGTTTCACTTACGTTGCTTTAAAACCACCTATTTTCTTTTGCAAGTCCCAGCACAGGGGAGCCAAGCAGAATATTTACAGCCAGTTGTTTGTTTCCTTCTTGCTGTCGCTTAAAGCACCTTGCAGTGGCAGAACTTTATTATACTTCAGAGTTTCTTGTTACAGGTAAGTGACACGGGGAGAGATGGCACTGTACGTGTTCTGAGAGGTGTTGCATTATAAATTTCACCATACTTCTCCAAGACTGTCATATCTAGGTCTCTCTATGTATTCCCCCAGTCCCATAAACATAATTAGGAATGATTTCCTTTGATGCCAGAATGATGATGTGGAAAAATATGATAATGTTTTAAAAAATTGAGCAGACTGGATGATATTAATAATTTTTCTCCCAATAAAAAGTGTATACTTACTCCAAGCACTGTATTTTGCTGATACAGACACAATTATTTTTAAGCATAGCAGTATAACTTCCCTTGACAGGGCTATGTGCTGGGTGGCTTCACTTACCGCTGTCACTGGGTTGCAGGAACACTTTTTGGGGCAGACCAGGCTTCTGCATGAAGGGCAGGGAGGTGCAGGTGGCAATTCCAATACATTCAGAAAACTGAGTAAGATTTTAGTCTATGGATTGGATAGCTACTACGCTGATGGAATTGATAATAAAAAGTAGATGACAAATCTGGTTTTTTGCTCATGGGAATTAATTACTTCCCTAAGTTGACTTGTGCTTCCAAGGGAGCCTGAACAAGCTTTCATCATGGAGAGATGTGGGTTGCAGGACCTGGTTTTCTGCCACACTGATGCAGAAAACGCACATTTTGCAGTGGCCTTATGGCTAGGTTCAGGTATAATTGGTATCACTGTATTGTCCCTGCTGTCACTTCTCCTTCGCATATCACATCCAGAAGCTTTCTGCCCAAATCCCTCTTGGTGCTGGCCAGTGTGCAGCCCTGTGTTGAGGTTGTGCAGCTTCCTTCTGCCTGACACTGGCAGCAGTGAGATGTGATATATGTGGCTTGTGATCTGCCTCACAGTTTGGCTGATTAGTGTCATCTTTGCTTTTTGAGGGAAAAAAACTCCTTAAAATCCCACAAACTTCAGCAAGTCTTGCTTTGATCCGAAAAAGCAGCAGGAAGTCTTTTGTCATGCTTTTGATAGAAGTTCTGAGATAAATATGAGATGGGATGTGTTTGGATGCCTCTTTTCCCCAGTCCTTCCCTATCAGCAGCCTAGCAGCCATTTACAGTTGGGTTAGGTGGAGGCAAAACTCTACTTAAACAGCTCTCCTGTCCTGGAGCAGGAGAGAGCTGAGTCGTGAACGTGTGCCTAAGAAAAAAGTGTTTACCCAAAGCAAAAAATCTTCCTTATCTACCTCGCTGTGAAATTTAATTCTACGTCAGTGTTCCAGCTCTTTTCTGATGAGATTTATTTAAGCAGAATATATCAAAACTAGGCTGTGATACCTGTGTGTGAAAACAGGAATGGTTGGTTACCCCACTGACATACTAATCAAACATCATGCTTGTATGATTTGCTGTGCTCTGTACTTAATTTAGACTTAAATGCCTAAAACGGGTGCAGTTTTCTGAGGCATTTTGTTATAAATCCATCAGTTTAGGAGCTGTGAAGTCTTTGCAGCGATGGCTTGTAGGATAATATGCAAAAGACTTATGAGACTGAATTTTTTTCCATATGGCCCCATGCTTTATCTCATCTGCTCCACCTCCTTGCACCATCCTCAGCTCCCATTTTTCTGTGTGTGTATGTCTAGGCTACCCTGATGTAGGCATATCCTGTAGTCCTGGCAGCCAGGCTCTGTGACCAGCCTGCACAACCAATTCCCATCCCAAAACGACGATCCCTGGTGAGGCACGTGTCATGGACTGGCAGGGAAGGGGAGTCATTTATTGGCCCAACAAGCTGGAACATTGCTATATTCCAGTTACACTGAGAGTGTGGCCACACCATTGGTGCTTATCATGCCTCTCTGCCTTCGATCAGGCTACCCAGGCTGCCTCATATATGGCTTCCTAGTGTGTGAGCTTCTCATGCTGTTCCAAGACAGCGTGCGCTGTTGTCTCCTTCAGCACTGGGTGACTCTGGTCAGTGGGGTAGGTCTGATCAATGGGCAGTACTAGTTGGATCAGATGGTAGGATTTAGTCATTGCTTTCATTCTAGTGTGCATTAGGGCACTGTCTATCAGGGGAAGGTGTTTCTGAAGAACTTTACGGTGGGACTTACATGGAAGAGCCACCCCTGAAACTGCAGGCATGCAGCAGCCTCTCTGCTGCAGGAGAGGATGTGACTGCACACACTAGCCAAGAGTTGTGAAGTACTTGTCTGTGCCTGCAATGATGAACATGTGATGTTTGGAAGGAGCTGATCCCTCCCCAGCCCTTGAATTATGGCTGGAATGTGGGAAAACTGAATCTAAAAGCAAACATTTTAACTCCTTTCACAGTCTCTTTTGTATGGTGTAAATCATAGTTGCTAAAGCTTTAGCATTAGTTCTGTAGTCATGCAAGAGCCCTCAGAAGATTGTAATATATTTTTTAATTCAGCTGGTTTGCTCAATGGGAAATTAACTTCAGTTTCTTCAGAAAAGGGAAACTTAATTATTCCACTGTGTTGAGTCTCTCTCCAACAGCCACACCAGAGTGCAGGGCTGGCAGAATCGCACTTAGAATTCTGCTTGGGGCAAGCCCTTCAATGGCCTGCAAACCAGTGGAAACTCCTAAATGAACAAAAATGTGTTCTAATTACTTTGCTAATGACTTTGTTTTGATTGCAGAAGCCTAAAGGAGTGATGTAGCATATTTTGGATTTTCACAGAATCCTAGAATGGTTTGGGATTGGAAGGAACCTTTGAAATTCCATGCAGTCCAATCACCTCCCATGGGGTTATTCAAAGCTCCATCCATCCTGACTCTGAATGATTAATTTGCATACACAAAGTTACCTAGGGGATAGCAAAACCTTCCTCAGACACCTGCAATCTCCTGCATAAGGCAAGGAGCCCCATGACTTGACCACATACAATTTCTGTTCCCCTTCCTCCCTGAATGAGTATGTGTCCAGCACAGGCTGAGTTCTCCCTTATGTGAGCAGTTCCTCTGAGGTTTGTTACGGAGTGTTTTCTCTGAAAAAGCTATTTAAACTCTTCCAGCTCATTCACAGAAACAACGCTTCTGCTTTGCCAGCAAAGGAAAGTACCCTTTATGGTAATGGAGGAAGCTTTTAATTGGGACAGCATTTTTTTAATTGGAACTATTTTTTAATTGGTGCAGCAGTGCTGAGAGCATGCCTGTTTGAGAAACATCTGATCAACAGACATGCTGATCCACAGGGGTGGCTACAGGTCTGTGGTCCGGCCCATCAGTCAGGCAGGATGCTCATGGGTTGCTTGGCAAGGGTCACCAGGATCTGCAGCTGCCCCATGGTCCTGCCTCCAGCTGGAGCCGCCACTGTTCTCCGTGACCTACCTGCAGGCCTCCACTTGCTCCCCGCTGCTCAGGGATGTAGCAAAGTCCAATTATTTATACCCACTTTGATCTGCCCCTTGTCTGCACCTGAAAGTCCCAGCTGAGCTGTGCCCTTCATCCTGGTGAAATAATGGTGTTTGGGGAAGTCTTCCTTTCTTCTGTCAGTCTGATTGGATGTGTCCCATGTCTGTGCAGGATACTTTTTGTTCTGCGTGAAGGTTGGGGCTCTTAATGTTTTGTTTCCTCACTATTGTTTTAATAACAAACCAACTTCTGCTGCTGTCTAACTTACTTCCTTATCCCGAGGGACATTTCCCACCTTCTTCCAAGCACCGTTGTCCAAGGATCACGACTGGTTTATGCTGAATGACATGGCCAGGGCTTTTGGCTAAGTATTCGTTTTATCTGGGTTTAAGGAGACAGAAGATCACTTATTTAATATTGTTTCCCAGGGCATTAATTTTTTTCTGGTCAATACCAAGGCTGAGTCCCTGGCAGATTATGGATGATGGGTTTTTTCAAGTGAATCCCTGCCAGTCATTCAGGCTTTCATTTGGGAAGTTTAATTATCAGTGGAGATCCCCTTTGGTGTTAGGACAAATTGAGGGAGTTAAATCAAGCGATTTTCTTGCAAGGTGTAATTTGAAGTCATGCTGAGGAACTATTTGAGGAGACTGTACCAGAGCTGGTGGGAGACTTTTCAATTAGATGCTTTTTCATCAGAAAATAGTGATTCATGTAATTAGAGAGGTGTGATGGCTTTAATGGCTAGGCAGGAAGACATTTCCTTAACTTTTTTATTTCTCAGGAGCTGTGGATGGCAAATGGACTGGTGTCCTCCTCAAAACATCTGGATGCTGTTTTGAGCTGACAGGGTCCTCACCAGCTGAAATTTGAGGTGTTGGCTAAAAGGGCTGAGGTTGCTGCAGGGACCTTTCACTGGATGATGCTTCTCAGATGGGAATCTATCCTGGAAAGTGTCACGTCCCTCTGCCCTCTCGCCTCTCTCTCCTCCCCTGTAGTCACAGTGTTGAGGTTGTTTCAGTGGTGGTGGTTTTCAGCATGATTCCCCAGGTGATTATTCTGGTACAGCTATGGGTTGATAGGCAGTAGGCTGGGGAGAGGAAGATTCAATTTCATGATTTAACCCTGCCAAAACAAACATACTGTCTGGCTGCACCTGTTCTCCCTGTTTTGAGGCAGGGTGCACTATATCCAGTTGGAGTCCAAAAGCTATTTCTCTAACCTGTTTTTGCAGCACTTGGGTGGTAGAGATCTGATATTGTACCTTGTCCCAACCTTTCATTGTGCGCGCAGCTGGAAAGTGATTGTAACATCAAATTCCCAACTGCAAATTAAGCATGATATGGTGGGAACTAGTGTCTATCCAACCTTTTCCCTGTTGAATGGCTTACTGAGTGCCACATTTGATGATAATCACAGCTAGAGCTTTGTGCAGAAGAAAGGGCAGTACAATTTCCATTTTGGAGATTTTGAAGCTTGTATTCTGGATATCTGAAGTACTCTTTTCATGACTTCAACAGCAGGAACCTCCCTCCTTTGCTTTGGTCAGAAATGACTGCTCGTTTCAAAATGGATTTTTTGTATTGTCACAAATAACCCTGATCGACTCTCCTGCAGGTATTGAGACAAAACACTGACGTTTGCCTGTTTTGAAATTATGGAGAAGTTGAGAATTCCTGTCTGAACTTGTGGAAAAGGATGGTCTTTGCCACCTTGGAAGTTGCCTCGGGATTAGAGGATTTTCTGACCTTGGTACCAGTCATGACAGTAGCCATGACATTTTGGAAAGCAATTGGGTGAGCTGCAGCAGCCTGGTGTTCTCCCGTGGCAGTAATTGAGCACCTTCTTCATGTCCTCTGGCACTTGGTGGTCACCTTTCAGTAGCTGACTGCTGGTCAGTGGGTGGTAAAGCGATTATAAAGAGCACCTCACTGCACCTTTTCCAATGAAATAAATCCTCCAGGTCTGTGAGACAGCTGGGGAGGAGTGGGCCATGCTGCTTTGAAAATGATCCTAATACTCAGGGGATGGAGGAGCAGAAACATGCAGTATGCCCAGCTGTCCGTGACAGCGGGCTGGTCCCTAAGCACCACTTCCCTTGTGGTGTTAAAGGATCTGCTCGGCAAAGGAGAGTAATATGATCCCCTTCAGATGGGCAGCGTGCCTTTAAGCAGGTGAATAAGATTGAGGTTTGTGTACACTGCACACCCACACCTGTGTGTGCCCATATCTTTGTTTAGTGTGTTGTTTGTATTTAACTACCTGGTTCCCTTCTTTTTGAGTAGCAAATGGCTGATCATGATTTTTAATGATAAAATTGACAAAGAATTTAACATTAATGTCCATATATAGATAAATGTATACACTCAGATGAAATCTAGATTAACAATATATTGAGGTATGTGCATACATTTTCACACATACTAAAAAAAATAATGATAAACAAGCAGGGAACAGTTTAACAGCACATAGACAATACCTTCCTTTTCTGGTTAAAATACTTCAGTAGGACGGCATCTCTTCACACACAATGAAACAAATGCAAAGAATTGCAGCTACTTTGGTGGCTTTTGACTTGGACTCCTTGCCATTGCTGCTGCTATAGTGAGATAACCTCCAGCTTTGCATAATGCTTGGTCATGCCTTTTCTTTCACTGGCCTTTTTGCTGGTGGCTGCGTCTGCAAATGGCTACAGTCAAAGTCTCTGAGCCGGTCCTCAGCATTTGTCCCAAGTGTATCTCCTCTAAACTGCCTGCCTTCTGCAGCACAGCTGATGGGGGACACTTGGAGCTGCTTCAGGGACACAGACAGATGCAGCTTAGGGTGTGATGCCACATCCTTTGCTTCTAAAAGTCTAGAGAGAGGTGCTCAAATATCTGTTGGGAAGGTTCAGTAGCTTTTGTAGCCATCTTGACTGCTCCATTGCTTATTGCAGAGTAACATAAAACACTGGAGTTTTTTAAGGCAAGACATTTTGGAATGACATATCTCACACAATGCTCACTTTATACTGGAATGGATCACACCCAGGACTGATGTGCCTGGGTAACTTGGTTTTCTGAATTATGCTTCAGAAAACATTCAGGAGATCTGGTTTGGTCCCTTACTTTATGACCTTTTGCATTTAGGAGTCAGCAGTCAAATCTGACACCCCCAAAATACCTGTAATGCTAATAGCAGTAGTAGGAATTGAAGTTTTCCACCTCTTTTCTTCTACAGAACTTCCAGGTGAATGATGCTGCCGTGGGGATGGAAGCAGCAAAATCAGTCTTTTGAAAAGGGCTCCCAAGGGGGTTGGTACCTATGTGTTGATCAACTGCTTGGCATCATCACTACGTGCTTGTTTGGGGACCATGTTTGAACTAAAAATACAGGGTGAAAACCATTCCACATTTTCAAATATATCAGCATGGTGCGAGCACAAGCTCTTTGTTCCACAAGCTCTTTGTTCTGCAGACTTGTAGCAGTGATTATACAGCTGTATGGGGCATATTTTTCCTCAGCATCCTTTTGGTCTTCAACAAATGTCAGATTGTCCACAGGACATAACTGTTGTGAGAGAAGGGTACTGGTGGCAGTAGACATTTCCATGTGTTTCAAAATGGATATAAACATATGTGGGACAATGTTGAAGGAGGATTTCAGCTCACTCACCTTCCAAGGAGATGTCTGGGGACTTCGTTGGACATGCAGCAAGGTTAGGCTTAGGTTTTCTTCTTTCCTTAGTAGAAAACTCCTTGTTCTGCTTAATCAGCTTTAGTTTTATGCTCTTCTGCAAATTGGAGAAGAAAACTCTCAGTAACAGCAGTGCCTTGAAATAGGTAAGGAGTGGTATTTCAGAAGTTGAAACAAGTTGTAATTGCTGAGGAAGTGATAGTATTGCTTATGTAAAATGGTGTCCTGTCAGCTTATTTTTACACATGGTGTTTTATGTTTAGCTGGACAGATGTTTATTATGGTTTACTTTTTTGCTGTCAACCACATGGCAGATTGCTTATTTTCTTATGGGTTTGTTTTGAGGATTGGGGAAGGAAATCTATCAACCTGATATAATAGGTATGTTAACCATTAGATAAAAGGAGGAAGAATATCTTATTTTATTTGAAAATACAATAGAGTCAAGACACAAAAAGTTGGACAGGGAACAAAAGTAATAAACATAAAATGCACTGTAAATAAAACACGAGTAGCAGTTGGACTATTGAAGTTGGTGGGAGCTTTGCCATCACTTTAGTGGGACAGGATTCACCCAAGGATGTGGCCCCTGGCTCAGGGTCCACCCTGCTAGGCTACCTGGGTGTGTCCTTGCTTCCCACTGCTCCCAAAGACCTCTGCTTCAGCCAAAACATGGAAGAGCCTTGGGGTGAAGCCATTTCCGACACAGGGTCTGAGTGTCTGGGACTTGCAGCTCAGTGTTTCTCATTGGGGAAACCAGAGCTAAGGCAGGGAGGGGTGAGAGCTAGGCATTTGCAGAACAAAACTAATATAATCTATATTCATTCAGATTGAAGTTTCTGCATCTTGAAGGTGGCTAGGTACCATCTGGTAACATTTATGGAATAATTTATATTGTTTTATGTTATCAGGTCTTCATTATGCCACAGGAATACTGACTGTGCATTAAAAAAAAAAAAAAAAAGGCTCATCTTTTCAAGTGAGGTTGGAAGTGGAACCAGCCCAGAACAAAGGGTCACTTCAAAGTCAAGGATGACTGTTTGAGAAGGCGAAATCACAGCTGGATCCAACTTCTAAGGAGGGGAAAAATCATAATCTCCGCCAAAATCACCCTTTGATACACTTGCAAAGATAACAAATGATACACAGAAGGTTTTGGGCAGAGGTGTAATGACTCTGTACTGCATCCTGCTAAACCGAAAGATTGTTCTCCTGAAAAAAATCCCACCTATCTTCATTGAAGGTCTCTTTGTCAAGAAACAGTGAATATAATTGAAAGTGAAAGGTTGCTTTGATACCTGCTGTTTCAAAAGCAAAGAAAACATGTAAGAGATGCTTAGGGAGGTGATCAGTGGCCTGTGAGATGAGTGATAGTGCTGTGTGTGAGGGCCACAGAACATGGCTGCATTGCAGGCTCCCTGTTTATTACCTGCAGGATATAGGAAGTATTCTATTCACAACAGAGATGCTCGGACTTTGAGATGCTTTTTGGGAAAGAGGGAGTTGATATCTTGATCTGGAGTTCATCTGGAAGAGCACTCTGCTGGCATTAAGCCAATTGCAGGATGTTGGTCTTAATTTCCAGGGCTGTCATAATTAAATAGCCCCTCTTCTAAGCAAATTATCCATAAAAAGCAGTTCTGCTTTATTCTTGATGGCCATAGTACAGCTGTGAACACCTGTAGATAGGCACAAGGGAGCTTGCAATTGATATTACTTTGAAATACTTTTCTTCTGGGATACTCTTGAGTGATACGTAAACTTGAAATAATTCACTAGGTAATTTTTTTAGTGAATAAATTGTATGTCCCCCTGCCCCCTAGGACCTTGCCAAGTTCTCACCCTGATCCTCCATCTCTGCACCAAGGCTCTGTTCCTCTCCTGGGGACATTGCCCCTTGCCAACCCTGTTTTTGCCAAGGAAGTGATTTGTCATGATGTGTGTATCTGTGACAAGGCAGGGAATTGGGGACCAGTTACCCCTTCATTTTCAGTGCAGAATTAAAACTGCTAAGTTATGTTTGTTTTACAGGATACCGGATTTTGTTAAGGTAGGTGGCTGTGCAAGAAGTAAGAGGTCTACCATTGTTGTTAGGTAGCATCCTAGAAAACAACAGAATTCATAGGAGATACTCCAGTGCCACAGTCTTCTTGTCCATTTCACCCAGTTCAGAGTTTGTGACTGCCCTGTCCCAGCTTTAGGGAGGTGGGCAGTTGTCCAGCCAAAAGCAATCCTGGTTCAGGTGGAAAGGAGATTTGAGTGAGCAATTTGACATATGAATGCATTTAGGTAAATGTTGCTGTTGGACATGAATAGGTTACACGAACACAGCTCGAGGTATGGTGAAAGGAAGAGAGAGCTTTATTTCTTCTCAGAATTTATAGGTTTCTGACCACAGCCAGGGATTGGATAGTCAGGGTAACACCTTCCCAACCGCACTGGCCGTGAGAGATGGCCATCAAAGATGTGTATCAGAAAGAATGTATACATATCTATGTTTACAGTTACTGTCCTGGGAAAATCTTTAGAAAACTATGTCAGCAAGCTCAGAAAACTGAGTTTTCAGGGCGACAGGTAAAGACTTAGGTCTGTCTTCCTGCTGAAGGGAGAAGATAGGAAGATAGAACACTCTTTGTGTGTTGGGAACTCCCATGGTTAATGAAACAAGATTTCTGTAGTATTGGCCTGTAACCTGCCTTTCTTTATTTGTCTAAATCCATGTCTGTTGGGAGCATGTTTGAGAGCTGTTGGTGGGGTACAGTTCCTGACACAGTGGGTTTTGTAAATCCTCAGCCCTAGTTCCTGCTGTTGTAATTACTTTCTCATAGTAGGGGAGTTAGTGTAAAGCAAAGAGAAAGGGATTTAAGCCAGGACTTCGGATCGTTGTCTTGGAAAAGTGAAGAGGATTTTTGGTTTTGTAGTTGATGCTGCGGTGACAAAATTGAAGCATGGATTTAACAGTTGCCTCAGTTAATTAAGTTTCTTAGCATGTATTTTCCCACCTTTTACACTAGGTTTTAGCTGGAGATGATAAAGTACCAGTCTCACTGAACTGTACTGTAAATTGCATTTAGGAGTATTTTTTGCATGCATGTTATTCTCAGTACAGTATTGATGTCTGTGTGCAGTGTGTACTGATGGAAAGTGTTATGCCTCAATCCAGCATTGCATCTAAATAGAAGAACCTTTTCCCTTTTCCATAATTAATGAAGAACCATTTTTAAAGCCAGGCTTAATGGTGCAGTGTGAGTACTAGGGTGAGGCTGTTGGAGCTAGAGGATGCAATCTGAGATGGAAGATGAGGTTCATCCTTGTAGACTGTGGCCACACAGCCTGTAGATTTGTAGAGCAAAGCAGAGAAAATCTGATGTCTGCACAACACATCTTACAGAGGAGGTTGTCCTGGAGTAGCTGTTCCCTCAGGCTGAGAACCCATTAGGTTGGGATGTGTTACATACACCCCTGCAAGGTCCTCGGGTTTAAATTCATCCCAGTAGTACAGGGTTTGGGCATTCCACAAGCTCTCTGCATTGTGTACCAAAGTGTGGTAAGTGGGGCAATTGGGACATTCACTTTTAAAGTACTCTCTTCCCCAGAACAGGAAAACCCCTCTGAAATCTGAAAGACAAAATTTGCATTTTTTAGTTTACCTACTTGCATGTGAGCTGTGATAATGGAGCAGGCTGGGAGCTGGACTGAAGTATTTCCTCTCTGCCTGGATTGCACAAGGTTTGCGTGACTGAGAGTTGGAAGCAGAAAATGCTTTGGTGTTTATTTTAATTCTCCATGGTAGGTCTAGATAAAATGCCAAAGGAGGCATTTCACCCTGTAAAAAGGTGGAAAATGGGAACATTTCATTTGCTGAAATGTAACAGGGCTGTAGTATTATACCTGTGCAGTGATGCTGATGCAGGAGGGTATTGTGGTCTGGATAATGATGGCAGCATCTTTCTTGCAGGCCCAAACAGGAAGATGGAGTGTCAGAAAATTACCAATTTCGGAAACCAGCTTCTTCGTCGGAAAAATGTGGACTGCACTCGAGAAGACAGTCGCCTCTCGCGATGCCTTAACACATTTGACTTGGTGGCTCTGGGTGTAGGCAGCACTTTGGGTGCAGGTGTCTATGTACTGGCTGGAGCTGTGGCACGGGAAAACGCAGGACCTGCCATCGTTATCTCCTTCTTGATTGCCGCCTTGGCCTCAGTGCTGGCCGGACTCTGCTACGGAGAATTCGGTGCTCGAGTTCCTAAGACGGGATCAGCTTATCTCTACAGCTACGTGACTGTGGGTGAGCTGTGGGCCTTCATCACAGGGTGGAATCTGATCCTCTCCTATGTTATTGGTAAGTATGGTGTGTATGTGCAAGACCCTAGCTTTAGCTCAAGCTGGCAGCCTGGTCTGTAAGGTCACCCTTGTTTGGGTTCCTGTGTTACTGTTACAAAATAGATGCTTTGCTCTTGCACTCACCGAGGATTTCAGGATTCAGCAGTGGGATGTGTTTTTGATGGCTCCTGCCAGCTGCTGAGGTGAGTGGTGTGCTGCTGGCTGAGGGCTTATTGCTGCTGGGAATTCCTCTGAATCTCCACCTCGTCCCTCTGGCATCCCCTGGCTGCTGCACACTTGCTAGGGCACAAGAGAGTGTCCTCTCTGCTGAGAAAGGAGCTGCTCACAGAAATATGTTTTTATACAGAGCATCTGTACTCACAGCTGATCAAGGATTAATTCTGGTCCCTTTGGGATCTGTCCAAAGTATCTGGAGATAAGAGTTTTGTCTTGTGAATTGCTGCAGAATTAATCTTGAGATGATCTTCAGGTTCACAGTCTCTGGAAAATACAAACCAAATCCCTTCTAAGCCCTTGACTCCCACAAGGAGACGCCCTGCATCAAGCTCAGAGCATGCGCTGTGCAACTCAGCTGATGCATTAAAACTTAGCCACACTTTGCTAATTAAAGATTCGTGTCTTTTCAAGCACATTCTGGGCAGGCTGCTTGTTATCATGCCTCTCAGGCTGCAACACTCACCAGCTGAGACTGAAAGCTTGCTAGTTAAACTGAAAACTGTATGCTAAATTACTAAAGGGAGTTGGTTTTTTTTAAAATGCATTTTATGAGATTTGTAAGCATTACCTTGGAATTTAGTTTCCATGGTGCTTGGAGGGTAAGATCATATCAAGAACGACATAGTGGCATAGCAGCTGCCTGCCAGACCATGCTGGCTTTCCTCTGTGTGTTACCTGAAGTATTTTTCTCCTCTTCCTTCTCTAAAAAAAAAAAAAAAAAAAAAAAAAAAAAAAAAGAGAGAGAGAAGATGAAAAACCAGAGTCAATTAGACTCCTCTCCTTAAGAAATCAGAGTCCTGTAGCTATTTTGTGAATTACATTCACTGCAAGGAGTAGATAAAAATAATTTTTAAAAAAAGTAAGCGTATAATTTCCTCCAGACTTCTGCGATGGACACTGCTTAGGCTACACGTAGAAAAATTGAACAGACTTCCTGGTAATTTTTCTTCTGTTCCAGAAATTAAATGATAAATCGTCTCCTTCATGCCCTTCATCTAGTTCGTTTTGGGGCCCTTCCTACCATGATACTGGACGACCAAAATGAGTGACATAGCCGTGGTTGCTGTCCCAAAACCTGATTCTGCAAATGCACTATGAAAAGTTTTGCCTACTGAATGTTCTGCTCCGAAGATCTGGGCTCAGAGTGGTATTTCCAAGATTTTTTTTTTCCCCCCTTCATAATGGATTTTGAACAACTGCCTCAGTTCTTGTTTCAAAGTTGGCTGCTCACTGTATTGTCACAAGGCAGAAATTTCAGTACAAAATAAGTAGATACTATGCATGAATGTGTTCAAATACAACTTACTTTTTTTTCAGTCCTGTGTCAAGAATGTGTATTTGCAAACTGTCTTTCTCATCACTTGTGAGAAAGAGTGGCTAAGGTGGCAAAACACTGGGGGAGGATATGAGGTAAAGGAGCTCTCTTTATCTTACCCAGCTTTTGTCTCAGAGCTAATTGCCCCTCTTGTGAACAAGGACAGCTCCCAAGAGCTTCTGGGGCGTGGAGGAGAAAGAAATGTTGGATCCCCAGTCAACTCTCTCGATGAGACTTTTGAAAGTGTTTATAATGATTCCTGTACTCTGGGTTAGACACATGGGAGAAATACAGACCAGATAATCTCAAGAGGTCAAAATAACACAAAAGTTTACTGGCAAACTTTTGAAAAAGCTGGAAACCTTGGCTAAAGACCTAGTGCAACATCTGATCAATATAAAGCATTTCTCACAGCATTAATTTAGCCCATCAAACTTAGCACACTTTAAACACATTCTATTAAGTTACTGTAAATGGTCCTAGAAGAGGGAATTAGAAGAAGGAGTGAAGGACAGAGAAGATACAGAAAAGCACACATAGCTACCAATGCCTGCGTTCCAGCAGTATTCAGATACAAACTTCAAAAAGAAGGTAGGGTCAAGATGTGCTGCATTCATGCTCAGCCTTAAAAGCCCCAGGGCCTTCATGGGCTCTGCCCCCAGGTGGGACTTCTGGTCATTTGGCCATGCAGGAGCTGGGTTAGGCAGAGTGGCACCCTGCCCCTTGTGTGCCAATGCAGGGCTGGAATAGAGGCTGGGGGGTTTGGGGGCAGGGCACTGCCTCACCAGGGCAAAGCTTGGCCTGCTCTCTGACACACACACAGACATCCCTAAATGTCTCAAGAAATCAGTCCTTCCCGTCTCTGGCAGGCACACGCTGCTCTTCAGAGACAGGGCTTGAGAGGGGCAGAAAACCAATTTTTTTTTTCTAATCTTGCTGAGAAAATGCCAAGCAGTGCATTGAAAATGTGCATCTCTAAGGGGCTCGGCCAGCTTGGTGTTTTCATGTTGAGGTTCTCAGACATTGGCTCAGCAAGTATGAGGTGGAAAAAGAAATCCTGGGGTCCCAAGGATGGGTGGCTAGTAGCTATTAATTAATTGAAGTGATTTGACTTGGGGGAAAGCTCATGTGGAGTCTTGGAGGTGGGTAATGAGAAAAAAATGGGTGTGCAACTGATCAGTTACAGTCTAGAGAGGAGAAAGGTGTCCAGGACCAGGATCTGATGTGAATTTTATTCTGGGATGATGTGGGTTTGCAGAACTCTGCCAGACTGTGGGATGCATTTCAGGAACTAGAAACTGGTGGGAGCTGGTAGTATGATGAGTAATAGCATCTCTGGAAAGTAGGTGCTGCTGGGGTTTCCTGGCACCTGGTGGTGTGCCTGTGCCTGTTCCTGCAGTGAGCCCAGCACCCGAGCTCTGCAGTTCTGGGAGCTGTGTGCTTTAAGCAGGAGCCAAATCCGCTCTGGTGAGGCTGTGCTGACCCAGAACTAGTAAATCCTCCTGGGTACAAGCTGAATGTCTTTGCACTGTGCTCTATAATAACAGCAAGATATTAGCCAGGTGTCTGCATTGTTGCAAGAATGTCAGAGTCCCCTTGCTCCCTCAGGCCTGGTGGTTACAGAGAGTTCCAGATAAATGGCTGTTAGTTATGTGGAACTGGCATCCAAGCAGCTGGCATCTAATATAACACATGCAGGAGCTGGGTGTTCCCGTCCTAGAATGTGAAATATTAGAACTAGGACAAAAAAATAGCACTAAAATAGTCTCCTTCCTCAAATTGTGCCAAAGCTAACCTAAAAAATTGTAATGTGGTATACGATAACTTCTGCAATTTCTCAAGATTGAATTGATGGCAGTGATGTCCAAACTCTTCAAAGGTGTTCACACTGTGCACTTTTCTGTCTTGGTGAACAGAAGAGTCTCCCAGCAGGTCTGTTCTGCAGCTTAAATTTTTATGCTGTTGCAAAGCTGGATTGGGCAGGTGAGTGTTCCCAGCTGTGCTGCAGGTGCTGCCCACCGCTGCTGCAGAGGATTTGGCTGTAGATGAGCACAGACATTGTTTGACAGGATTGCAGGTGCCGGAGTTGGGACCTGAACACCCACTCACAGGTGAGTGTGGCAGGACAGACTGTTCTGGGTGGAAAGGGGCCCCTGATGGCATCCTCTGAGAACTGCTCTGCAAGCCAAAACTAAGCCAAGCTCTTTTTTTAACTAGGTAATTATGTACAGTAATAATTATGATATGCAATTAAGTGCTGTTATATATCGTGTATGTACTGTCTAAGACATTGGGAGTGTCACAGTAGCCACATTAACACAGAAGTTGGCTTTTACCCAAGCCTACTTATTTTACAAAATGCTGTCACTGTCTGGTGGTAGCTCTTCGCTGTTACTGTTTCAGTTCTCTAAAACGACTTTTATGGCCCAGACACTGTCCCCAGCTTGCTTGTCCTGAGACCCCAGGTTCAGTCCTCACCCCATCAAGCTGCAAATAGTTGGATGCACTCAAAGAGAAACAAAAAGCAGCGCCAGAGGGTGGAGCCTGAGCACTTGCTGCAGGCAGGAGCTGTTCTACTTGCTGTGGTCATCACCAGCATTTTGCAATAGGCTGACTTATGCTCAGATAGCATGTAAATTGTATCTGAGTCTTTTTCCTGCTTGGATGCTATAGCACTGGAGGTCAGAGCAGACCTGAGTGTTGCCAGAGTGCAGAGCTGGCCACTGGTGTGGTCCAGGTTCTGGTGCTCCAGCATCGCACTGCCGGAGGGCAGCTGGATTCTGTAAGGTCTCTCTACCTGGGCTGCAGTCACCTAACTGGGGCTGCCAGGGACTTCTTCCAGCATTACATTTGGACCTCTCTGGTAACAGAAGTTACTAGGTTTGGGGACAGGTCAGGCCCTTGGGGGTGTAAAGAAAAGGTCAGTCAGGGCAGTACCTAAGGCAAAGTTGAGGTTTGCAAAGAAGTCAGACTTAAAAGGACTTTTCTCATCTTGTCAGCTTAGCATGAGTCTGAGGCCCTCCACCTGTGTGTGTTACCATCAGAGCAGATGCCAAGCATGAATGCAGGCTGTGGGCTTGGTATGGAGAGGAAAGGCTATTCCCAGCACCTGGGAGCACGTGCAAGATTGCTTTGAGGCCCTCGGTATTGAAAAACCTTACAAGGCTCCCTCTGGTTTGTAATGTGTGCCAGCCACACAGGGTGATCTTTGTCCTTTCTATCCTCTGGCAGGAACCTCAAGCGTGGCCAGAGCTTGGAGCGCAACGTTTGATGAAATCATAGGGCAGCACATTGAAAAATTTTGTATTAAATACATGACGATGGATGCTCCTGGAGTGCTAGCAAAATACCCAGACATCTTTGCTGTGGTGATAATCATCATCCTGACAGGTGAGGGTCACTGGAGGGTTTTGTGGGTCTTGCACCTCCTTCTTCTGTAATCTCATTGGTTGCTCTTGGAATGAGCAATAAGTCCTGATTTATTTTGAACAACATATTCAAGACTCTTTCTTTGCTACAAGTGTTGGAATGACCTATATAGCTGCTGTGGAGTTAGCACAGGGCACAGACTGTTTACAAGGTTTTTAATTAGAGGAGAGCATTTTCAATATTTTTTGAGCCACTTTTAAAATCTTCAATCAAATTTTATATAAGGAGGAAAAGAAAAGATGACTTGTTATCCTCAATCAGGTATAGGAGTTTAATCCTTCCCTCCACAAATCCTATTACACAAGAATTTCATGCAGTTGGTCTATCAAACTTACTACCCTTTTGATAATCTGCCAATTTTTGATGCCTTGAGCCAGGAAAGTGAGAGGAAAACAGAAAGAGGACTTTGTTACAGTCTCTTATACTGTTTTGTTTTTGGGTTTTTTTAAATATATATGAGCTTCAGTTTGCAGAAGTGAATACAAGACTCCAGAGAAAAAAAAATGTGTCATAGACAGTCAGCGCTTCCTTTTTTTTTTTCTAAAAATGTGCCAAGCCTTTGATCGTAAATTGACAACTTGCAAGATCAAAATTCTTCTGAATGTTTACCTCTACTCCAGCTGGATCTTGCAAAGCATTACCAAGCTTAGGCAAATTTAAAAAACTATGCTTCCATACTCGTCTGTGGTTTCCAGCAGGCAGAAGCTGCAGTGTCACTCTAGCGAGGTTATCCTGACATTTCTGATCAGAATGGCTTTCTCACAGTGTGAGCTGTGCTTATGGGGACCGGCCTCATAAGCAAGGGATGCTTTGGCATTTGGGTTTGCATTCAGAGCTAGGACTGCATCAAGGCCTGCTGAAGCTAATAGCAGCCCTCTGTTTTCAGGATTACATCTGAATGGGAGAGATTTTCCTCTTTGTTCATTTGTATGTAATATGAATTGTGCTCATTTCAAATCAGAATCTGGTCTTTCACCTTGGATAGAATTTACAAAATTTAGAACTCCTTACTTTAGCACTGCTGAGGTGTAAAATTACAAAGGTTACTTTATAGTAAGGTGGCTTTATGCTCCCACATGAAGCAAATTCCATGGATTTTAATAAAAAAGGTAAACCATTCTTTTCTAAAAAAAAAATCTGCTGAAAGAGCATATCATCACCACAAGTTTTTTTCTGCTTGTACTGCCTTGAGCTTCAGATTTTTAAAAAGTACCTTACAAGTTTTTGTGGGCTGGTATACAGTCTTATCAAACACTTCTCTGATATGGCTGTCTCAGCTTATTTCCTATTTTAAAAGAAGGAAAGGTAAGTGAACAGGATGCTCCTCTCTCATTGAAGTCCCTCGGAGTAGCAGTAAAAGAACACTTCTCCCTTGGGCCCATGTGAAATTTTTTAACTTGTCCTTCAGCCTTAGAATTTGAGTTAAAAGTTTCAGTTCTTAAAAATCAGAGACCTGAAGAGGAAGTTAAGTGAGCTTGTTGACCTGAGAAGCCAAGCTATGCTTCAGTGACATTTGCTAAGGCCTGTAGCCATGATCTTCTTCGGACAGATGATCTTAAGACCAAGCTGAAATCCTGCTCTCAGTGAACTCACTGGCAAAGCTCTTGCTGATTTGAGTGGGAGCAGGATTCTCAAGATGCCACCTTCTTCTTTGTCTTCAGCTCTAGAAGTAGCTATTAGAAGTGGAATACTTCTGGATTTGGTCCCTGCTCATATTTTCCCGTTTCTAAGGAAAGTTGGGTGTTGTTCATAAATTCTGCATTTGGCCAAGACCTCTAAGACAATGTTCCTGTATTTAAAACCACTTGTTGTGCTTTCTCTGGGTCTCTGTATGGAGTTTGAGGCCGTGGGAGTAGTTTAAGTGTATTAGCAAAGCACACCAGGGACACAGTCCACATGGGCATGCTGGGTGGGAAGGTGTGTCACATTCTGCAGTTATGTCTGAGCTGGAGTCCTCATCCTACTTCTGGGTGAGTTAATCCTGAGCTACCTGGCTTTGTGAAGAAATAAGGTGTGATAATTTGGGCAGAGCACAGCATGAACACAGTTGAGCTATGTCTGTGTGTCTGCAGCACCTGCTGCTGATGGTGAAATACCTGACCTGTGCCATTTTTTCCTCAGGGCTTTTAGCTTTTGGTGTGAAAGAATCTGCCCTGGTGAACAAAGTGTTCACCTGCATCAACGTCCTTGTCCTTGGATTTGTCATGATCTCCGGCTTTGTGAAAGGATCTGTTAAAAACTGGAACCTGACCGAACAGGACGTTTACAACACCAGCCACAGCATTTTCAAAGACAAGTCGGTTGGATGTTTTCTTTTCATCTCAGAAGCTGGTGCATTTTCAAAAGCAAGTTTAAATGGGGGGTTTTGGACTGAGTTAGAAAACCAATGAGTGGGATGGCTGCCTCCTTTGCCAGATACCTTGGAGGCAAAGCTGTCTTTGGTGGGTGTTTGCTGAAAGCAGGCTTTGCTGATGGGCTGAAAGTGCCAGGAGTAAGCTGTGTCATCGTGGGCCCTGCTGCAGGACTGACCAGATCTAGCCTTATAACCAGTATAGCATCCAAAGTTGAGACAAAAGAGCTCTTTAGACAGTGTCCTACTCAAGTCTGCACCAGGCCGGCTCTAGTGCCTCTATGAAGCCATGTCCAAGTATAGCTGTGTACTTTTTTGAACACTTGGGCAATATCCTTAGGGCTTGGTTATACCACATAGAGACCTTGTCCCAAATGCCTCAATAAAATGAGGGCAAGTTGCAGATTATTTTAGTGCATTGCAGCAAGCATATTATAAATCTGTTTTTAATGACATTTTGCTGCTTGGCCAAAATTCTGTCATCCTACACAAGATCAAAATTAAGGCGCTTACAAGGCTTACTAGTGAGACAAAGCTATTAGTTTTTGCTTGAGACTGTACCACACAGAATAAGGGCCTTTAAATGTCTCCTCATATATCAGCTCAGTCCCGGCTTGCTACCTAAACCCTTTATGATGGTCTGCAAGGAAGCACAGTTGGGCAAAATCTGGTGAGATTCATAAATGTTGTGTGGGTCAAATTTATCTTGTGTAAAATAAGCTTCTTGATCCTCTCTTCAAAATTCAACCTGCTGCAAACAAATTGCTTCTATAGGACAGGTTCCCTGTCCTTCCCTCCTGCTATTCCCATGCAAGGAGAAATTACTGCAAGAGTTTCAAAGTATGAGTGCAGCTCTTTGACCTGTAGGACGTACTATATTTGTAAAATCTGTCTGGGGTTTATTTTATCATTATTTCCAGAGTAATCCACATTTGGGTTGTGCTATTTTTATAGGCCAGTTTTCATCTAGGTCTCAGCAGAGCTTCTGTGAGAGAGTTCAGATGCTTATACGTGAGAAGACTTGCAGATTTGGGACTTACTTAACTGCCTTAATTCATCTTTACAAAGGCTTTTCACTGAAAAAGTGACCTAAGTCACTGGAACCGAAGGGTATGCTTGTTATATGTCACTCAACACAAGGCACATGGATCTGGGGTCGCAATCCAGAGTGAACTGGGATCTGCCTGTGTTTGTCTGTTGACTTAAATGAATTTTGAATAAGGCTCAGCAAAGTATTTGGTGTGTCAGGAATCCATGCTCCACTTCTCTCTCACAGGCATGGTTTGAGTATGAGCTTGGCACAAGGAATTTGGAAGTTGAGAATGGAAGATGGGGTGGATTTTAAACAATCATGGCACCCTGCATTCCACTTCTGTGTCTGCTCACCTACCCTTAATCTGAGTCCATCTGAAGTAAAAAGTGGGTGGTTCACATGTTTCTCAGTCTTCAGCTTTTCCAAAAGCTTCTGTTTAAATGAATGTATGTGACTACACACATGCAGTAATGTTAGGAGAGGATTTTTAATATTCATGCTATTTTTATCCACTGCACAAAACAGGTGGTGGGAACAAGCCATGAACCATTTTTATTGCATGCATTCCCCAGGCTCTTTCAGGCCGGTCCAAAGCTCAGCAGTGGGTAGGACATAGCATTTTGCCTGGTATTTGTGTGTGAGCATATGAAAGGGAGAGCCTGCTTCTACAAACTTTGGCTTTGGATTTGGTTATGAGCTGTGTGAATAGCTTTGTGATTCCCAGCTAGGCAGGATCACTTCTAACCCGATCACTTCTAACCCAGTGCCATGCCTTTCAGTCAAACACAGGAAGGAAAGCTCTACGGTGTTGGAGGGTTTATGCCCTATGGATGGAAAGGAGTTCTCTCAGGGGCAGCCACGTGTTTTTATGCTTTCGTGGGATTTGACTGTATTGCTACTACAGGTAAGAGGAAGATGTCTTCATTCTGGTTGTGAACCTGGCTGCTGGTAGATTGACTTTCAGTAACATTGCAGAGCACAGATAACAGGGAATTCAGGACACTGCATTTGTTGTCCCTCTGAACCTCTGCTCAAAATAGGCTTTTGGCTCAGCTGCTTCTAATAGTGAAAGTGCTGGAT
Source organism: Pseudopodoces humilis (assembly GCF_049639895.1). Taxonomy (NCBI): domain Eukaryota; kingdom Metazoa; phylum Chordata; class Aves; order Passeriformes; family Paridae; genus Pseudopodoces; species Pseudopodoces humilis. Next base: position 68,006,111 of record NC_142201.1, read on the forward strand.
TTGTTGAAGTCCTTGAGTGCCTGAGTGCTGACTTGTAGCTGCTGTGGCACATGGATAAACTATATAATCATGAGCTTCCTCTTGTCTTTGCCTACAGGGCCCAAGCTTGTGGATGGTCAGTGATGACACTAACCAGGTCAAATTCCACAGAAAACTTGTCCAGGTTTACCAGCTAGGCAAACAGGGAAGGCCCAGTTTCACATGCCTGATATGGGTTTGAGCCTCTAACTCCAGATGATAACTTTAATCAACAGGTTATTCTGGAACAGAGTTCTTCAGTGCCTTCAGCTGAAAGAGCTCTGATGGCTTGGAGTATTTTAAAGATCCAGAGAAAGAGGAAGCCTCTGGGGAGTCAATGGCACCCAAGAGCTGTGCCTCAGAATCAGGAGTTTTTACCTGTAAAGGTTAAGAGGTCTCATTTTGAGAGAGAAGGCATCAGCATAGTCATATTTCTTGGGGCTAAGTTGAATCTTAATTCCCTGAAGAAAGGATTATCCTTAATTTCACATTTGACAAGAAGGGTTGAAGCAGAGGGAGAAGGGAATCATCACAGACAGATAAAGCATTAGTGCATCTTGCTCCAAGCAAGGAATTGGAGAAGTGTTGGCTCCATTACTCCACCTAACCCTTGAGCCTCTCCTGGGAGAAACATTCATCTGCTTTTGACTTGTAGGTGTATGGATCTGTGTTTATCAGTTCATCCCGCTGAAATGCTGTTCCTCCGGAGCTTTTGCTTTCAGAGAAGTTCTGTAGGACTAGGAAAGCGCAAATCTGTTCCGTAATTGATCAGTGCCTGAATTTTGAGGAATTTTGTTTTTTTTATACACGTTTTGTCCTACTTTTTTGGTTGTTGAAAATTTTCCATAACAACTACAGGGGGTCCTTTTGTTAAAAGGCATTTTCAAAGATCCATATGACTTTCAGGCACTCTGCCTTTCTCTGGAAGTGGCAGATGTTACTAAAATGGACATCCACAGATTTCCCCTACAACTGCACAATGATATCTTGTTCCATCATCTGTGATCCTTGAACTCTTCTTGGGTCTGCACCATCAGTAGGATAGAAGGAGTAGGATAAAAGGATGATGTTTTGAGGAAAGGACTGTTTTTAATCCAGATTGTTTCTGTGCCTGGGTTTACAAGGCTTCCATGAATGTGTGTCAGAAGAAGTGGCAGGAGCAGCAGAAATGGGAGCAAACAGGCTGTGGTATCCCAAGTGGATGGAGCAGGCCATCAGCATCATGGTCAAAGAGCACCTCTATGCCCATGAAACCTTTGAAAGACCCAGCCAGCACACCTGCCCTAGGCTGGGATAAAGGTCTTGCTTGTCATTTAGCTGATATTTAAATTCCTTTCTTCTAGGTGAGGAGGTAAAAAACCCTCAGAAGGCCATTCCTATTGGCATTGTGGCATCTCTTCTCATCTGCTTTGTGGCTTATTTTGGTGTGTCGGCTGCCCTGACGCTCATGATGCCTTACTACCAGCTGGATACCAATAGCCCTTTACCCAATGCCTTTAAATATGTGGGTTGGGATGGAGCCAATTATGCAGTGGCTGTCGGTTCCTTGTGTGCACTTTCTACGAGGTAAGACACTGCTCTTCATTTTTGTATCTCTCAAGGCAAACATGTACCTCCACCTCCTTTAAGAAATGGAGCGGAGACCAGGGATGAAATTCAGAGCTACTGACCTCAAAAGGACTGGGATTTCACCCTGTGGTAGGTACCAGAGAAGCAGGTGACCAGTATCACTTCAGAAATTTCCATATTAGCAGAAGACCCATCAGGTGCATCTCAGGAATATAAATCTGGATTGAGTCACTAAGTCATAGAGGCAACTGTGTAATGCAAGCATGGTTTGGGTGCAAGACATCCTGGCCTGCTCAGTGGAGAGCAGATTTGTGTCAGACAAGGCAGGGTACATCTTCAGGAGCTCATGGGGCTTACCATATCCAGGGCCATCTGTCTGCAGATTACCTGCAGGACAGCCATCTGGATGGGAAGCAGGGCAGGCTGGAAGCAGAACATGTCACCTCCTGAACTTGGAAGACCTATTTCAGATCAGCTTAGACATTCTCCATTAGGTGAGCAACTCGCAGAGGCTTATAGAAGTTACAGCTCTTTTACTGCCTGAAAGTCAGGCTGGTTTATGCCCCGTGGCTAAGTTCAGCTACCCAAAATTGTAGAGCTGCACCTCAGTTACCAGCTATCAGTAACATGGGTGTTCAGAGGGAGCCCTTGAAGGAGAAGCTGGAGAGAACAAAAGCCACCTGTTCTATAGTTACACTGCCATAAACTTGCTTTCACTTGTGTGCCTGTTCTCAGCAGGAGGTGACATAAGTAGATTATTTCTCCTTCCTGTGTCTGCAGTCTCCTTGGCTCCATGTTTCCGATGCCTCGAATAATTTATGCTATGGCAGAAGATGGACTTCTCTTTAAATTTTTGGCTAAAGTCAATGAGAAGAGGAAAACTCCTTTAGTTGCAACAGTGACATCAGGAGCTACTGCAGGTAAGATCCAAAGACTTGCACGAATCTGTGAAAAGGAGATTAAGCTCATCTTAAGGGCAGATAAGTCCACCTGACTCTAGCCCACTTACTAATTGGATATATTGCAGAACACGGCATCCCAGAGGGTGTCCTGGATTTCCAGGGCATGCCCTGGAGAGTCTGGGTGAGCATGAGTAGCTTGCTGTGTGCTTGTCCCTCTTTTCTCAGAGCTCATTGCTGCCATCCTGTCTCATGCCAGGAACTACCTTTATCTGCTCAGCCAGCCTTAAAAGTAATTAACTCCCTGCAAGGTAGCAGCCAGTGGTGCCCCAGCATCCTTGTGGCTGTTGGCCTGGCTTGGCCGAAGACACGGCACCGCCCGTGGGTGGCAGCTCTGCAGAGGATGCCAGAGCAGCCGGAGACTGGCAGATGGCCCCTGTGCCATTGGCATTTGTTAATCAGTCACAGCTGGCAGCTATCCTGTTCTCCTCTTCCTTCTCCTGGCCCCCTAGAAATATGGGAATTAAACCTCCCAGACAGCAAGGGTGAGCAGCTTACCCTGTTCTTGCAGCCTCCCCCTTCCTCATGACACCTGGCAAAGAGGAGAGCCTTGCTGTTTCCTCTTTACCTTCTGCTGCAAATGCAGGATGAGCCGTGGGTGCGAGAATGTGCCACCTTTGGTGGGGAGTTGTGTCCTCCTGTGAAAGGGCTCAGCTCCTGCTTCTGGGACTCACAGAGTCTCCTCACAGCTTCCTTCTCCCACAACTTCCTCTTCAGGTATTCTTGGCTCTGGACCATGATGGGGTAGGAAAAAGGGCAATATAAAGTAATACAAAAAAGCTTTGCAGTCTCATCCAAGTGGTCCATAGTGTTTATGACTAAAACAAACATGAAGCTGCAGGGACAGCATTTGCCAGCTGAGTTTGAAGGTTGGGCTAGTTGTTGGGCTCCAGGTTGTGCTTTAAGGCTGGCCTGGGCCAGGCTCAGCTCTGAGGTCCCTGCACTCTCATATGACTGTTGGTGTCACCTGATGTCTGACTGTGTGTCTTTTATCCACTTACTTGCCTTCTGAAAGCCTTACACAAAGTCTCGTACAACCAGGGTTACCTGGTGAGGGTGTGTAAGCAGGGTAATCCCTAAGGAATGGCAGCCTTTTTCTGGAAATCCCCATGATATCTGCTTCTTCAAGATGCCTTCTTGGATGCTTGGTTCCATTGCTTGCTCAAGCCTGATTTCACCCCAGCTGAATTGAGACACCAGGGCGAGGGGTTGCCCATCCTCTGTTCCCTGTAGCTACTTCCAAGAGATAATTGTGACTTAAAGAGTGTTGCAGCTCCACTGGGGGACTAACAATGAAGTTGTGGCTTAAACCCCTGCTTTTTGTTGGTAGTTGGGCGAACATAGCTGTGTGGGAACCAGAATTTGTGGACAAGGCTGGAATTTACCTAGTAAGCATTTTCTGTTGTTTCAGCTAGTGAGGCTGGGACAGCCTGTGGAGTCTTAGGGTATTCATGCAGCAAGGCCTGCCTCTCCTTGTCTTGAGATATCTTGAGCTCCCCTACCAAGTCCTGAGCAAGAGTCATGTGTGCTGCATCGTTATTAATGCTCCTGAAATGTGCATGTTCTGCCATGTTGCTGATTTTTCTTCTCTCTTACCTTCCTCTCCTCCTACAGCTGTTATGGCCTTTCTCTTTGACTTGAAAGATCTTGTGGACCTCATGTCCATTGGGACCCTCCTGGCTTACTCCTTGGTAGCAGCCTGTGTGTTGGTACTGAGGTAAGAATGTAGAAGCTTTGTCTCTTGTTGCACACAGAGAGAATTCCACACAGCAGTCAGATGTTTTCATAGTTTCTGTGGGCACATCTCCAGCTACAAGCATGTGAAGAACTTGTTTCTTTTAAGCTCGTGGGGGACTGTGTTAGTTGGATCTACAGGGAGGTCCTTTGAACTAGCTAACCCTTGTTCCGTACCAGTCCTGCTGTGGTCAGCTCTAAATGCCCCAGGAGATGCACCAAGGGTTAGTGAGGAAAGATGTGTGATCCTGAATGCCTTCAGATTCCTAGACCACTCTTGTCCCCACCAGTGGGGATATCATTTCAGGTTGTCCTCCTTTTGAAAAGGGATTTGAGATGAAGTCTAGCAGCAGGAAGAGAACAGAGCATGTGTTTTCAGGACCAGTGTGTGTCTTTTAGACGTGCTGAACTCCCACAGCTTCCTAAACCTAAGCTAAAAATCTCGGGTCTTCAGTTCTTGGCGCCTTACAGACAACAGCACTCGATTAATGAAAAAAAATGTCTGAAGATCATATTACTGAAAAATACCTTTGTGTGTTGAATGACTTATTCAGAATTGGAGGCTTTCACAGCAACTGCACTGAACTAAGAACAGTCTTGCAGCGGGTGAAGGGCTGGTGCTGTTTGGTAGTACCATTGCTTTGTGTTTGTGCTTTCCTCCCTGCCCCTTGAAAATTCTTGCCGATTTGCTTTGTCCATCTTAAGTTTCCTGATTTCCCAGCCTACTCTTTTTCTCAGAGCTAAAGATGGCTTTTGAATTAGTTTTTGCAAGCTGCTGTACGTATTGCATGGCATTTCCCCCATCATGGGTTGGCAGAGCCGAGAGCCTGTTTTGTAGTGGCCTGGGCAGCTGATTTGTCTGCCCCTTAATGGCTTAATGATGTAGCAGTTGAATTGTTTCCATAGCTGTAAGATCTTGCCACTAGTTTATTTCTGTAGCTGGACACAAGGATTTCACTGCATTTCACAATTCTCAATGTTTAGCAAATGCCTCATTGTGAATGCATCCCCACAGGAACAGTTTTAAGGTGACTTTCAAAGTGGCCCAGTCCTTTAGTCAGACTTGTGGCTAAGTAACTTGACAAAACCTTCTGTAACAGAGAGCTGAGGCTGGAAGAGTGCTTTCAGTGTATGGATCCACATTGTGTGTCACAGCACTGTTGAATGTGCTGTCCACACATGCGACAACCAATCTTGCTTCAGCTCTTTCTTCCCTTTAGCAGCAGACAAGCTGGCAGAAAGCCTGGGGTGGAGGAGTATGGGACACCAGGAATGTTGCTGCAGAGTGTGGTACCTTCAGAGCTGTTAGCTCAGCCACCTCCTTGCCAAAATGCAGGAGCTGAACTGCTGCAGGTGACACAATGGCCTGGTTATGACCATCAGTCTGTCCCTCTGCTGTTTGCTTCTCCTGTCACTCAGTCATATCTTGGTGACATGAATGACAGAGTTCATGAAAGGGAAGCACTGTCCATTATAAAGCAGTTATATTACAACCAAGCTGTAGGTGATAAGAACTGGCCATATTTGCTTACATCATGATGACATCATTCCTCAAATTTCCCCTTGAAGCAGAAGGGTATAGATGTGACATGGGCCTGTTCTGGTGCTGTAAAGGTCTGGCTTGCAGCCATGACTATCTGTGTGGCTTTTAAATTAGTGGTACCTTCATTTAAAAGTCAAACTAACAAGCTCTTTGTGTCATTTCCTTTTCCTAGGTACCAGCCTGAGCAGCCTAATTTGGCATACCAGATGGCTAGGTCAACAGAGGAGACAGATAACAATGAGTCTGTGAGCACCAGTGAATCGCAGGCTGGGATTCTGCCAGAGGAAGAGGAGAAGTTTTCCATCAAAGCCATACTGTGTTCCACAGATTCAGATCCTTCCAAATTCTCTGGTTTGGTGGTGAACGTCTCAACCTTCATCATTGGTAAGTGCTGGGCAGTGTGTCTTTGGGGCAGTGAGTTAGTGGTAGGGCTTTGTATTCACCTTGCTGGGAAAACTCACCTTCTTGATGTGATTTTGATGAGTTCTTGTAATGGCCAGAATAATTGAAGATTAAATTTCTGACTTAAAAATAAATCCACAGATGGAATGTGTGGGGGTGTATAGTGGGAAAGGTATACCTGTTATGGTTAGGGTTTTTGTGAGTCGCTGTTTTGTTTTGTTGTGAGCTTTCAGATTCTGCTTTGCCTGCTTATAATTTGCTCTTGGGTTTTCCCTGTATCCAAAAAAAAAAAAAAAAAAATCAGTAACCTTTGGTGTCTGTTCACAGGTTTCCTTATTGTGGGTATCTGTATCCTGACTTCCCTTGAGCCAAACATTCTGATAAACACTGTACAGATTATTGCTGCCATCCTTGTTGTCACTATCATCTTCATTATACGGAAACAGCCTGAAAGCAAAACCAAACTCTCCTTTAAGGTGAATGTCCTGGGACATGTAGCTAGAAAAGAGGTGTCTGGGAGGTGGTTGGAGGAGGAAGTGCATGTGTTGGCCCATATCAGAAGGGGGGCACTGGCCAAATGGACATGCATATAATATAGGCATGATGTGAACTTTTCTATCCAGGAGATGCTGGAAAGGCAGAACCTGCTGCAGAGGTGTGGCTGGAAGGGAAGGGCAGGACCCTGCATTTGAAAGTAGATGGTTATAGGACAGGGAAGAGACAGAGACTGGAGGAAAGGGGATGGTTGTGAAGGGCCACGTCAGACCATGGATACAAAAGGAGAAAGAACACAAGAAGTAAACTTGTTTCTGAAGAGCTAAGGCTCTGAGAAAGTGCACTTCCATGTCCTCCTTAGTCCCCATGGAGGCTACGGGATGATCATTCTCTCTCAAACAGCCTTAAGTATGAGGAACTTTGCTGTTTTCCTGTCCTCTCCAAGCACACCATCCTTTCTATATTAAACACACTGGGATGGGACTTTTCTTCCCATGTAACCTTACAAGTCATGCTTTATCATACTGATTTCAGGTTTATTACAATTTCTTAATGTATTACATTAATTTTGGATTATAATTCCATCCTCTAAACTGCTTTCATTTCAATTGCTCTTCAATTAAAGTTTTTCAGTAAATTCACAGATTTTAATAACTTAACACAACCGGAGCTTTCCAAGGTTGTGTTTGCAGCTCATTTTGGGGTTATAGTCCCAAAGGTGGAAACAAAAATGTCTGGAAGCAGAAAAGTTAGGAACTCTCATCTAGATCTTATTTTCTGAAAATGCTTCTGAGGAGGTCTGTTCACCTTTGACTCAGGATATTTCACCTCCTTTTTTTCCCCTATTGGCCACTACTCTGTCCAAGAAAATGAAGATTATACCTGTCACAGCTAAATCTGTAATCATAACATCATGGAATCATTTAAGTTAGAAAAGACCTTTAAGATCATCAGGTCCAACTGTTAGCCCAGGACTGCCAAGTCCACCTCTAAACTGTGTTCCTCAGTGCCACATCTACATGTCTTTTAAACACCTCCAGGTGTGATGACTACACCATCTCCCTGGGTAGCCTGTTCCAATGCTGGACAACCTTGTTTCTTATCTCCTTGCTGTTCTTTGGGCATTTACAACCTGACTGTGATTTTTCTCCAAAATCACTCTGGAGATCTAAGGCTGACCTATCTGTTTCCCAGTTGTTTTTCTGTATTTTTTTTAATATGTAATTTTTCTACCTTCTCCAGTCTTCAGAGACATTGCCAGTCTACCAAGAGCTCTCAGAGTTGCTTATTTAATAGTTCAGAGATCACTTCTACAAAATTTAGAAAAATAGTCTTCTTTTCTAATTTGTGTACCTATCCTTTTTCTCTAATGATGTGAGCAGCTACTTTACGTATTTTTTTTTTGCAAAGCTTCAATCAAGAAAGGCCCACATTTCAGCCTGTTTGTTTTCGTAAATTTCCTTTTCTCTTAGGAGTGAAGTTCGCTTTCCACTTAATTCCACCATATTCAAAAACTTTTCTATTATAATTTGCCTTGTTTGATTTTATATTTGCAGTGCTATTTTTTGTATTATTTTTGCATTTTGGTTTTGCTGTCTCATTCATCTTTGATTCTCAGGCCACTAAGGCATTCTTGGTACAGCTCTAGTCATCTCTTGCAGTATTTGCTGATTTTCTTTGCTTTGGGATAATGTGCTCTCTATTGCTTCACTGCCTTGGTACCTGATGGATGAAGTTCCTCAGGTTCCTGCTCTGACATTCCCCTTACCTTCATCTCTTGGTCTTCAATTGATGAAGCTTCATGAGCTTGTCATGATACAGTCCTTGGTTTTTACTCTTCTCTTCTTTGCCCAGCATTTAGTATTGCCATTAAAATTTCTCTCCTGCCTCCTTCTAGACCACAAAACAAGCTATTAAAACAGGTGAACAGCATCGTTCACATCCCCCTCCTATGGTGGACTGATGTCCTTTTGGGTTTAACCTTGCCTTTTCTCAGATCTGGCAGCTGAAGAGTTGGTAACAACCATCACTTGCCATTTAAAAGGGATGTGATGTTCTTTCCTGCTCATTAATCATCCTTGTAAATGTCACATATCTCCTGTTCTTTTTCAGGTACCTTTTTTGCCCTTTCTTCCTGTTGGGAGTATTTTTGTGAATGTTTACCTCATGATGCAGCTAGATGCAGGCACATGGATTCGGTTTGCAATCTGGATGCTCCTAGGTGAGTTAAGAGTGAAAAATGCTATGCTAGATTTTAACAATAGAGTTATTGTAGCATTTAAGGGAGGGATTCTGCACTCATCCATGGGCAACCCTGTGACTTGATTGAAGCCATTTAGCTAGCGTGTAACAAGCTTACTTTCAAATTCAAGGGTCTTGAAGCCTTTGTGTAGACAAAACAACAGCCCATGAACCATCTTATGGGTCTTGTTGCCAACAAGAAATCATAGAGCATTTCTTGCTGGCTGGGCTTGCGCTGCTGTCCAGGTGGTGGGGCTTGTGCTTCTGGAGCTGAAGAAGCTGAGCTGCATCCCAAGATGCTCCCAGCAGCCATGTAGGTAAGGCTGAAATGCTCAAATCAGGATCCCCTTAGGGGCTGGGATAGACTGACTTTTAAAGACTGGTGCCTGTGTTAATGGCTCTTTTCCCTAAGGAAGATAGTGGCTTTCTGCTAACACTTGGGTAACTTGTGTCAGTGGCTGTGAGTTGCGGTTTCTGTTTCTTTACAGAGCTAACAATGTCCTCTCCCTTGGCTTCCACAGGCTTTATCATCTACTTTACCTATGGAATATGGCATAGTGTGGAAGCCAGCTATGCAGCCTCAGCAGAAGTGGAGAGAAACACAGACACTGGCTCAGACAGCTGTAAATGACTGTTTGGCTTATGGGCGACTGGAAGAATGGCTGCAGTAAAGAAACTTTGTGGTGGCGATCCCAAACCAGATGACACCTGTAATCAGTTATGCAGGAATAAGGAAGTGGAATGCAGGCCTCCCCAACAGTTACTGCAGCCTGCAGTTTGTTTAGCAGCACAGTTAAAAGGGACCACAAGATAAAAAGACACAACTCTGGCATATTCCCAGCAGCACTGGCAGCTCATGTGGGGCTCTTCCCTCTCTCCCTCTCCTGTTTTGTTTTTTTTTTCCCTGGTGTGTAGAAAGAGAACTGCTTCTGTGTGCAAATGCTGCTAAGAAACCAGGCCTCACAAATATCCTTCTTTCAGTAGTCCCGGGAATTACCTCCCCACAGATACTCTACTTGATTATACATGGAGCAGATTTTGCAGTGCTACTGTCAGGCATAGACCAGGATCCATCCTTCACCTTATATGAGCTGTACCCTCTGTATACAAACAGAAAAAAACAAAAGGTTCTCACCAAACACTATATTTCACCAGGCTAACAAAGCACCTGCAAGATTTGCCTTCTTTAAAGTATGTCTTACCTTTTTTGTTTTATTTAACTGGGTTTTTTAGCTACATGCTCACGTGCTTTAAAGCACGTCACTGCTGTGAAACATTGGCAAGGTTTGTGGTCGCTGATTGTCAGGTGAGTGATTGCTTGCCAGCACACAGGTAACATCAGCAGGTGATTCTCCCAACTGTATGCTCCACAGAGGAATTTCCAACTTTAGTCAGGAAACCATGTGGTGCAAGTACTGCAAAGGCTTGAAAACAACAGGTGTCTCCAAAGAGCAGTTCTGCCTCTTTGCCTCAGAAATCACCAGTGGTGTGGCTGTAGTGGTGGGGGTGGCCAGCAGAACTGAGCTAGCTGTGACAGAAAGTGGAGCCCTCTGTTCCTCCCCCCACATCAGTTTTGTGTGCTGGCTGCCTGGCATTAGCAACTTTGGTTTGGCATTGGTGGGTGGGGCACATTCCTGCCCTGGGAAGGGAAGCACAGGAGGATCCTCAGAGACACAAGGTTCTTACAGGAGCAATGCATGGTGTCTGCCCCCTGCCCAGGGGAAGCTGTGGCACTGTGTACAGGCTTCTCAGTCCTGGCAGAGCCTAGAGCCCAGAAAACACCATTAAGCTCTAGGGTCTGATATGCTGAGGGGAGCTTTCCCTTTGGGGCTGGGGATCGTCTCCAGAGCCTGCCTGTAGTGAAAGGTGGGAAACTTGGAGTTGAGACCAGGGTCTGTATTTGATTGGCAATGCCTTGGCTTGGGCTGTAAGGTGGTTTTTTGTTTTAATTCTCTCTAATAGCTTTCCCTAGCCAAATTAATCCATTACCCTAAAAAGGCTTATTAAAGCACTGTGAAGGTGAGCCATGCCCAAGTAATGCCACTGATCTAAATTAACACTTCAGCTTGTACTGAAAAACAAATCATAGAATTGTGGAATGGTTTGGGTTGGAAACGGGCCTTTGAAGATCATTTGGTTCAGCTTACCTGACATCAACAGGGACATCTTTAACTAGATCAGGTTGCTCAAAACTCTGTCTAACCTGCTCTCAAATACTTCTGGGGTCAGAGCATCCCAGATAGATGCTGCAGAAATCCCCTTTCCCGATGCGAGTGGATGCTTTCCTAGGTGTCCTTCATACTACTGCCTCTGAACACTGGACAATCTTTAATTTGTTTGTCAGCATGGCTCTTGCTGATGAAGCAACAGGCTTTTGTACCTGTAATTGAGTTGGAGAACTGAACAAACTGAACAGACCCCTGCATGACTTGCCCAGGGTCTCACCAGGCATTTGATGCAGCAGAAGGGGGAATCAGACTATCTCCTGGATTACATGGTTGGATTTTGGACCATTTCTTATGTTTCCAAGAGACTTTATAGCTTTTCTGCCTACTGAAGGTTTTTAATCTTTTAATTCTAGTACATTGGGAGGCTCTTCTTGTCAGGATTGGAATTTGAGGAAGTGAAGGCAATGTGTTCATTGCTCTGATCTGCACTTCAGGGTGTGTTGAGTGCACCTTGCCCCACAGAATGAAGTTGTGGGCCTGCTCCAGTCGCTGCGTCTTGACCATCCACCACGCCTTTGCTCCTTGTGCATATACAAAGTCTTATTCAAGCAGGGAGAGATGAATATAGAAATTAAAAGCCATTAAGTTGAAGTCTATTTTGTTTAAACACAGGCAAGGTCAACACACTCCACAGCTTCCCAAAAGGCACTGTAAATGTGGTGGGAGGGCAACAAGATGAAAACTAAGGCAGGATCAAAGTTTCATATTGTACTGAAAATATAAGGATGTTTTTCCTACCTGGCTACCAGCTTCTGTTCAATGAAAACATGAAGCTTGTGTCCTTGCCAAAGCTTCATCTGTGCTGTGCAAGCCTGGTGAAAAGTCTTTCAGGAGGATGTTGTCAGTCACATTCCCAAGGTGGTATATGACCTGGTCCCTTTTTAATCCTTGTGGCAAAGCCTGAGAAGTTCTGTGGCTCTCAGCAGGAGGGCAAGGTGAAAGGGGCAGGGGATGGGATGTTGAAACTGAGTGAACTGGAACATTGAGGAGTTCAGGTGTTTGCTGATGAGCCTGAATCACTGGCAGAAATGTTCCCATTACCATATGCTGCAGCATGGCACTTTAATAGAAACGTTGTAGACCACAATCACTGTTCTGGGAGCCCCAGTCATATGGGAAGCATCCTAGAAAATGAGTCCATGGAAACTCATAGCATGTGAGCCTTTGTTATGTAGCGCAGCTGACCAGCCCTGCTGCCAGGAAGCTTCTTTACCTTAATGGGGTAACCCTCTAATGCAGGGGGTTTTGCTTTGTTTCCCATTCATCCCAGTTTCTGTGTGCACAGACAACACGGCAGGACCTGCTGATCTGTATGCGTCAGCCCACAGGTGCACTGGCGCACGGATTTATTATCAGGAATATATTACACTTATCTGTACATCATACTTGAAATAATACAAACTCTTCCTGTAACCATTAGCCACATAATAAACGGGACCACAGAGCTCCTGCTGCATGGGAAACTGTACAGAGGCTCCTCAGAGTGTCCATGGGACACAACCACCATCAGTGCAGAGACAAAATACCTGATTTTGCACTTGATAGTTTTTTCTTTCCTCCCCCCCCCTGCCACCACCACAAGCCTTTGCTGCTGTGCATCAACTGAGTCGACCCACCTGTGCCAGCAGTCACTGGAGGTGCAATCCCAGTAGGGCGAAATGGTACCTTCCCACAATAAAAAGGAGTTTTCCATGCCCCCCCTGCTTGCTGCTGGCTCTCCTGCCATCCCATGGCTGATACCTGCTCCCAGTGCTTGTCTCTGGAACCCCTTGGGAGCAGCTGTAGACTGGTTTTATTGCTGCTACACTCTCTGCATTAAGTAAAGATTAACAAAATCAAACTGCTTCCTTAAAGACAGAGTTATAAAACCCTTTCTGCTTAGCACTGGCTACATTCCCTCTACTGCCAAAGGCCATCCTATTTCTAAATGGGAAAGTCCCCACAGTGGCCATGGCGTTGGGGAAGTTTCCAGCCCTGCAAAAGCAAACACTTCCCCTTGCTTGTCTTTGAACAGGGATGGCCAAGGTGCATGGACCAGAGCTACGGCCCCTACCATGCTGGGAATGCTAAGCTCACCTGGCATGGTTGGAGCTCCCTGGCAAGAGCAGGGCTTACCAGCTTGGCCATGCATCCAGGGATCTTCATTCCCTGGGAATGGCTACCCCATTAAGGGGCTGGTCCCTTCCTCCCACTGTCCAAGTGACCTGGGCTTTTCTTTTGCACCTACTTCAGCATGCAGAGGCGAAGAAAGGACAGAAGAAAAGTATAAAAAGGAATAACCTTTTTTCTGGAAAAAAGTCTGTTTCTGGGCATGCACCAGAAGGAGCCACTCTTCACACTCCCTACAGGGACGGGTTGCTGGGTCCCTCTGGTTAGGCAGAACTTCCTGCAGCTTTGCTAGTGATTGGCCAGGCCCCAGAGGGTGTGTCAAAGAAGAATCCAGTGAGAGGCAGGATTGGGAGGCAAAAAATCAGATGGGAAAGGGATTTGCAATGATACCAAATGATGAAGGAGCTGGGTTCAGTCCCAGTTTTCCCACTGTAAAAGCCCCACTCCCAATTCACTGCTGGAAGCATCTCTTGAATATGAGATTAAACCAACAAAGTGATAAGGAAAGCACCAGATATAAAGGGGAAAGATGAACAAATTACAACAGGTCCAGCCAGACTGTCCTGGGTCAATAATATGCTTTAGTGCATTTAGAGTAGCATCAAGGTAACAACTCCAGTTTACATCTCAACCATTTTTACAAAGGGTAAAAAAGGAGAATCCTAGAAACTACTAACAAGTCACTGACTAATCTGATGATGTTCTGCAGTGGTGTGACCGTGTTGGTGAGTGAGGGGTGAGCAACTGATGTCATCTACCTGGGCTCTGCAAGGCCTTTGACATAGTCCCACACAGCATCCTGAACCGGGGAGACATGGCTTTGATGGATAGAAGCTGGATATGGAATTGGCTGGATGGTTGCATCCAGAACAGCTCAGTGTCCAAATGGCGATCAGTAAGAAGTGGTGTCCTTCAGGGGTCAGTATTGGGACCGATACCGTGTAATACCTTAAATGACACAGACAATGGGGTCAGGTGCATCCACAGCAAGTTTGTGGGTTGACACCAAAGTGAGTGGTTCAGTTGGCACACTGGAAGGAGGGGATGCCATCCAGGGGAATCTGGACAGGCTTGAGAGGTGGGGGCCATATGAACATCGTGAGGTTCAACAAGACCAAATGCAAGGACCTGCACCTAGGTTGGGACAACCCTTGGTATGAATACAGGCTGGGGGATAAAGAGATTGAGAACAGCCCCGCTGAGAAGGACTTGGAAATACTGGGGGATGAGAGACTGGACATGAACCAACAATAGGGTGCTCAAAGACCAGAAAGTCAATTGTATCCTGGGCTGCATCCAAAGCAGTGTGGCCAGCAGGGAAGGGAGGGGATTCTGCCCTTCTACTCCACTCTTGTGAGACCAAACCTGGAGTGCTACATCCAGCTCTGGGGATAGAAGGGCATGAACATCTTGGAGTGGGTCTAGAGGAGGGCCACAAAGGTCTTAGAGGGCTGGAGCACCACTTCTATGGAGACAGGCTGAGACACTTGGAGTTGTTCAGCCTGGAGAAGAGA